>NC_055698.1:30290368-30661201 GCF_017639745.1 Melanotaenia boesemani
GAGTTGCTGAGGCAACCACGCAAACCTGCTGCTCCTTTCTGTGTGTAATTTGTGAGTCAGTGTGTGTAGTGTCAGAAAGTGTGCGAGCGTTCGGGTGGGGAGGTGTCACCCCGTTTTTTATGTGCATACATGTGAGTGTGTGTTTGCTGGAGATAACTGTATCACTGAAACTTAAAAAGCTGCGAGTATTGACACGTCTAGACAAGCACGAGCACAGAGAGCAACAAGGACACTTACGCCTCCTCCACACACTCGCACAAAAACACAAACACACACTCATGTGGGTGTTCCAGACAGTCAACAACCTCAGTCGGGGCATTAAGGGCAGCTCCAGTGTGATGTGAATGTGTTTCATTGCTCTCAGCAGAATAAGGAGTAATGGTATTGCTGGCGTGTTGTCATGGATACACACTTTCCTCTGGCAGAATTAGTGCAGTAAAGCGTTCAGGCTTGAGCTGATTATTGGTGTGTGCTTTTTCTTCCCCCCTCTGCGTGTCACGTCCCTCGCACTGCTTGCTGACGGCCACCTGCCTCCGTAGCATAACGTTTCCTCCGCCATGCATTTTTAAAAACAGCTAAAGCCGGAGAAGCAAACACAAGCAGAAGGCAGCGCGGGCCTCGCGGCTGAGATCGCTCCTAAATATAACCCAGCTCGAGCACAGCTGCATTAGCATCACAAGTTTCATTACTGCTCTCTTTAAGTGCATCTGCAGCCCTCTGTGACGAAGAGGAGGAGATGAGCTCAGATTAAGTGTCAGGAATGAGTTGTCATTAGTAAGGTGGATTTTTACAGCCGTGTTGGGTTGTTTTCTGTTTTTAAAGCAGATTATAAAAAGTGTATTCTTTTATCAGTGATGCCTTTTACTAATTATTACTTTCAGTTCTTCAAAGAAACCAACAAAAGGCAGATTGAAAACCGATATCTTTGATAAATTAGCTGTATTGTTGTTCTCTGGCAGCCTCCTGCTGTTCTTCACCTCTTGCGACCAAACTGACTCCATGCTCCAGTCCCACCTCATCCTCCCCCACCAGTGAGGCCACATTGATATGTGCTGGGTCCAGGCTGCAACTAAGTGGGTACTCATGGCTCTCCCCAAGATAAGATGGGGTATGATATGCGAGTAGTTTCCTTTATCCCTGTTTTAATGGGTAACAGAAAAAGGCTGGTAAATCTTCAGAGAAACTAAATTCACCCAATATATTCTGTAAATTATGTGTTCATTCCTCATTAGCCTCAGCCTGCTCTTCCCTCCAAAGGCAGCAGATATGTTATAAAAACTTTACTTCATTTGAGTGTGTGGCTCTCCAGATGCATTCCCCCTCTCCTGTGCTGCTCTTTAACATATACAGGTCACCTAAATACTGTGCAACTTTTTTTGATGACCTTGCTGAGCTGCTGTCAATAATGTGTGTTGACTTTGACTGTGTAGTTATTGTTGGTGATTTCAACATTCATGCTGATAACCTGGAGGAGAGAGTGGCCACAGAATTGTGTTGTGTTCTTGATAACTTTGGCCTAACTCAGCATGTGGACCAGAGGACCCTGTCTGGACATTAGTCATCTCTAAAGGTCTGAATATTTCCAAGGTTGTGGAGATGGATGTTGCCCTGTCTGATCATTCCTTTCCTTTCTTTGAGATGCTGTTAATGGCCAAGCAAGTTTTATATATAAAAAAAAAAAAGATATTGGTGAAAATACCATGGAAAGGTTTATTTCCTCATTTACTGACCGTCAGCTGACGAGCTTGTGGATCATTTCAGTGGCAAAATTACAGCATACTTGTGTCATTGCTCCCACAAGGTAGAAGTGATCACTGCCAAAAAGAGAGCTCCATGGAAAAATGCCACACTGGTAAGAGCTGAAAAACCAGAATGTGGAAAAGCTGAACGCAGGTGGTGGAAAACAAAGCTGTGGGTTTACTGTGAGATAAAGACTGAGGATTTAGAATCTGGAGCTGAGAAATGCACACCATCTTTCTTTTCTGACATTATTGCTAAGAGCAGCAATAATACTCAAGCCTTGTTCGTTACTGTTGATAGGCTAACTAATCCTCCTGGGTTGGTAACCCCAGAACTTCTGTCCAACCGGGCCTGGAATGAATTTGCTTCTTTCTTTACTGACTAAATTCAGAAAATCAGCCAGTCAGTCAGTGCTTCCATGCCAGGGGCAGGACATATGTCCCTGTGTCCACTCAGAGACACGAACACTATGAGACATTTTTTTTCCAATGAGTTCTACAAACCTGGATGAAATGATTTGCCATTTGAAAACCACCACTTGCTGTCTCGACGGTCTGCCAACAGGGTTTTTCAGAATGTTTCAGGATGCATGGCCTCACATATTTTCCAGATTGTAAACACGTCTCTGCTTTCAGGTGTCTTCCCTCAGACCCTAAAAACAGCCGTCCTCAAGCCACTACTGAAAAAGAAAACTTGAGAAGCTATAGATCGATATCAAACCTCCCCTTTCTTAGTAAGATTATAGAAGAAACTGTCTTTAAACAGCTACACAACTTCCTGACCCTAAATAACTGTTCTGATTTCTAATAGTCAGGTTTCAACCACACCACAGCACTGAAACTGCTCAAGTTAAGGTCTTTAATGTCATCCACTCGAGCACATTTCAGTCCTGGTACTGCTGGATCGACCAGAACATCCCACTAGACAGGCTGAAAAACTGGGTAGGACTTTCAGGCACTGGAATTAATTGGCTTGAGTTCTATTTAAATACAGGGACTACTTTGTGTCTATAGGTAACTATAAATCTGAGCTAACCGTAATAACCTGTGGCGTTCCCCAAAGCTCCATCTTGGGGCCACTGCTGTTCATCTACATCTACATACTGCCACACGCTGAAATGATAAAAAAAAACAATACAATATGGGATCATAATTATGCTGATACACACGATTCTGGATAACCATGTCACCAAGAGACTTTAGTCCAATCCAAACACCAATGAACTACAATCAAATTAAAGACTGGATGTGCCAGAACTTCCTTCAGTTAAATGAAGACAAAACTGAAATAAAAAGTTTTTAGAGCCAAGGAAGAAAGATTAAAAGTCAACACTCTGCTTCAAACAGCAAAGTTAACAAAGCAATGAATCTGGGAGTAGTCATGGGCTCAGACCTGCACTGTAGCTGTTATATCAAGACAGTTCTGAAGTCAGCCTGTTATCACATAAAGAACATATAGAGGATTAAAGGACTGATGACTCAGCAGGATTTAGAAAAACTGTTTTTAATGTGCTTTTTAATGCTTCCTCTGCATCCCGCTGTCATGCTTTTAATGTTTTATGTAAAGCACTTTAAATGGTCTTGTTCATGAAATGTGTATACAAATAAACTTGCCTTACCTTCAGAATGGCAGCAAGTACTTAATCTAAAGTAGAAGTTTGGAAGTAATTAATCCATCTTTACCCAAAATTTCCCTCTGTTTTACATTTTTAACCCATTAAAAGCCTTAAAAAAACTTTTTTTCTGTGACTATGATCAAATTTTATTAAAGATTTGTGGAATGGTTTGCTTGTCTAATACCAAAAATTTGTGTTTATTATATTATTACTGTTTCAAGTTTTGGCCATTTCCCCATTATTAAATGTTATCTCAACCATTTGTTAAACAAATATAGATTCTCATTATTATTGTCCGAAGGAACATATTTTTTTTCTTAGTGCAAATGTTAAAAGGATTAAAACAGCTGATTGTGTTTAGAAAATTATGCTTAAACAGAAAAAGCTACAACTGTTTTGTCTTTTTATGTCATTCTTACTGTCATTCATGACAATAAGTGTATTGGTTTTTAAACACATTCACTCCCATTAAAAACCAGTCTTTTTGCATTGCCAGTTGTAGGGAAATTATTACCAGTAACTGCCACCATCTCCCAAAGAAAAGTCTGGGATGGCTTCACATTGTCTTCTGCAGACTTTGTTGGACTACGGTTCTAATGATTTTAGACGATTAAGCCAATTTATTATTTCTGATTGGGTCATCAATGTTAGCCCCTGCAGCAGGACTGAGAATTAGGGCTACAACAATTCATCAATCCACGTTGATATATCAGTTCAATGATAAATGAGCCAACAATAATGAAAATATCAAACATGGATACAGTAATTATGTGGAATGGTTTCCATTCACTCTGTTCTGATAATTTGATGGATATCCAAATTTGTGGTTTGTAACTATGATAAAGTCAGACAGGTTGTTATTACCAGGTTATTAAAATATTTGGTTTGAGACTCTAAGTAGGAGTGAGGTTTATGCTGCTTTAATGGCTACAAATAGAAATGTTTTCTTTCAGTTTTATATTACATGTTGTGAACATTTTAAATCTCAACATACAGAATGTGGTTTAGCCCATTTTTATTAAAGATTAATTTTCAGTTTTATATTTAAATGTCTGACTGAGCTCAGGAGGGAAATGAGATTTGGATATTTTAGTTAACCTCCCTCCCATTCTATCATGAGGGCTGTGTACTCAGATTGTTTTCAGACCCACTGAATATCCTTCATACTGAGTTTGGGTTCTTACCTCCTGGTAGAAGGTACCAACATGATGGGGTCGAACTGATGAACAATTTACTCCAAGAAATGTGTTTTGACATTGATCTAAGTTATATCTTCCGTGCACTTTACCCTTGCATCCCTTTTTCAGTTGCTTTTATATTACTTTACTTTATATTATTATATTGGGTCTGGAGAACCTGGGTTCAAGTCTCCGGGCGGGCAACTAAATTAATAAAGTCGAATAAAAAAAATAAAAAAAATCCATCAAAAATGTCAGATAATTTAAAATAAAAAGTCTTTTGTTGCCACATGAATTGTGTAATATGTTTTTTTTATTTTTTATTTTCATTTTTTTAATCCAAAAATGGCTATTATGCAATATATCTATAAAATCTGCTGTGTGGTTGGACAGTTGAATGTAGATTACAGATTACTTCATGTGTTATGTAATTATTGCTGTTCATATGACAGCTATTGTAACAGCACTTTGAGTCCAAGAAAAAAAAGGACAATAAAATGGATTAAATCATATCATATTGTATCAAATAGTTTTTTATCATATGTGTCAACCTGAACCTTTATAGGGCTCCAAGCAGAATATGATATTGTATCGTATCGTATCGTATCGATAGCTTGCTCCTGAATCAAATAAAAAAATCGTATTGTGGCAGATTTGTGGTATCTGTAAACATAGAATTATTATATATTTTATTGTAAAACTTATGATTTACACCTCTAGGCCTACTGAGATTCTATTGAGTTGCTGATTTCAGAGCCTCATGGTGAGACTTCTCTGTAAAGAAAGAGTAACTTGTGTTGAGTCTTTCAGCGCTGGCTGCTGCATCACCACAGCCGAGTGTTGTGTTTCCGTTCATGCTGATGGTAGTCAGAGCCGTCACATGACATGGGTAGAAAAAGAGCCAAACAGACACTTAACAATTCCAGATGTTTCGCAGTTGTTGGCATGTTTGTTGAACACTACAACGCACATCTTGAGAGTAACAGGAAGTTATTTAATAGGGTGTGATTCTAAAAACGTTTCAGAAATATTTGTATTTTTTCAGTTTTCATTTTTATTGAAAAAGAGAACTGAAATCAGCAGCTAGGACTACCAAACAATCCAAATCAGTCGAAGCACTACAGTCTGTGGATCCCTTCAGTAAATATTGCACTTTGTCACAGTTACCTGACGCTATCTCTATCAAGTTTGTTTGTTTATGTTATGTAAAAATACTTTTATACATTTATCAAATCTATAAACTCTGTTGTAAAAATCCCTATCAGCTGTGCTGCTCTGTTGATATGTCCTTGAACAGTCAACAATGCCTTTAAGTTTACGAGCTGTTGCTTTGTAGTTGAATTTGACCTCTGACTTACCCATACTCACATAAGTAGGGACAACATGATGCATGAAGTGATTTTTTCTATTTTTTCCATCCAGTATTTTTTTCTCCTTGCCCTGCTAAAACTTCACTTCCTCAGCTGAAGTTCCTCATGCAAACTGCAATATAAAAGTGCCAGTGGGTAGTAAGGGGAGCAAAGGTCCCGCTGCAGCAATAATCAGCGTGTGACATCAGAATCAGCATTTAATCGAGTTCACGAGAAGTGGGTAACCAGCAGCAAACACCTTGTAGCCATTTGCATTTCCCTTGTGGTGTAGCTGAGCAGAATCTGGATCTCCATTTTAAATGAGCCACAGCTGGCAAAGGGTTCACCAGGCTATATATAGAAGAATTTAATACTTTATTAGCAAATTATTAATGGAAATGGACATTTCAGTGCTGAACCAGCTATTTTATTTCCACCAGTACAGACTTGTTGTGGAGAACTCCAGTCAGAGAACCGATGGGGGTGAAACTGTTTATAACTTCATTTACTAAAGCTGAGATCTTGTCATGTGAATAAACAGCACACTCAGCAACAGACTGGACTGATTCCCAAAGCATTCTTGTTATGAGATTGAGTATGACCTTGTTTAGTCTTACAACTTGTTATCCTGTGAAAATGTTGTCATATCAACAACAAAGAAAAGTGACAGCACTTTGCAGATATTAAATGTGTATGTCACTTTCTAGCTAAATTTTAAGTTAGCATTAGGTATTAGCTAAATCAAGTTGTCTCATTTAAAAGTTTATAAAGCTACAAAAGGAAAAAATAGATGGCTGTTGGTGGTAATCCTCAGCTCTCCAACACTTGCTCTGCACAAAATCAATCCATTAAGCATCTTCTCCAGATAGAAGTGTGCATGCTTTTAGCTAGATCACATGTTTTCTTTCTAGGTCTGTATCATAAATTTGTTCAGCAAACAAAGGATGAAGCTTGGGTTCTATCTTAATAAATCCCGCTTCTCCCTCAAAGCTTGCAAGCACCTTGTCTCGGGTGCCACAACCAAATGTCTGCAACCTCCAAATACTGTATCATAATGCTTTAAGATTTATAACTGGTTGCAGTCACTCATCATTGGGACTTGTCCACCAAAGCCATGTAGCCCTCTTAGAGTTTCCATAGATACACCCACTGGTTGTTGCTGATATACAGTATAAGATTCTTTATGGATTGCTTCCAACCTGTCTGTCTTGTCTTCTGCAAACCACCAATCACAATTATGCCTTAAGCATTTGAAATGTTTATTGTTTAAATGTTCCCAGAGTCTAGACAGAGCTGGGAAAACAAGTTTTAGTTTTGCTGCACTGCTTGGAACACCTTACAAACTAAGCTGAGGAAGTTGGAGCTCATTTAGTTTTAGGCTTTGCCCTCTTTTACAGATAGTGAAAATCTTTTGACCAGCACCTGTATTTTTATTTGACTACTAGCACCATAATAAACCATGTAACTACTGAAATTAAGCTGTTGTGCTTTAAAACCTGTTAAACTGCATGAAATTGCTAAATTATTGGTTGCAGTTGTATTTTCTTTTTCATGGTGTTTGCTGCTGCATATTTAGGTCACCCTTGAAAAAGACATCTTGATCTCAGTGAGATTTTAATCAGGTTAATTAAAGGTTGAATGAAATAAGAAAGAAAATCTTCTGTTGCTCTTTCATAAAATGAATCAGGGTGAGTGAATTTTTCATCTACTCACACAATGGCGACCAACACATTTACCGGTCTTTTTCTTGTAGTAGTTATAATTGAATGTATGTTGTCGCTACCAAACTTCTGCTCCCCTCTTCAGCCCAGTAGTTCACAATAATGCGCAAATTAGCTGCTGGTTTGCCGACTCAAACCAACTTCAATACGAGAAAAGGAGATGAACACCAACGAAGAAGACAACAGCAATGTGCGTGTGAGCGGGGACAAACGACCACTGTGATTGGCTAATGTGTGGAAAGAGGCGGGTCTTGGAGGAATTCATTATTCCGGAGTATCAGTGCCTGAAGCTGTTTATTACCAGGAACGACATGGACCAGTCATACCATGCCCTATTGGGGATGATGTTGACAAAGTTGCCGTTCTGCTTCGACTACAAAGTGAAAATCAAATCAAATCTGATTTGATTTGGTTTGACAAGTTCTATGTCTACTTGTTTTGTATTAGTGCGGCCAGTAAGATGCTTTTTTTTGTTGTTTTTTTTAATGTTATGTCAAATGCTGCACAAAACATGTGAATTGTAAACATTGTAATTTCTGAATTTATTGTTGTAGCAATCTCACTACGTCAGGGGTAACCCGGCACAGCAACCACCACAACTCAGTACGTTTAACACACTTTATTCATGCACCAACACAGGCATCTGTCTCTCCTCGCTCCTCGTCCTTCTGTCCGAGGCCCCAGCACACAACTGCAGATAAAGAGTTTTAGGATTAGACATGCATTGCAGCTGTGTCAATCTGCATTACCTGCTGCTCCCGGTTCCCCCGCCTCCCTGTCCTTCCCACAGCTGAGCCAGAACCACGCCTACCGCCACAATTGTTCAAGTATTTATCACTAATACAGTAAAAATGAGAGGACATGTGAATATCTGCTATGCAAGGCGATTTCAGTGTGCATCCCCTAAATTTTCTGCTTGTTCTCCTAAAAATTTAAGTTAGGGGCTGCTGTGCTCCTTGTAAAAAAAGTTAGTCTGGAGCCCTGGGAATCTACTTCTTATTGATCTTATTACTCCTCTGTAGCAGATTCATCTAGTGAAAATACATTTCCCTGATGGAGGAAGAACATCTAGCTAGTCACAGTTAGATGGCTTGATTGGGTCCAAGCCTAATGCATTGCTGTTTAGACCTATTTATAACTTTAGCAAGCTAATTCTAGCTAGATTAAATCAAGAATTAGCTGCATCATGGATTCCACATTCCAGACCTGCCCCAAGTATCCTGAACAGAAAATCCTTGGAAATCTGTCCAACTTAAAACATGTTTTATTCAGGTCCCTGAAGGTTGTTATATTTCACTCCAAAATTTAAATAAAATAGGAATGAATTACCTGGGATAGGCTTAGGGCATTTAATCATGGATGGATGGATGGATTGTAGGTAGGTGGGTAGGTAGGTAGGTCCCTTCTGTGTTGTGCCTGAACATGCTCATTGAGCGATCGCTCATGAACGTGCTCATATTCAGGGTAAACATGAACTGAATGTACTGTAGTTCTGCCTGATGAACGTTAATGTGAGCGCGCTCATTCTGCCGTTTGTGAACGCCGTTCTGACTGTTGAACTTTGTTCAAGAGAGTGCCAGATTTCCATGGAGCCTTCCTGCCAAAATCCCAACTAACACACATCGTAAACAGGCTTTAATATATAGGTGAAAAACACCAAATATGGCAACACCAGCCACCACAGAGCCACGCCGCGCTGCTTCACCAAACTGTGAAACATAGAGGCAAAATCCAGTGAAGGCAGCAGCACCACCTCTGCCTCAATGATCACTACAGCATCTTCGTATGATCACTTAAAAGAATTTTTTGAAAAGGTCAGTGATGGTCCAGGGGGGAGAAATCTTGCCTTTGTGTTTAAAGTTTGCCCACCGGGTGTCAAGAAGCTCCAGATATCAACAACGTCAACAGCAAACCTGAAACAGCGTATTGAACCCGGCTAACCTTCCATGGTACATGAACTAAATATCACTAAAAACACTCTGAAGAGTTGGCAACAGCGTCCTAAAGCAGATCCTCTACCAGCCAAAACTACATAACAGCGTCCAGTAGCAGCAGCTCCATTGTCTTCACCTCCAGCCGCAGCTGGAAAAACTTTTGCAGTATATTGTCGGAGACCTGCTGCCTCTGAGGAAAGAGGAACCCTCAGTTTTCAGAAACGTGACAAATCCAAGACATATGGTCTTACATATCATTTTTTGAACAAACAAGTCAGAAAAAAACAAAAAATGGAAAAGTGCCTTAATAAAAAGATAAATAATGTTTAAATGTTTTGCACTTTGAGGTCCTTTTAGTCTCATGTTAGCGAGATGGCCAAAGATTATTTATGTTTCATCACATTAGTGGTCATCTGTTAGTAACCAGTAGTTGTGCAATGGAATTTTTCCACACGGCTTCATCATCATAAATCAACAAGTAGTGTGACTGATCCTGATGGGAATGCCACCAGCTTTTGGAAAATGATAAGTGATTGAAAGATCTTTAAAGTCAGGATTCATCCACCATGATTACACAGAACTTATGTGAAAATATAGTAAAAAGTAAAGTATGGATCTTAACCATTTAATACCGAAACATTGACTGAGGTTACTATGACTTAAAAATGTTTACTCTGGACAGGTTTCCAGTCTTTCTCAGGACCAACACAGACAAACAACCACTCACATCTCAATTTAGAGAGAACGCATAACCTAGCATGTATGTATTTGGACTTTGGGAGGAAGCAGGACTACCTGGGGAGAACATGCAAACCCCACACAGAAAGTACCGGGTCAAACCCCTCCCCCCCAGCCTAGACTCAAACCAGTGACCTTCTTGCTGAGAGGCAACTGTGCTAACCACCACACCAAAATGAGTGCTTACTTAAACTGTTAAAATCTGAAAACATTTTTATGTAAAAATGTGATTAAAAAGAAAACTTTAGTTTATGGATATTTTTTAGGAAACATATATAAATATGTTGGCAAAGCAGTGGTAGCAGAGATTTGTAGCAAAATCACTTATATGCCACAGAGTTGTGTAATCCATATGATCCTCCCTGGCTTGAAACAGTTCCCACTTCAGGAACAGTTCAGTTCGGGATCTAAAGCTCAGCAGCAGTCTAGACAGGCAGTAGTCTGGAGTCTGGAATCTCTGTGGATAAAACAACAGGTTCCCTCATCACATCACACACCACATGACCCCACTACCCTCATTACCCTAAGGGCTGGTCGGTATGTGTGTGTGCTGCACGACGGGGCAGAATAGGTGTCTGAATACACAGCTCCATTCACGGTCTTCAGACTCAGGGACTTTCTGGGAAAGTGTAGTTAGTGGCGCTAGCTGCCAGCGACCTTCCTCCTGTGTACAGTCCACTGACACCGAGGCAGATGAACGTGATGACATTTCACTTTTTCTCTCTGATTCTCCTCTCTTCCCACAGTTTGGACCAACGTGGAGCCTCGGTCTGTGCCAGTGTTCCCTTGGCATTCGCTCGTTCCTTTCCTGGAGCCCAGCCAACCAGGAGCAGCCGCCCTGCCTGCTGATGGCCAACAGCTTGTCAATCAGGGCAAAGGTAGTGACATGACCTCATACCTTTTTTCAGGACATGACACAGGGTTGCAGAGGGCTGATCAATTTCCAAATCTATCCATTTTATAAAGGCATTTCTCATAATAACAGAAAACAGCATGTGGTGCTGTGTTCCTAAATAACGAGCAGCCAAGTCTGTGTTTCCCAAAATTGCAGATCAGTACAGTTGGTGTTCACACTTTTATTATTCCAGTGATGTTGTTGATAACACAGTTTACTGACTCCAGAGCCAAAAGATTAATTTTAGTGTCTGTCTGCAGTCATTTAAAAGCTTGAATTTTCATTTTTTAACTGAAATTTAAAGGATTTTTTCTACAGTAATAATTATAGTGCCTTTAACATCTGCAAGCTTTCCTTGGTTGGAAAATCATTACAAAAAATGAGTAATTATGCTTTATTTTACAGTTTTAACAAATATGATTCAAGCCTAAATGGTAATGGGATCTTTTATGGGCTCATGCTCCAAATCTACCAAGTTCCATAAAATTCAGTTCGATCATTTTTTTGCTCATTTTGTTAACAAATATCAAAAAGGAGAAAATGCAATGATCACTTTACCATGTTGCCTTTGAAAATTTGCAAAAAAAAATTATAGAATAATATAAAGACGCTTTGCTTGAAAATCACTAAGGAGTTCTTATCAAAACAATTTATTATTCATTTTCTGTCTTTTCAGCTATATTTTAATCAACCCAGTGTACTTCCTGCTTAATTCTGGGGGAAAGAGAATATACCTACTTTTACCCTGTTAATGCATTAATTATTATTAATACAATTATTTTCACAGACTATGTGTTACTTGTACAGACATATGCTTTTGATGTGCTTTATTTATGAACTGGGAATCTGTACCACCTCTACTGTGTGCAGTGCTTGTTTATATTATTTTATTTAACTTATCTTATTATTATTTATTGCATTCTATTTATACTTTTCTTGCACCTTATTGCCTCTATTTTACTTTATACCTGTATATATTATATCTTGTGCTTATCCTACTTTACTGTTGGTGTTGTATTGCTGCTGGTACCCAAATTTCCCTGAGGACTCTCCAAAGGGATTAATAAAGTATTTCTATTCTATTCTATTCTATTTTTATTCTCATTTGAATTTTAACTTAGTTTATTTTTATTCTATAAAAATGTTTATAAAATAATATGTTGTCATATTTCTATAAGTATTCCATAGAAGTAGAACGGTATGCTGTTTATCACTTAGGTAATTACAATATATGAATATATATATTAAATATTTATAATATATTTATTCATTTAATCTTCAGTGAGTGGCAGTGTATTCAATGACTCACTAATATCCAACGAAGTGGCTTATTTGCAAATCCACAACCATGAACATACTAGAAAACAGCTTTTGAATAGGTGTCCACCGTAGTGGGCTGTATGATATTGCAAGCTGTAATTTATGAATGAGTGTTTGGGCATTCGGTCAAATGTAAGGCCACAGCATGGACAGCGGACATGTCATGCTTGCTTTAGGGGCCGTACATACTACAGTATCTACAATTCTGCTGATGTAATTTATTCTGCCACTATCTTAAAATCAACCAAACAATGACCTCTTCTATTGTCGCCATGTTGATCGTTTTGTGTATTCCCTACAAATTTGGCACACTTACCAGTTCAAGGATTCCCAGGAGCAACCTTTAATTTCACAGTGCAACAGTCTGTGGCCCAATCTTGTTTCCTATCCACTCCATTTTGCACCAGTAGTATGCCCCCTTTTTGTTCCAGGATGAAGTAGTATTGATCATCTAGCCCTTCAGCTGTGGGGTCAGGGCTCTTTTGGAAGAGTAGGTGAATATTTTTTAGCTCCTTGAAGAAAAAGGAAAGTTTGCTTCAGCAAAATGGAGCTAAAAGTCCAGATGGGGGTTCGGTATTAGCCTGTAGGAGCTCACTTTCAACTTTAAACCATAACAGATGCGCTTTTCTTTTTCAGAGCCTCGTTGTGGTGTGGCCCTGCTCAGCGACGGACGGACGGGCCCTCCAGACCAGGAGAGGGCGTCGCCATCATGCCCTCCCCCGACCAATGACAATCCTCCTACAGACAGGGGCGGGGCAGACAGCGAGACAGAGAGCGATACAGATGACCCGTAAGTACACAGTGGACTTGTAAAATGTGCAGCAGTGTCTATCGATGGCATGAAAAGCACAAAATTTAAGTCCAGGTGTAAAGTAGCTAAAAACAATGAGTCCGGTTCCAATAAAGTAGGTCTTGTTTACATGAGGATGCAGTGATTTATAACTGACATTTACATTTGGGTCAGTGTAACTGATAAAGCTTATTAGTTATTTAAGTTGTTTCCAGTTAATTTTAACTCCTTAACTTTTAGGGATGTTTATCAGGTTATAAATGAACAGTATGGAACCATTACTGACATCTAATGTTAACCAGGGAATGACAACAACCACTGTGGCCTATGATGGCCACCGGGTATTTAGCAAACTGCATCACTTTCAATGGCTAAATTAAGGAGAAAACAATCAACTGTGACGTCAATTCAAAAACCTTTGTTGTTCTTCTTTGATTTCTATTTGGAAAAAAGCCACGCTAGTTTTTCCTTTCTGCCTCACCTACCCAGACGATGCTACATGTCATGTTTTCTTCTTTGACAAGGTTCATTCTCATGCTGTTTGCTGCTCTTGCATTTTATAATTACTATGATTTTCCATTTCTCAAATATTTACCCTCAAACTTCTACAAAACACCCACAACCACTGATTCCTCATCTTTTATCTTCTTTGATGTTGTCTAAACAGTACTTCTCTTCTATGCGCCTTTTAGTACTAGTTACGCTTAAATGAAGGTGCAAATTCATTCTAAAGGCTGTAAAAACATAATCCATTTAATAAATAATTTTTCTTACAGATTTTGTTTTCATATTCTTTTAAAAGAACTGTATTTAAATAAATAGAAACAACAGAAGTGCCGTCAATCTTCTTGCCCTTTCAAAAGCATCATGCATATTCTTGTGCTTCATTTAAACGGTGTCAACTCATTCTGAGCAAACACCTCATACATTATGCTTCCTCTCCACAACTCTGGCTATGACTCAGTGTAAAGTAGGTAGTAACTGTAATTAGATGGTAGTTGAAGCTGTAAAACTCCAGGATTGAAAAATTGCAGTGAAATTCAGCTTTTTCCTGCAGAAATGAAAAGAAATTTAAAAAAAGAAAATTTACGTTTTTCCAGCTGCATCAGTGTCTGGCAGCAGTTCTGCAGGGTGTGCTTGTTCATTCCTTGCAGACTGTGTCTCTGCATCTGGCAGGGTTGTTGCTCTCAGAGTGACTCAGACAGGCTGTCTGGATGGTAGTTTGGTTATGCATGTTTCAGGGTCACTGGGCTCTCAGAGGCTGCAAAAGAATGCTTAAGCAATACTGTAATGTTACAGGAGGTTACACCTGCATCTCCGCGAAGTGACCAGTGGCATAAAAAACAAAGTTGATGTATTCAGCAAGCTTTAGGCTTTATTTCAGAGCTCACCCACTCTCTGTTTTTGCTGAACACAAACCGAATCTTCGCCTCTGCATGATGACATTCACACATACAAGTTGCACATCTGAATTCACCACAGCCAAACTGACACGGTATGTTTGCTCTGGTAATTGGGACTCTCGATTTAGTTTTTTTCTTGCTTCTTAAGGCTTAATTACCGCCTGCTTCACTGTGTATGTTACTGTTTTGCCCTTGCCTTTGTTTGTCTATTTATACTTTGCTTTGTCCTCTCCCTGTTTGTTTAAAATCTTCAGCAACACACCTTGTTCTTGTTCTCACAGCCAGATGCGAAGTTCATGAACTACTGTGAAATTCTGGGCCGATGTTAAACATAATATCTGTTTTTGCCGTTTATTTTCCTCTTCATGCAACTACCGCTGAGCTGTACACCCCCTGGGTTGAAACCATACTTGGTTTTATGCTTTTATTAGCTGCTTCTCACCATGAAAAATGCATTCTGGCTGGCTCCTTTCTTTTATAAAACCAAAGTTAAGGCAATTATCAACATGTAGCCTTACTTTTTGCACTGAATCATCTCATTTCTCAGTGTTTTCAGGCTCCCAAAACACTGGTTCCATGTGAATGAAACCCAAAGGAATAAAAAACTTAAGCAAATACACCTCATCTCGTCTCTGTGTGGACATGGTTTTAATTTAAATCTCACTGGCTCTGAATAGTCAAAGCCTCTGGGCAGCCCCTGGACTCTTTGTGGGACCCCCTTAGGGGCCCAGGCACCCCAGGTGGGGAACCATTGCTTTATAACCCCATGTTTGAGCACAAATACTTTCATTCAGAGGTTTCCAAAAACCTTTTAACAAAAAAAGGTAATTTGTGTAAAGAAAATATGCAGTTCCAGACTTTTTGTTAAACCCATGACTAACTTTTCAGTTCTTATAATACATCCAGAATATCCAAAACACTGAATAAATATCAGCCTCCATTATCGGTTAATGTTATCCTTTTTGCTGCCTGCAGTCAGCAAGCAGAATATCAGCCAATGTTGATATTAGATCAATAAATCTGCACATCTCTTTGCAATACCCTTTTTATTAAAGGGACAGCCAGTGTTATTGATCTCTACACATCGTTGGGTTTTACTGAGATCACCTGCTTGTCTGCTTGCATGTGTCTGCTGTGTTGTGTTGGAATCCCCAATAAAGATGTTGCACCTTGTGCAGCACACCTTGTAAACTGTATGCCAGTTGGATGATGTTTGTCTAATTTGGTGGAATTCCTGGTACCACAACGTGGCAGTGTGGCTGAAAGCTGTCTGTCTTTATTCAAAGGCACTTCCAAGAGTCAGTCTTAAAGCAACAATCTACAAGTTTGCAACTTTAAAAGCTCTGTGCTTCAGACTGATTTTGATGGCACACTGACTTAATGCACATTGCTGGAGTCATCAATGCCTTGCAGCATCCCGAGGCGAACCCCTCTGTTCCCCTGAACGCCGAAGCTGTGCAGAAGTGGCTGTTTTGCTGCTGCGCAGCTGATCGCTGGTCAATGATTGTGCTTCCATCAGGCGTGCCGTGCAGCCTTTCTGAAGTGCCATGGCACGCCACTTCTCTAAAAATACGCAGCTGCTCTTTTTTTTCTGCTTACCGCTTGAAAAGTGCGCCAATCTAGAGCAGAGCCGATTGTTCAGGCAGGAAGTTAGTCGATGAAAATCAAAGTGGATTTGGTTGATTTTAAAAATAGAAAACAATAGACAAACTTTTGTTTGCGTTTTACTTTAAAACATCAACATTATGTCATAACCGGCAGCGCTTGCACAAAGCCATCAGGTGAGAGCCAGTACCTGAAACCATGGACAGTGATACTTTTATCCTGGAGGTGGAAAATCACACCATCCTGTACGACCACATCCCTACTATAAAGAAATAAAGACCAAGCACGTTAGACCTGGTCGGACTGACCAAATTACCTTCTGCTGGTTTATTGTTCTCTTTAAATGCCATTACTCATTTGATGGCTCAGTGCCATCTGTTGCACATTTCTGGAGCTGCTGCTGCCCGGTTGCATCCCAGGTCTGAGAAACCGCACTGTACAGCTTTTTATTCGGGACGCAGCGCGACGTTGCAGCCAAGTTTCGCTTCACATGCTAGCAAACGGATATAAACACAGCAGCCGTTTTGAACCCACGCCATCAATGATTCAGTAAAGAAAGACAAGAAGACATTATCAGAGGAAGAAAGGAACTGAACAAGAGTCAAGCCTGTCTGTTACTGGCTGGAGAGCTCACGGTACAGGTAGGATGCAAGTTGGATGCTGAATTAACAGACAATAGACGGCTTGTCACTGGGAAAAGTGCAAAAGTTCTGTAGTGCGTCTTTAAAGCATCCCAGGAGGGGTAATACTGTCCACTCTTGATACATTCAGCACCATTCGGTGGCATTATCATCTGCTACTGGAGTACAGTGTGGCTTCAAAGATAATTTCCATTTTAACTGGTCTGAAATGAAGGCTTACTGAAGTTACTGAAGTTATGATTGTAGCCTGGAATGGTATACGCATTCACATCAAGAATCTTAGCTTTCCAGTGTTGTATAATATGTGGGTACTTGGAAGGAAGACTCAGTAAAAATACATATTTTTCAGGTCCCACCAGCAGGACGTCTGGTAGCAGCTGGTTAATCCCATACGTTCATCCTCATTTCCTAACCCCTAAAACGACTTCTTTTTTACTTTTTTACTTTTTTATTTTTATACTTTTATACGTCTTTATTGTCATTCATTTATATCTGATGTAACAGCAACTCAATTTAAGTTTTTTTCCCTCTATTTTCTTGTGTTTGGTTGCTCCTTCCTGGAAATACGTTATTAAATTGAAGGAATTTAATAGTTTTAAGAGCTGCTTCTGAGGAATTGATTCAGATAATAAAAATAGTTTGCATGCTTGGTGGCAGCTATGCCTGAATTAAGCTGTACCAGCTTAATAAATGAAAGAAAATAGAAGAAAAGTGAAGGAACACAAAAGGATGAACACTGTTCTTGGTGACAGTAATGTGATATCTGGGCTGTGCAGTACACTCAAAAATCATATACAAGTCTCACTGGACAGGTTTTGTTTCGGTGAATTCTACATCATTGTATCAGGAAAGCAAAAAACACTCATTCTGAAGGCAGCAGTGCTGGCTAACATAACTTTGAGCCCCAAAACACGGGAAGTAAACAGGATACACAAAGGGAGAAACTACAAAATAAACTACAAAATAAAACAAGACAGAACTCCAAATGACAAACTTGAAACTTAGACTCTAATAAAAATAAAAATAAAAAAATATCCTGACATTGCCGAGAAATTTTGAAGTTAACTATAATCTCTTGCAAAGCTTGACTTTTTTTCTAAAGCTCATTCCAAAAACAACATCCTTAAAGTTTATGTACAAGTTTTTACTGATAGTTTCAGCACAACCTGGTTCCCAAGTTTTTTTTAACTATGACCCCCAACATGCAAGATGGAGTGACATATTTACCACCAGTGATGTTTTTAATCTGATGATGAACAAAGATCTCAGATCAGATCATAGGATAGTCTTATAAGACTTAAGATAATCAGGCTTTTGCCATCCTCGGTCAGGGAGGAGAAAATCAGGACAAAATCAACCCGATAATCTTGATGCTTACCCCCCTTTAGGTCCTTCTGTTCCCTTGAAAAAAGGTTTGAAAAATCTAGCATGGACGTAAAGATTTATCCGCAGTGTGTCTGTTGGCCTTTTTCAGCCTGATAAATTCACAAAAACTAGAGCTGTTAGTCTTTAAAGACACTTCAAGAGCAAAGAATTCAGATAGCAAAGGAAGAGGACTTCAATTAAGATGAGTTAGAAGAAGGGAAACTTATTAATAAAACAAAAGCACTGCAATGACATCTAAACACATAAATCCATAGTCAAAAACACTTTAGAATATATAAAATAAAAATAAATAAACAAAATTTCTTTAAACTATAGTGTATATTTTATTATATATTTAGGTTTAATTTTTATTTTATAATTTATGTTTACTTATTTTGCTTCCTCTTTAATTTATTTTTATGTATTTACATATTTATTCTACATGTTAAGCCTGCAAATTTCCACACGTGTGTAGTAATCCCACCCGAACTGATTCACCTCGTGTTACAAACTGAAGTCAGATCTATTAAGTAAGACAGATATAAAAGTTCTCCCCCGACCTGGAAATGTGTTATTTTTAAACGCAAGAACGAAAGCTCATGTGGAAAAATGAGGAACAACCGTTACTCGTCTTCTGTGTCATTTTCACAGTCACCATACTTTTTCCTGCTGGCCAGATTGGGTCCTCTGGTGGGCTGGTTTCGGTCCCCAGGCCACAGGTTAGACACATTTGTCTTAAATTGAGAGAAATAAGCATAATTTAAAATAATTAATTAACTGTGTTTATGAGAGGACAAATGTGCCACAGTAACTACTGCACATGGCTGTAAAATCTGGGGACATTCTGGGTAAATTCCTTCCTCTTGAAAACGTCCTGAAAGTCCCTCAGACTGCTGAATCTCCCTCGATCATCCATCCCAGCTAAACTTTCACTTTCCTTTGTGTGTGATGCAGGTTTTCCCCTGGCATAGCCAACGACCCGTCGCCTTCCACCGGACCCATCAAGAGACGCACACAGTCCCTCAGCGCCCTGCCCAAGGACGGAGACAGGAAGGTCAGTCCACAGTGCAGACAGTCCGTAGACAGAACAAACACGAGGCAGCTGAATGCTCGCCACGCTGCTGTCCCCTAATGTTTACTCCCAATCTGCAAGCAGAGGGAAAAGGACCACATACGCCGTCCCATGAACGCCTTCATGATCTTCAGTAAACGCCACCGGGCCCTGGTGCACCAGCGACATCCCAACCAGGACAACCGGACAGTCAGTAAGATCCTGGGGGAGTGGTGGTACGCTCTGGGACCCAATGAGAAGCAGCAGTACCACGATCTGGCCTTTCAGGTGGGCATGGAAACCCTTTCCTCCAATCAGCCGCCTGAATCAGCTTTAACCCCTTCACACCTGTTGTCGCTAATTTACAACAGACAGTTTGTGGTCTTTTTTAAATATTATTTATTTTTATTTTATTGATTCATTTATTTAATTTTGTTCACTATAATCTATATATTTATTTGTATATAATGTATTTATTATTTATTTATATTTGTTCATTGTTATTAATTATTGAATATTATTTTTGTGTTAATTTTTTATTTATTTATTTATTTAATTTTGTTTTTTATGTTTTCTTTTTATTTTTAGTTTTTTTTTCTTAGTTTGTACTATTTTCCTTATTTTTCACAGTATTTTTTATATATTAAATTTTGATTTATATAATTGTTTTGTGTTTTACTTCATTTTATTCTAGTCTTTTTGTTTTAACTGTACTTGTTTTGTTTTCATATAATTGTTTTATATTTTATTTTATTGCAGTTTTTTTCTTTTTTTTCTTTGTTTTTACAGAATTAATTTAGTTTTTATGTCATTGTAAAGAAATTCAGGTATTAAGGTTATCACAGCTGTAACTCTTGCCCTGCCAGAGTCACTGATCCTTTTTGCAGCTTTCCTGAGCAGAGAGCCACCATGGCTGTTTTACAGAAACTCAAACCAAGCCTCTGCTCCTCTTCCTCCTCCTCCTCCTCCAGGTAAAAGAGGCCCATTTCAGAGCCCACCCAGACTGGAAGTGGTGCAACAAGGACCGCAGAAAGTCTCTATCTGAAGGCCGCGGGACTCCAAAGGAGCCTCGAGAGAGGAGCATGTCAGAGAGCATAGGTGTGTGTGATGATTGGCAACAACTTAAAAGCTGTTGCACAAAAACATAAATTAATTTAGCTTTTTTGTTTGAACTGAGATTAAGAAAAAAGAGAAGCCAAACACCCCCGTGCTTTTCAACATCAGAAAGGACTTTATTGATCTGAAGTTTTATTGATCTGCTCCACGATGAGTCTTTCTTCTTTCGTCTGCAGATGCCCTGTCGGAGCCCCAGGTGCTGGAAGGGAAGGGAGGAGGCTCAGGTTGGCTGGGGGGATTGGAGCGCCGAGGTGGGCCAGTTGGAGGGCCGCATCCCCGTCCCCGAGCGTTTTCCCAAAGCGCTGTGCACACCCTGGAAAAGAGGGAGAGAGACCTAGAGAAGGTATGAGGTTGTTAATCTGTGTCTGCAAGGCAGAAAACACACTCAGGAGATTTGAGACTGTGAAGAAAAAACCCTTCCAGAGGAAAAACTACAACCACATGATCACTTACTCATCAGTGTTAGCTCCAAACACAACAACAACAAAGTGTGAACATGCTTTGAAGATAATTTTAAGACCCTGAAGAACGTTTTCATCTCTGAGTTTTATTCAAGTTTTGGATAACTAGTTTCTTACAGCAAAATTCATTCAGGAGTAAAAGTGAAAATGCCTGCAGTGCCTGTGAGTGTGTTAGCATGTGTGTGCATTCAAAGGTGGCATTTGTGTGTCCTTTATACTGCAGAAGCAAATCAAACGGACACGCTTACAGCTTACTGCAACTCAAACAAAGAAGAAAAACCAAAACAATGAAAGTTTTGGAGTTTTAGTTGGGGGGTGGAAGCTCTCTTTTCAGAGGTTTCACTGTAAACTGTTTAGTTCGTACAATTTTGAACATGAATATTAGTTATAAATTTACCTTTAAAAAGTCTTCAGTATAGCAGGTTAAAAAATGTGATTATTAAATTGGATTTATTTGTGGAGGATGTGGATATCGATTCATAAGCTCAGAGATTGATTTTGTCCTTTTACGGTGACAACAGTGACCCAACTCTCACATGACTTATCGATGCTCGGCTACAGTTTAGCATATATACAATCATATAAAATTCATTTTAAATAAATCGAAAGCAGTTAATTAAGAACAATAATCAATAAATTGATATTATAAAAAAATACATAAACAAAAGTAAATATATGAAAAGAAATAAACTGATTAAATCAATAAGAAATAAAGAAATAAAATTAAAAAAGATCTGATTTAATTTTTGCCACATGAGATGAACAAAGGGATTAGATTTTAGATAGATAGATAGATAGATAGATAGATAGATAGATAGATAGATAGATAGATAGATAGATAGATAGATATATAGATAGATAGATAGATATATATAGAGAGAGAGAAAATCTTTTATTTTTAATGAATAAAAAATACATTTATATAATTTCTAATCATAGAATTTCTATGTTTTATATCATTTTGGCAAATTTATTTATTTTCAAAACATTATTTTAATAGTATTTATTTATTTGATTTATTTTTTATAGATTAAACTAAAGAAATGGGAACGAATTATGTGTTTCTGTGACAGGCTGCCAGTAACATAAAGCCTAAAGATTTAAACCTGTTTCTTTTCTAAGTAATCTGTTAAAAAACACCAGTTCATCTCTTTTATTAGGAGTCTTTATTCTGCTTGAATTATTGCAGTACTTTAAAAGATTTTTAAAAAGTCTGACACTTTAAATTAAAGTATGAAGATATTAGAGGGACTTTTGTTTTTTTATTCATCTTTTTACCATAATTCAGACTTGTTGGAGTAGATTTATTTTGTGCTTTACTCAAAGCTCTTACATTGGGTCCATTATTCATCCACTCCTCACTCATACTTGGTGATGGTAAGCTACATGTGTGGCTGATGGAAACATGGCAGCCAATATACCAGAGATGCCAACACTGGAGGCAAAGTGCCTTGCCCAAGGACACAACCACAGATGAGTGGGGGAGTGGGATTCGAACCACCAACCTTCCAGTCATTGGACGACCTGCTCTACCACCTGAGCCACTGCCATTAGTCAGTGGGCTTTTTAGTCAACCACAGCTTTATTTAACTTTCCATACTAATACATGCAGCACAAAGTGCTTTTCAAAATTAAAAAACAGAAGGATTAAAGATTGTGTGCAGAAACACACACACACACACACAGGTTTAGATTATATTAAGTTAGCACCAGATGCTGGGATATTTTGAAAAATGTCTACAATTTCTGTCATTTATGTCCCTCTTATCAGGAGGATGGAGCAGGTTTGCTTCGCAACCGGCCGCCGCCTCAGTCCCTGTGCCAAGGCGGAGCCAACGAGGACGTGACCAGCGATGAAGAGCGCATGGTCATCTGTGAAGAAGAGGGCGACGATGATGTTATGGGTGAGTTTGATGAGCGAGCTGCGGTTACAGAGGCTGTTTCACAATGAGTTCTAGTTTCGGTTTCCATAATGATCAGCGTTTCTCTGTAAAAGCACAGGATTGTGCCAGCCCGTTACCTAAAAACAAAAGCAGAAGTCTCATAAGACTGTGTTCCAGCACTTAACTTTACACATGATTTACGCTCTGATCAGAGTCAGAATCAGTTTTATTGCCGTTGTCAGTGAAGGTTTCACAGACTAGGAATTATTCTTGGTGCAATGGTGCAACATGGAACATAGACTAGGAAATAAATAAATAAATAAGGGCATGCAATAAAGACGGTATAACTAAACTAGTGTGTGAGTGTGGAGTGGACCACATAGTGCAAATATTGCAGTGCAAATGGCAGAGTTGGTTGGTGTCCATGAGTCCGATACTGAGTAGCTGATTGTCCATGATGACGACGATCCCGGCTGTTTGCAGGCAGCTTCTCTAAATGATGAACAGCAGAGTTGTTTGGTTGATTGTTGTAATTAAAACTGAAATCTTTTTCTCCTCAACCTCAGAGGATTCATGTCCAGAGGGCTCCATTGACCTCAAGTGTAAAGAGAGAGTTACAGACAGTGATGAAGATGAACCAGATGGACAGGTTAGAAGTGTTTCATTCCTCTAACAGGAAAGGATTTTTAAGTTTTTTTTTTTCCTTCAATCCCATAAAATATTTTACTTTTAGGTGAAAAATTTTCACAACTTTCCTGTTTTGATCTTTGTTCTTCTCTCTTACCTTCAGCATGGCTTCCAGCCGGTTTCTCCCTCCTCTCCCTTCACCCATCACTCCGACTCCACCTCAGCAAAAGGGCAGGAGGGAGGAGAAGGAGGAAGCGCTGAAGATGGGGCTGAGAGGAAGCGAAAGAGAGGCGTGGACAGAGGCGAGGAGGGGAGCGAGGGAGGGACCAAAAGAGAGGAGGGATCAGCAGCAGCAGCAGGTGGAGGGGGAGAAAGTGGGGGAGGCGAGCAGAGTGTCTCTCCTCTGTCCGAGTCCATCGTCCAGCCTCCCCTCGCTTTGGCTCACCAGAGTTTCTCCCAGGTCCACGGTGGCGTCCGCATGGCTCCCACTATGGTGACAAATGTGGTCCGCCCCGTCGCCAGCACCCCCATTCCCATCGCCAGCAAGCCGGTAGAAGGAGCCATCACCCTCAGCTCCCTCCCGCAGGACAAGAAAGCCACTCTTCTGATCGGAGGAGGTGGAGCTCAGCAGCTGCCGATCGCAGCAGGTGGTGGGTACCCATCATCATCCTCCTCTCCCGGTCCAGTCAGTGTAACCCCCATGGGCGGCAGCAGCCTGGTCACTAGCCTAGTTCTGGGAGGGTCTTTCCCCGCTGCCCAACCACTGCAGCTCATCACCCCACACACCCAAACTTACCCACCCATCCTCCAGCCCCAGCTCCACCCCACTGCTGCCACCTCCTCCCTCACTCCTCCCGCCTGCCCCAAGCCGCTAGCGCAGGTCCAGTACGTCCTGCCCGCCGAGAGCCCATCCTCCCCTCAGCTCACTCACCAGCACATCTTCTCCCTGCCCGCCAATGCCGCCCTGGCTAATGGCGTGCAGGCTGGGGCGGGAATCAGAGTCAGCCCCGGGACTAGAGGTGAGATAGAGAGTGACGATTGGCTGACCAAAAGAATCAAAACAGTTTCAACTCTCATCAGTTTAACCCTTAAAACTCCACTTAAACTGTCGTCAATGTCTTAGGAACGGTACTTTATAGCTCTGTGGGGTAAATTGTGATGGATAGCTTACCCTTTAGGTGATCTACGGAGGTTTTCCAGGCATTTATATCCCATCCAGGAGGTTTACATTCCAGCCGTGAATGTAGTGTTTATTCAGTATGTACGGTAAATCCAATGAGAGATCCAAGATAACACCATTATTTATCACATTTTCATCATAAAAACAGATCGTTATCACTACTATGTTGCTAAGAGACCTCTATTTAGACCTGGAAATTATGATGAAGCCACTTCCTGTCAAAACGTCGACCAATCAGAGAGCTTAAATTGATGGTAATGTCTAATCTAGAGAAGCCAAAGGTCAACAAGTGAGCAGGAAGTTCTATGTGCGTCTGAAAAGAAGAAAAATAAGTCTCCTCTAAGACATTTTTGACACAAAAACCAGCTGAGTTGGAGTTCATTTTGTGAGGATGGTACTAGCGTAAAAGACTTTTAAGGGGAGTTTTAAGGGTTAAACAACCTTTGTTCTTCTTGCTGTAGTTCTCTGCTGAAATAGATTTGATTGGCTTACAGAAACTGGAGATAAATGATTGACAGGAGAGACACCTGAGTCGTCGTGGCTCCGCCCACCGTTGCTACTTTTCTGTCTCCACCTCTTCTTCTAACTTCACTTATCTGTTCCTCACGTCTGCCCACATCTGCCCATCATCTCTCTTTTTTTTTTTTCCTTCTCACTCATTAGTCCAAACCCAGTCGCCAGTCTTGCAGAGCAAGATGTTGGTTTCCAGGGCAACAGTGAGAACAGGGTCTACACCTCCTCACCCTTCCATTTCCCTGGTGACTCCGCCTCTTCCTGTGCAGAATGGCCCTGTGACAGGAAACAAGGTGAGAAGATCAACACAGCCATAATTGGGCTGAACTCTTTTACACACCACTTTTCGTCATCGTCACAAATCTTTTTTTCCTACAGAAAGTGTAGCAAAATTATCCAAAATTTGGAGAAGGTAGTGGCGGGCCAGCTGACGTCCTTTTTGGAGCAGCACTATTTCTATGATCATTTTCAGGTTTTCAGAAAATTCTCAACTGAATCTGCTCTGGAGAAAGTTTCCAGTAATGTGATGATGGCTGCAGACACAGTTTTGGTTTTACTGGGTTTAACATCTGCTGTCGATACCGTTGATCACTACATACTGATAAATGGACATACATCAGAGATGGGGTTTTCTGGATCTGTCCTCCAGTGGTTTTCCTCATATATAAAAGAAAGAACTTATAATGTTGTTGTCGACAATGTAATGTCTGATGTGTTTTGTGGAGTTTTGTTCTTGGTCCTGTTTTGTTTTCGTTGTACCTTATGCCTCTTGGTCTGCTGATTTGTGGTTTAAAAATGTGTCCTATCACTTTTACACCAGTGACATTCAGTTGTAAGTTCTCTCAATGACTCAGAGTTTCACTTTTTATCTGTGCTCCTGGAATTCAGGATTACCTTTAGATAAATTCAAAACAGAAACTGATGATTCCTCCTGATAAAAAGATCCCCCTGATCAAAAACCATCTTGGTGCTCTGGTCTCGTCTGTGAAAATCAGCCTCAGGAACCTTAGGGTTGATCAAGTTTTGGCCTTGGATGGTCATTCCTGACAGCTGACCATAATTTGTTTTATCGTGTGATATCAATCTCTAAAGTTAGGAGAATGTTGTCAAAATCAGAGTTTGAAATGATCATTTATGCTTTAATCTCATCTCATATTGATTATTGTAATTCTGTTTTCACTTGTTTCAATAAGACGACTTTCAACAGACAGAACTCTGCCATCAGACTGTTGGCAGGTACGCCCAGAACAGCCCACATCACCCCTATTTTATCAACACTTTATTGGCTTCCAGTGAAATTTCGTTTGGACTTTAAAATTTTAGTTTTGACTTTCCAGGCATTACATGGTCCAGCCCCCGAGTGTATTGCAGACTTGCTATGTCCCTACTCTTCAGGGCGCACCCTTCGGTCTTCAGGCCAGAGCCTCCTGAACGTCCCATAGACCTGTTTTAAAACCCGGAGGTCTTGGCTTTTCAAGCTGTAGCCCCCAGACTCTGGAATGACTTGCCCCTGTCCCTTCGTGTGGTCAACTCCGTGGACTCTTTTAAAAAGCATTTCAAGAAAGCACACAATTCACATGCTCTCCCGCCACACATACATTTTCTCCTGCTCGAATCAGCTACTTTTCACATCCTTCAGGAACGTTTTGGGTTTCTTTTTTTAAGAGTGACTACCAACATATTCAACTATTTTTAGGATGATCATCACAAGTACTGTCTCACGAGGCAAGGTCTCTCTCCTGATGCAGAAACACCTCTTCCTGCCTTTACTCTGAGTTGCTGTTGTCCTTGCGATGCATCGGGATGCTGCAGACTGAGTGAGAAGACACTCGGCTGCTTCTAACTCTTTTAAAAATAGCTGAAATCACAGCAGAGGCGTAAAGTTAAATTTATTCTGATCCTGATTTTTATCAGATGACGCTGCAATGCTAAAATTAGGATTTCTGTTAATTTCCGAAAACTTTAGCAGTTTTCTGCACACATTTTTAAAACCGCACATCAGGGAACAGCAGTGCATAAATTTGGGTGATAACAGCATCAAAAAGTTAATATGAACACCTTAAAACAACCATTAAATACCTGAACAGCACAAGGACCAAACGACTATTAAAGCAGAGCAGCAGGATTAAAAGGCTTTGATATTAAACGCACACTGACATGTTGTCTTAATGAACCACTTTTCAAACTTGTTTGCAGAATCAGATAAATATATGAATAAGAGCTGCTTTAACAGGGATTCAGTTAACAAAAAAGTCTAAAAATATCTCCCTTTCTCTTCATTCCTGTATCTTTCTATACAGAATAAGACTGGTTACAGGCTTTATTTCTTCACATATTCAGAAGTTGTTACTTCATTGGGCTGTGGGGTGTGTTTTATATATGTCTTTTTGTTCCAAATAAGTAAAAAATATCAATACATTTTGATGCTGTAGCTACTTTAAAATCAACTAGTAGCCTTCTTAGCCTCCTGTTTAAATTAAACTGGATCATGTAGCTCTAGCTTAGTTAGCACTAAGTAACCAGGATACTCAGAGCACCTTTATATTTTATTTTCAGCTCTAATGTGAAAATCTTACCAAACTAAGTTGACATGTAGTCCCTAAATTACTGAAAACTAAAGATGATATGGTTTTCCCATATTAATCTAGTGCTAGCATATAACTAGATTTGCCCTGCTATGTAGCTCCATGCTAACATTAGATAATACATGACATTAGTAGTTGTACTTGCACAGGGACAAAATATCTTCAGCCAAATGTCAACATTTTTAAAGGATGATTAGTTAGGAAACAACTTTAAAATTTACCTCAGACTGGGATGGCCAGTGCCACCTTTGCTACCCCTCTAGCTCCGCCCCTGCATGCTGACACATACATAAATAAAAACTGATCCATTTAAATGCTGATTTGTTCGTAAATGATAAATTAAATGTGCTCTTTAACTCTCAGATCATCAAGATTGCTCCCATACCTGTGGTGCAGACGAACGTTCACCCTAGCGGCGCAGCTGCAGTACATCCTGGAAGCCCCTTTCCTGTTTCCGTGGCAACAGTGATGGCTCCCGGTGCTGCGCCCCCACAGACTGTTCTTCTGACGTCCCCACCCACCAGGTCAGAAACGTAGGCCCAACACCTGAGAGACAGCAGCAAAGACGTGAACTAACTTTAAAGATGTTGTCAGATTAAAAAAGGAACAAGAACATTTCTTAAGTTTGGATAGATACTGTTCAACGCCCACATCTGGATCATTTTTAAACAAACATCCCCAAAGATTCACAGATGCTCACAATGTTTCTCTCCTTCAGAATCAGCTATGTCCAGTCCAGCCCGGGAGTTACCACAGCAACGCCCCAACAAGGCGTGCAGCCTGCAGGTCCTGCGTATCTCCCGTCCCCTCTGGCGACTCTGGGCTTCACCGCCATCGCCCCGGCTGGACAGACCCTGGTTCAGCCAATCGTCGGCCAGCAACCACTGCTGGCTCCGGCTCCGCCCCACAGCTCCCAGTCACAGACCCCCATTGGTCAAACAGCGGCCAACTCTGGTCGTCAGGTAAGGACTTTAGTTTAACAGATAAATTAAGGTAAAGTAAAAACATTTAAATGAAGGTACAAAATGCACACTTTAAATAAATCTAAGACTGGGCAACAGCAGTTTATCTGCCAGAATATTGTGGTGTTCTTTGTTGTTGTTTTTTTTGTGGGTGAAAGGGAAATGAAATAGTTTAACTGAGTGGCATTTTACATCAACTCAAATTTATTTTTATAGCACCTTCGTACAAAAAAGCAGCACAAAGTACTTTACATAAAAAAAATCTTAATTTTATTGCATTTGAACAAGCTTGACATTCTTGTGCTTTACTTTTTATTCCAGTTTTATTCTAGTTTTTAATTCTAGTTTAGTTGATTTTATTCTTTTATTGTTTTTATCTGCTATATAAATAAACTTGAACTTGAGTAGAGAACGCTACATAAATAGGTTGTGTTTTAATGAATGAATGAATAAATGTTTGTTGTCATTGGACTGAAAACAACACAATGAAAGTTCATCTCTCCACTCCTACACACAAGAACACAATTAAAAAAAGAACAATAAATAACATAAAAACTATCATTTAATATATAAAAAAAATCCGATGATTGTTTTGCTGTGTCAACGACCCTCTGGAGAGGGAAAATGAGCAATAAGTTCATCACTGAATAAGTAAAAAAATAGGTATGAAAAAATATAATAAAAATAAAAAAAAATGGAACAAAAATAATTTTATTAGGAAGAATAGTAATTCATAAGAATATTAATGGGGTAGGGACATATAAATTTATACTCCTGCCTGCTCCTTTTTAAACATGAGGAGACGCAAATGAAAAGTTGTAAATATTATAAATATGGGAACATGTTTAAGATAATCTATCCATATATCTTGCTAACGTTCCTGCTTTGCTTCCTTTCCTCTTCAGGTCCTTACCGCCATCTATCCTGCTCCAACCGTTGCTCTGGCGACCGGTGTGGTCTCCATGACAGCTGTGCCACCCATGGCGGCGGCTCCAGCCCAGGACGTGATAAACCCTCCGTCTCCGCTGGTCAAAGGAGGGCAGGGGTCAGCAGCTGTGACCCCCCAGCCTGCCATGGGAGTGGAGGTAGAGGTGAAGCAGGAGAACCAGCTGGATGCTCAGGCTGAAGATGGAGCTCAAGGGCTGGTGAGCTGTGCCAGCAGCTCCCCGCTGACCACCTGTGCAGGTGGAATCACAGCAGGTAATGGCTGCTGGTTTAAAATAGTTTGGTCATGAAGTCCTCCATCATTATAGGCTCAAGCTTGGCAGCGCAAAAAAGGAGCATTCTGTGCATTATTGATGTCTTTTTCTATTCTAAAGTCAGATTAAAATCATTAAAGGTAACTTGATAGTTTCCAGACTAACTGGTACGTTGCTGCTATTTTCAGCTTCATTCATAGAGCAGATAAGGTAAAAAAAAAAACATCATCAATCTTTAGAAAAGAAAAAGAAGTTTTTAAAAAGAAATAAAAGATGTGTCTCTGTTGTACAATCTTAAAATGATGTTGCAAATAAATCCCATTTTTTTGTGTTTCAGTAAAAAAAGAGGAAGACATTTGTATTAGCATCAAAGAAGAAAGAGATGGAACAGGAAGAGAGAAACAAAGCGAGACTGATGAAGAGCAAGAAAGAGCGATGAAGGAAAGCACTGAGAAGAAGAGAACCAGAGAGATGGACAGAGAAGACCACAGCGTCGGCAACAGCAACAAAGAGGTGAAACAAGATTTGTTCCTGTCCTCACAAGTTTGATTAACCTCTTCTTGAGAGGTCAATTTATTCTGCCTCCTGTCAAAAATTACTGAAATAAAATAAAGTATAATTTCACATCTACAGAGGCTGTATGTATAATCTTGGTCTCTACGGAAAACTGAGATGTGTGAGATTACTACAGAAGTGTCAGAATCAAGATATGTGTTACTGTGTCAGAGTAAATTCACCTGGAGAAGTAGAAATTAAACAAATAAAGTAGAATACAGTATAAAATGTAAATGTTATCTCCTCCTGAAATCAGCCCAATTTATCCAGGACTTCATACAGTAACTGATGAAGAACTTAAAACCTAAAAGCAGTTTTCCAGATGCTTTAATAGATGTGTTACGCAGGTAAATATCTCAGGAAGCCATTGGCTGATGATGATGATGATGATGATGATGATGATGATGATGATGTACACCTCCATCAATGGTCAGTGTCAGGAGGATCCAGGGATAGCCCCACATTCACCATAGAAACACCATGAGGATCCAGAAAAAAGTGAAGCCCAAGATAGTCTATGATAGGAAGAGTGAATCCTTCACTATAAAACCTCCTTCATCTCCATGGAAACCAGCAGGACCTTCATGGTTCATTTCAAACAAAGACAGAGTCATAGGAGAAACATTAGCAGAGTTTTTAGAGCTAGAATCAAACTTTTCACTACAAACAGCAAAAGTAAGACATGATTTCTGATTCTGACTGCCAGCTCCAGACTTTCTGTCCCACCATGATGAGACAGACGTCTCTGGAACCAGCAGAGTCTCTGCTTTCATCCTTCACCTTGTTTATGTGGTTTGCTTGAAGTGGAGAAATTAGCAGATGTTCTAACGTGGACAGAGCTGTTCTCATGGTTTTCTTACATTCCCAGAGAATTGCGTGGGTGTAGATGGCAATGCTTGGTAGAGTCTTTTAGCTGAGTTTCTCCTCATCATTCTGATATGTTACATGTTAGGACTGCTGCTTCTTGGCATGTGCAAACATCTACTGCACATATCTCATGCTGCCTCCTGTGCAGGGGGCTCTAGTCCAGAAGATTTGATTATAACAGTCTAGGAATTTGCGGGGTTTCCGTTTCCACTTTTGATTCACATTTAGAAAATTTGATTGAGAAAGATATATAAATATTGAAAATTAATGGAAGGTACAGAAACACCCCCACCCCTTAATGCTCATCAAGGAGGTTTTTCTTTTCCTTGTTTCAAAGAAGAGTTAAAGAGCTTTAGTTGGAACAGAAATTACTTTACAAATAGAGTCTGACCTGCTAAGATTAGAAATAACGTGACTCATCAGCTGTTTCTGGTCTAAATGGAAGAAACAACAAACTCCTGATACTGAACTGTGGCTTCCAGATATGATGCAGTATTGCAGATATTCCCAGAAATGAAAGCCCCACTACTGAACTTTGGCAGATTTATATATTTTTGTGCCACCTAACAGCAAATTCAGCATCCATCTTGCATCCTGTCTCTTCTCAGAGATCTCTCCAGCCAGTAGAAGTCAGTCCGATGTTACTCTTATCTTGTCTCTTGCTCCGTTACTTCCTTTCTTTCTTCATTTTACTTCCTCTGGGAATGTCCTCTTGCGTTTGTTTGATGAATCAGTCATGGTGCACAATCAGCAACAAGCCCAGGAATGTACATATGAGTGTCAGTGTGCCATCAAAACAAGTCAGAAGCTATTTTTACTGTTGGAAACTGATGTAGTGCAACTTTAAAGTAATTCCTGAATACAAGTTCCTTATGTGGATGTTTTTGCTGTTGGTTTGTTTCTGGTTACAACAACTTCTTCTAGTGAATTACTACCACTAACACCTTAGCCTATACCGCCACCTTCTGGTGACAGTGTGCAGCTTTATTCACTTAAAACCGGCTGATGGATTTTATGCAACTTGTCAACAAATTGATTCAGATTTGCTTTATTAGTCAATGAACATCATATTTTTGGCTCCCTTTTTCATTAATTTAATCCACTCTGAGCAATTAGTTAAAATTAAACACATAAACACAAAAAGAAACGATAGTAAAATAACTTGAAGTTGCTGGTGGAGTTTTTGTGTTGATAGTTACATGAAGCATCCCATTAAAACTCCACTCCGCCTCTTCCAGGCTGGACCTCGTTCCTCACCTCCACCACCCTTGGGCCTAGACCCACCTCCCCCTCCACCAGCAGAGAAGGAAGCCTCCTCTTCCTCAAAGAAGATTAAGTTTAGACCCCCTCCACTGAAAAAAGCACCCGACTCTCATGACAAGTAAGTGGGTAAATAAAGGATCAGCTGTTTCTTATCACCCCTCTTTTCTTTATATCCTGCCAGGAAAACGGGACGTGGCTTCTGACCTCTGTTTATTATATTTCTTTATATCAAATTAATTTTATTAATTTATTTGCTTTTATTGGCTCTTATTTCTGTATTTATTTTTATATTTTTATTATTTATCTTTCTTTATTATTTGGTATTAATTAATTATATATTTAACTGTATTTGATTTATTTATTTCCAGTCGTTTTTCTTTTATATATTGTTGTTTTTCCATAATTGTAAGTATATGCAGGCGTTAAAATGTACAAAAATAAATATAATTGCGGTCTATAAGTCATACACTCATGAACACAAACACACACACAGTGGTGTTCTCAACTCTCACTATATTGTTAAACTAATATTGTTATTCTATCAAAAGCTCTAATAAAAAAAAAAAGTATTTTTTCTTTTAAAGATGTCAACACTCCCAGATGTAATAGAAGAGGACTATAATAACTCCATTTCCTTTTCTTAAGAATGGCTGCTCAAAAAGAAAAATCTCCTCTAAAAGGGTCAGGTACAAGGACTGAAAAAGCAGCAAATGTCCACAGAAACACTAAAAAACCTTCAGAAAGGTGGAAAAGTGTTGCTCAAGACCACTTTTTTTTATATTGAGTGTATTTTTTAACATAATAAAAAAGAAATCAAAGCAAATAAAGGAAACAGTGTAGATAAATACAAGTGGATCCAGAAAAGAGGAAATGAAAGATAAAATAACACTAAAGTGTTTTGTCATTGTTGAAGCTCTGCCCTAAGTCTGTCCTCCGAATCCTTCTGCTTGTAGTTAAAAAAATTTTGTATTTTAGCAGTTTACATGTTCTCAAGCTGAGCGACCTCACACCACGGTTGGTTTTCTTATGTAATTGTGGCTCGAAGCAGCTTGTAGATGAGACGCAGCACCCTGGACGGGACTCCATCTGCTGGCTTCATTAGCAAACACTCATTTTCAAGCACTCTGGCATCTTCTTCTCTTTTTAGTACACAAAAAACTTCACTGCAAAAGTAGTCTGTCTAACCAAGTCTTTAAATTCAGCCAAAAAACCCTTTTTTATCTTGTTTTGAGAAGGATATGCTTGGCAGGAGGAGAATGTGTGAGATTATTAATCATGTTTTGAGTACATGTCTTTTATTCATGCTTATTAAGTGAAATCATCTGACTGAGACACTGTTAGAGATCATATTAGATTTTTAACATCTTATTTTAGCTGTAAAAAAATCCCCGAACCAATTCACACACACTAATAAAAGGAACTCCTAACAAATCCTTTATAAGATCAAAACTTCAAAACTAACCTGCTTATGCTTTTTTTCTTTGTTTCTTTTTCACTTTGAGAGAAAAGATCTTAAAACGAGAGAAACCAAACAAGAATTTAAGAGCTGGTAAATGGGTGGAGCTCGTGGTGTAGTTGGTGGCTGAGGCTCAGGTGGTGGAGTGGAAGGTTTCATGCTGGTCAGTCTGGCTTCGACAGGAACGCTTCACCTCCATTCAGGTGTATGAATGTTTGGTGGTGGTCGGAGAGGTCGGTGGCAGGGGTGCTGCCCCTTCAGCAGGCGGCTTTGTTAACTATACTTGAATTAAAAAGAATCATCTTGTTTAGATGCTTTTGTTTTAAGATCTTTTCTTAATAGACTGTGTTTTTTTCACTTAATAAGGGGACTTGAAATGAGTTTTTCACAACTTGTTTAAAGATATTTCTCACTTCTTATTTCATGAAATCTTACCAAGTGTAATTATTTTACTGCACTGGCTGATTATTATCCTTGATTATAGTCATAGTTATAGTTTTTTACTTATATTAAGACCATTTTTAGAGAGTAGGAACCCTGTTTACTGACTGAGTGGGCAGAGTGTTCTTTATTTAGACGGTAGGAAAGTGGTGGGAAGCCACAGAGAAGAAGAGCTTTGGCAGAACTGAGCCTGAAGCAAAGCGAGATGCGAGAGCACTCAGAGGAAATCCTTTGATTTTTAAACCACCACACTTCTGTGGGACTCATGTGGCCGATGTGTTTGCGTGTGCAGGGTCTTATCGGAGACATACTTCGAGGAGCGTTTCGCTGAGCTTCCAGAGTTTAACCCAGAGGAGGTCCTTCCCTCGCCCACGCTGCAGAGTCTGGCCACGTCACCCAGAGCCATCCTGGGAAGCTACCGCAAAAAGAGGCGCAACTCCACGGGTAAGTCAGGATGACACTGGATGCTCATTTCATTAAACTAAGATCTGGAATAACATCTGATGCATTTTACCACCCTTTCCTGTGTTTCTCTTTCTCCTTTTCCATCCCTCATCTTCTTCCAGATCTGGATGTGGCAGCAGAAGACCCCAGCTCCCCTCGGAGAAGAACCCGCCGTCTGTCCAGCTGCAGCTCAGAGCCCAACACCCCCAAGAGCGCCGCCAAGTGTGAGGCCGAATTCTTTACCTTCGACAAAGCAGGTACGAACGTTTTGATGGGTCAAGCAACAACTCCAGATCACAAAAGACACTGATGCACCTTCCTGTCCAACCAGGTCCAGAGGGCGAGGTTCCGCTGGGAGACCTGGACAGGGTTCCTTACTCGTCCCTGCGTAGAATGCTGGACCAGCGTCGGGCTCTGGTCATGCAGCTGTTTCAGGAACATGGCTTCTTTCCTTCAGGTAGAGTAACGATAGACATTAAAGGAACACTCACCAACGTGGAGATTTTGTCTTTTTTATTGAGCTATAGAGGGGAACAGAATTTCATATAAAAAGTAAAATTAAAAACAGAATCTAAATATTAAAACTTCCATGTTGCAAGAATTCAGAACATAAAACACATGACTTAAAGAAATGAAAGGAAGCTGAGCGACATCTAAGGGGAGGTATGTGTAAATACAGTCTCAGTCAGTATCTAACCTTTACATAATGAAAATCATCTGGTCTCAAAATTAAGTCAATTAAACCTTTTATTATGATTTTTAACACCCTTAATATTATTTTTTTTCTCTGTGTTTTTATGTACTTTTTAATGCTTCTTCTGCAGCCTGCTGTGATGCTTTTAATGCATTATGTAAAGCACTTTAAAATTCTTGTATATGTAATGTGAATACAAATGAACTTGCATTGCTTTGCCTTGAAAATCTCAGTAAACTGAAGCAATATTTGAAAGAAAAATGGGATAAATGGAACCATATGAGCAACTAGTAACATAATACAGAAAACGGTAACTTCAGCTTTTTTCTACTAAAGAAGCTTCGACAAGCTGCTGGACCATGAGGCGGAAGCACTTTTTCACACAACATTCCTGCATTTTGGCTTAGTTTTTAATAAATAAATAATGGCACAGTGTTCTAAGACGTGGTGTTTATTTACCTTGTTTTAAGGCCTGATGAGGACCAGATAGTTTTTATTACATCCTGATATGTAAAACCTTACAATTTAATGAGAATGTACTTCATTTTTCACATGATTGCAAATACTTTGCAGGATATATTGTAAAACTGATGTGGTGTTTAAAACATCCACTTTGATTCCTTCTTTTTTTGTCCCTCTCGTCTCTCCAGCTCAGGCCACAGCTGCCTTTCAGGCTCGCTACTCGGACACTTTCCCCACCAAGTTGTGTCTGCAGCTGAAGATACGCGAAGTTCGGCAGAAGATAATGCAGACGGCCACACCTGGAACCCTCGAGCTCGGAGGGTCTGTCGAAGCTGGCCCCGGCCCGTCCCACTGCCCTTTATTCAACCAATCAGCAAGGGAGGACGGAGGGGCGGAGCCTCAAGGAGACAAAGGTCAGAGCCCAGAGGAGCCCAAAAGCGAAGAATCGTAAACCAGAGAGTGTGAACCAGTATGAAGGATGGCTCCACTGGCACCAATCTCCAACAGACCTGGGCAGAAATACAGAAAATGGTCTCAGATATTCAAACTACTGAAGACCTGCTTTGATTGTTTAATCAGAACTTTTAAAAAAGCCTCAAAGTGGTGAAATCACATGCAAGTCATGATGAGTCAAGTGCTTCTTGTAGTATTGTTTTCCCCTTTTTCCAGGTTTCCTGAATGTTTTAGTGAACACTTTTGCCCAGGTCTGCTCTCAGCACATTTGTACAGTAGTTTGTAGTTTACACACACTATCTCTCTGGCACGCACACACACAAACACACACAGGAAAAACCTCGGTGCATATGTAATCTCTCTCCAGCATGCACACACACTTACCAAATTAGACTGTTACTCTTGGTTGGCCTTCCCCAGAAAAGGAGCCGCTACCAAGGACCATGACACACAAAGGCACTTTGTCACTTATTGTGCAGATGCAGTTTGCTGTTGCCAGCCAGCCAGGCCCTCAGATGCCATTGGCTTGACCTCCTTCAGGCCCTTCCACTCCTCAGCACAGTGGTTGGGATGCAAACACAACCCCAACAACCTCCACTGATATTCCACAGCCCCACGATGCTGCAAATCAGACAGCACACACACATGCATACAAACAGTACATGCACACTGGGACATGTCTGTGCAGTGCGAGCACTCGTACACAAACATAGTTACCCCTGGTCTGACTAAGCCATCGGCCTGCACAGTTACTAGTGATTGTAGAGAGAGACGTTAACAAAAAGACGGCAGGATGCAGTGCGACCAATCTTTGCACCTTCGGTTATTGCCAACATGGACAGGAGCTAATTATACATGTCTGTATGTCTAAAACAAAACCTGTGAAAAACAGGCACCGTAAAGAGATTATGTAAAGAGACTTTCTTTTGGTTGTGAGGCTTTGAAGACTCAGAGTTAAAACTGGACACTGAACGGCTCCCAGCAGAGCTCAGAGAGAAGGCGGAGGACGAAACTGGACGGTGTCCAAAGGATGCAAGGAAGACCTTGTCGTGGTGAATAAGGACAACAACAACATGACAAGCTTACCAACAAAGAGGAAAAGTAGAATTTTAACCAAACTTGTCTGAATCTCCTCTGAATGGACGTAATGTTGCTTTTTCTTGTTATTGTTGCCGTGGAAATAACCAGTTTTACCTTGGCCTGTTTTTCTCTTGTGGCTCTATCGTGTTTCTTCTCCAGCATAAAAAAATCACAACAACAACAACAAAAAAAGACTCTGCGCAAAGAAGGGGATGAAGTCAGTCTGCGCCCTCCCTCCTCCCACACTTTTAATTGTAAACTGAGTTCCCCCTTCCCTTCTCCCCCCATCCCTACGATCTCTCCCCGGACACAGAAGTGGGGGAGCAGGAGCGTTCGTTGTTTTGTAAAACGTTGAAATCAGGTGTTTGCACAATTTGTGCGGGCCTTCTCGTCAGGGACCGCCACAAGTTAAATCAGGAAAGTATTGTTTTTAGTGATAGTTTTAGTAGTTAAATAATAACCTTGTTCCGTATGTTGTCACCTTTTCTTTTATTTGTTTCCGCTTGCCCCTCCCCTCCTCTCAGCACACTTCTCCTCAGTCCTCCCCTCTCCCATCCCCTCAAGTGTTGTTAGAAAGTGCCCTTAAGCACTGGTCCCGGGTCAAGCGCTATGTAGCTCAGGATGGTTCTGGTTAGGGTTAGTTCAGGGAAAGCAGATCCTAGACCAGCCCTGGAGGGCAGTCTCTGGAGCCCTCCTTCCCCCCACTCTCCCCTCTCTCTATCTCTCTTCTCGACACTTTATCCTTTCCCATCAAATGGTGCAATAGGACATTTATTTTATTTGGAAATGGGTGGGTTACTTTGTTTTTTGGGGCAAGGCTCTGTGCCATAGATATTAAATTCAGTGCAGTCAGTCAGTGAGAGGAAATGAGCTGTTGTGATACTATCTTTAACTATGGTAAAAAAAGAAAAAAAAAGAAAAAAAAGAATCACAATTATTGTCATTGTTGAAGAGATATAGAGTATAACTTACTAAAAGTCAAAGACAATTTTGAATAGCACTTTTTTGGCTCTTTGCTTCTGTGGTGAAGAGTGGGGGTAAATATTATGGGTATCTCTTTTTTTCTCTGTATACAGTTGGATGTGTGAAAAAAATATATATACCGGTATTTCCATATTTGTGCATTTAGGTCTGTGTTTGGGGGGGTGTGTATGTTTTGGCACATGCAGGCAGTGTTTTAACACGACCGACCTCTTCTTCTTTCACCACGCAGCAACATTATCAATAGTTTATTTTTGATTGTAGTCTATATTCTACTCAAGAGACAGTATTTTTATAGTCACCATGACTATTTTGTCAGCTATTTTGACTGTTATTGAACCCAGATGATTCAGGATATATGTGAAATGGATATTCAGGTTATACCGTGTGTTATTTATATATATATATATATATATATATGTATATATATATATATGTATGTGCAGGTAACAGAAGACTATCAGTACACATCACTTTGGGGTAAGTTAGGGCTGTAAAGTGTCTATCTGCATGCATGTGCAATTACATGCACACTTGCACACACCCACACAGACATATGTGCATAAACACATGTATGCGTGTTCACTGTATGATTGTGCTTAAAAATAAACTGTCCTTACTTTGGAGAAGGAATTTTAGGATGAGCAAGGTGAGTGTTATCTCATAAGCAGGCATGTTGACCATGTGCAATATTTCTAAACAACAAAAAAGGAAAAAAAAACTAAATATTGAAAATATTAAAGATCTAACACAATGTCTAATGTCCTTGAATTTATTTAATATCTGTGAATGTCCTTGAATGAATGTTTGACTAAACTGGCTGTTTGCAGTCTCACCAAAATCATAATGAAAGACCTGAGAGGGACAAGATGATGCAAAACCACTTTCACTTAAAACAAATTTGGCCACCTTGATCCAACAGACAAGTCCCCTAAATCCCTGGAGCTCACAGTGTGTGCTCCTCCAGCTGGCCTTTGTCTGGCATATCAGTGCTAGGAGTACTTATTGGATTAGAGCAGCCTTTCAGATTCAGGTCATATTGGGTATAAGGTAAGGAGACCCAGTCAAAGAGCTTCCTGTATAATAAGCATACCCTGTGGTAAGCTTGAGGTGAAAACTCCCAGTCCACTTCTAAAACCAATGAAAGTCCAAAGGCCTTGAACAGTTATTTATAGATTTTTCTCCAAGCAAGACACTACTAGCAATATCAAGTCACATTAGGAAAAAAAGTTTTATCATTTGCTTTAAAGCAAGTTCTTTTAAAAATAGAAACTATCACAATGCCTAACATCTCAGGTGTCATTGTAATAATAATAAAAATATATGTCTTTTATGTACTGTAAGTAAAATTGTTACAAACATAATTGTATAGGATGAAAAGTACTGCAGTCAATGATTGTGTTCAAATGGGGTTATGGTAAGATTCTTAAAAAAATTTAAATATTTTTTGTTTTGTTTTGTTTTGTTTTTTGTTTTGTTTTGTTTTTTTTTGCTTACATCTCCATTTAATTCAATTCAAAGTTGTAGTTGTTTTAAGTTACAAAGGCCCGCACCAGAAAACAGACACAGCCGTCACAAACTCCATTTCCCAGGTGGCTTTGCGAAAGGTCCGTTTCTAGGTGTCTAGCAACAGCTTTCAGCCCAGACAGCCGGCGGCAACGGGAGCGGTATTTTTTTCCTTGTGTCTTTCCACGGTTATTCGCTGTCGAATAATTACAACTAATAGACGCCTTGCTGAAAACAGTGGAAAAAAATAACCCTGACCTCTGTTCAGAGATATGAGCGGCAGCGGGCGGCCCAGGACCAGCTCGTTTGCTGAGCCGCCAGGTGTTCCAGGAGCCGTTGCAGGGTCCACCGGATCAGTCGCTGCCGTGGGGAGCAGCACAGGAAAGTCCGGGGTCCCGCAGGCCTCCGGCAGCAGCTCATCAGGATGCTCGAACCTCAAGCTTTCCAGTAAGTTTTTTTTTTTTTTAGCAAGTAACCCTTTATTGAAATTGGCCTATCCGGTTAATCCTATTAGATCCTTTCAATTTTAAAATATCCGAAGACGTTACGTGTCACAACCCAGTGGAAAGTTATTTCTCCCGTTTAGCTGCTAACAAACCTGCTAACGTGCTAACTAGTTAGCTTGCTAACGTTAGCCACTTGTTTTGTACAGGTTCCCTGTCCAGCCAAAGGATGAAATCAGCCAATATAATGTTTCGCCAGTTCACTGTCATAATTATAAACTCACGTAAGAACATATTGTTGGCAGAATGAGTAATGTTTAGTCCTAAGTTCAGGATCGGTTTCTTTCCTGGTCAGTGTGAGTGAAAGGAGATAAATTGGTTGGTTGTTCTTTGTGGAAAAGCTAGGCTTAAATACCCCAACTTGGGTGCTTCATGGAGGGCTCCTTTGTGGGTGTTTGAAGCGGCATCAGTTATCAGTCTGACTCGCCTGGGGAAGGCGCAATGATGTCCATTCACCAAGGTCACCTGTGGGGCGAAGACTTGGCAGCAGGTGGCCTCCGCCAGGAGGATGCAAATGATGCACATCCAGCACAAGAGCTCGGCTGTCAGATGGGGTGACATGGAGTTTATCTCGGTCAGAGATGGAAGTGTTGTCTCCCCCTTTATCACTGTAGAGGCAGGTGTAAGCAGAGCTCTTTATGTGTGTGCATGAAAATTCAAACCTTAGCATCCATATACAGACAGGGTTGTCTTCCTTGATATTAGAACCCAATGGGAGGTCATCTCCAGTTCAAAGAAGGGTGGCCACTGGCTTCTCTCCTCAGCAACACTGCCTAAGGCCTTTTGCATCTAAACGTTAGCTGTTACGGATGTTCTTTTGACTGCCTGATGGCCATTTTATCTGGTTGTGGGACCTAGAAGTTATTTCAAACTATTTAGCCACATTTTTGTGAGACAGAATTATGTCATTTGGCATTTTAAATTGCGGATAAAATTGAACTTCGACATGGAGCATGAAATGTATGTATACACTTCATGACAACATTAGATCATTATGTCATTACAGATAAGTAGTGGAAGATATTCTGTTAATATTGAGAATTTCTAAGTTGTAATATAATCTTTATGGTCTAATTTAGCTCTCAAATTCTGCAATACATTATTTCTTCTTCGAAAAAAAACTCAGATTAGACTCATTAATTTACATATTTTACTTATATAGTATCAACTTCATAGGTAAACTAGACTGATCAGGCACCATATCCTAACTCCTGAAATGTCTTGAGAAGAAAGATCTTATTTAGACAATTAAGTTAAGTTTTGCTCTCATAAAGAAACTGTGTGGTGAGCTGGGGTGATCTCTTATGTGAGACACTGCTGAGGCCATGAAAATCACGTCCACCACGTCCAGTGTGAACATGGGCAACTGACTCGTCTCAAAAGACTTGCTAACAACGTGCACTAGATACATCCCAATCCAGTGTCAAGTATAGTATCAGGGTCACAGTGTGCACCCTGACTCAGATACCTCGTGGTTTTGTTTTCAGCTTTACTGTAATACTTCTGCCATAAAAAGTTGAGGCAGGAACTTTCCAATATGTCGGCTATGTGGAAAGTTTTAAAAGTGGGAAAAAAGAACCACGCCAGAGGCAGCTTGTGATGTCTTCAGCTGGATTATTTCATGAGTCTGTAAGGACAATGCTTGATTCAGTACGACTTTGATAAGACACCTTAAGTTTAAACTCTTAGCTGAATGTAGCAAGTTTACTTGGTTAACTTGGGTCTGTCAAATCCAAATATATTAGAGAAAACTTTGAAAAGAAGAGTTACATTTCTCTGAGATGGTGATTTGTTAAAAAGAATTACAGAGAGGGTGACTGAGGGGCCATCCCTACAACCCCGGATTGCAGTAAAACCGCAAAAGTATTTTAGCAATCCACCCTTTCATCCCCACAAAACCAGGGCCTCCATGAAACCGATCATGTCTGAAACCAGGTACCAAGGTGGATAGGTTTGAGACCTCTGCTGTCCCTAGTATTGTGAGGACAGTGTAAACGCACCATTAGAGGATATGACATCACTGTGATGAACGCACACCAAACACAACAATAATTGTGTCCGTGACTAACTGTTGTGGTGCTGCTCCAGACAGTCCTGGCTTGTGTTCAGCTGTAGCACCAAAATGCACGGCTTTTTTATCGCAGTATCGCGCCACTGCACCATCAACAGTGGGAGCAAGCAGATACATCATCTGCGCATGCGTTACGTCTTATTCCAGCTCCAGAGTGTTACTCTTTGATTATCGTAGTGCCCCCCACAGCCTTGTAGTATGTACTACAGTGGTTTTGTGCAGATGTTGAAGCCATTCTCCTAGATTTCGCCACCGTTTTCACACTGTTTTCACATCTGAACCGGCTTTGGTGCTGTGTGGACAGCCTGAATTCACTGCCCTGGGTGACTGGCCCATTGTTGTTTTTGAAGATACAGGTTGTCATTGTCTTCGGGAATGTCACACATCACTATCTGAACTTCGTGGAAAAAAAGTTTACCATAAACTATGAGTTATTGATTTGACTACCTTTAATGAACTCATGGTTTTAGTTTGTAGCTGTGTGCTGTAGGATAATGCAAGTATCAGGTTGAGACTTGGTATTGGCAGATACTCATGCTGAAAGGAGTTGGATCGTTATCAGAAAAAAAGAAATTTTTGTCAGGACAACCTTATTTAACACAGTATCCAGTGGGCAGGGACTGATCAAGGTCTGGGGTCTATATTAGTGTCTTATTTGTTCAAACAGAATAACATCAAAACCTTTGGCTTATTTGGTGAAACTTTGTTAAATTCTGATATTATGAAATATGTGGCTGCTCCTAAATTCAGGTCCTCTTCCTCAACCCTTACCCATGGTGTCCCACAAGGGTCTGTTTTGAGGCCTGTGTTTCTTTTATATCTTCTTCGTCCTCAACACATTTTAAGCTCTTTTAATGACGTCTGTTATCATTGCTATGCTGATGATATTCAGTTGTATATTTTTTTAAACCACATGATGTTTTTAAGGTACTTGGGCTCTTGTCAGAAACTGGATAGCTGAGAATGTTCTTAAGCTTAACAATGAGGAAAGCTGAAGTCCTTGTCTGTGTTAGTTAGGAAACTTGGTGCAGCTTTGTGTGCTCTTATTTTCATCATTTAAAAAATAATGATAAGGTCAGTACCATTGTGTTTCGCCCTGAGTTGGAAATGACTCTGCATGTTTATGTCATCATTCTTAGATTTTTGCAATTTGTCATTTACTTGTCTGAGTAAAATATTTGTGAGTCATCTACAAGTTGTACAGAAGGCTGCTGCAAGGTACCTAGCAATATTGTCAAAGTATTTTCATGTAAACCTGTTGTCAATTCAGCTGCACTGGCTCCCCATCTACTAGAGTTCATTTCAAAATTTTGGCTTTACCATATAAAACGTTACATGGCCAAGCACCAATTCAATCAGAGAACTTTTGCAGCCATACATCCCTAGCAGCTCCCTAAGGTCATGTGATCGTGTCTGCTGGTCGGTAAGGAATAAAAGTGAAGAGCCTTTGTAACAGCTGCTCCTACTCTCTGGAATCCACTTCTTCTGATCATGGGATCCAGTGATCCCACACTCGGTGATCTCTTTTAAAAACAGCTAAAAGTTTTTGTTTGTTGTGTTTTTTATTTTCTTGTTTCTTGTATTTCTTTGTGAAGCACTTTGTGATTTTTATCTTCATAGCTGCTATATAAATATAATTTTACTTGTTGCAAATCACATATTTTCAATATTGTGCAGACGTAGTCATCTTGCAATGTTGTTTATGTCCACAATGCTAATTTTCTATTTTAGTTGTTGAGTCAGATAAGTGCATTAACTTATAACTAAGGATTTATAAACAGATTAGATGGGCCAGTGAGATTTTAAAAGCTCTTGCTTCATCCAATTTCATGTTAACCCATTAAAGCCTCATTGTCATTTTGAAAAGGTTTAGAAATATAAGCATTACTTAAAAAAACCCAATACCTGAATGTTTTCTGAAACAAAGTTTTCACTATACAATAAAACCTTTATTTCACAACCCACTGAAGAAACTATAATAATGAAATTTAAAAACAAAAAAAGATTTATGGGGTTAAACCCTTCAGATTGTAGCATTCATTTTTGGATTTTCAGTTCATGTTTCTTAAGATAAAAAGAAAATAAAGGATTGTGCTCGTGTCTGTAAAGTGATGACCAGACTAATTTTACAAGAACTTTCCATAAAGCTTGAAATTCAAACAAATATTTTTATGTGATCCTAAATGAGTTTGCTTCTCCTCCAGCCACTTTACTAATAAAAATCTAAATATTAATATATCTTATTATTAATAATAATTATTAATAATAAAAGACATTTCCTGGAGAGATGTGACAATACAGCACTGATATGAAAACAATAGGCCATGAAGTGATGATAAATCATGAACTCAAACGTTCTAATAAAAGATGGTGGACTTCTTGATGGTCTCATAATCTTGAAAATTGTTTTCACGTTGGAATAAAAACAAGAATCACATCAGGAAAAGGGCCCTGAGATCCAGAGTTTACCGACATATCAGTAAGAAAATATAAGAGTAAGTTCAACGTGGACAGAGGTGGTGTAAATGTACCCTTTAACCAAGTGTCCTACTTTTTACCAGCAGCCCTGTTTGTTTTAGTGGTTCCACTTCTGTCCAGAAGATGAACCCAGTCATTGAGGTAGAGAACCCAGTGACCCGGTCACTCTGCAAGCCTTGCAGTTTCAGCTGTAACAGATACGACCCGCGTGCTTATTGGATAACCATTACATTTCCGTGATGGACAGTTTTACTGCACGTGACTGTGGACTTACAAGAAAACCAGGACGTGCAGTTCTGACTATAAGAGGGCCATATCAATAAGTGCATTGTGCTGTTTGGTAAACAAAGCGTCAAGTATGAGGACACGGACAGGGTGGTGGTACAACACAATTACAGCTAGATGGCAGAGGGTTGCTCCATTATTCAAACAGCCCAGATGAGCAGTGCAACATTAACGCTGTCCATACTAGTTCAAATGAATCCAGAGTTCAGTGTTTATCTTTAGAAAACCTTAAGTAAATCAGTTTTGTATTTTAATTGTTATTAACATCCAAAGAGTTTTTTGTTTTCATGAATGAAGATCATCAGACTAGCAGACACACTTAACATGTTTGCTACAGAGCTGCACTTGACCTGATGCCAGAGAGACTCTTGGCTGGCTGAGAGCATTTTACTGAGACATTTCTCACAGCAACGCTCACTTTGTTTGTGAATTGTTTAGATTTTTTTTTCTTCAATCCCATTTAGGAATTGAAACAGAGATTTGAGGTAAAAATCAAACCTCAGGTTGCAAAAAAGGTATCCACAAAAAAAAGGAAAAGGAAAGAATCTTAATTTTTTCCAGATCTTATTTTCCTAAATCCACTGTTTCCATAAAATTTTTATTAAGTGGCCTAATTTTTTCCAGAAGACTGTGTACAATCGTGATGTGTGTATAGGAACAAGCAGACAGGCTTGCTATAGCATGATTAATTTAATTTATACAAAAATTTATTATTTGATCATTCTTAAACAACATTGTGACTGTAAGCTTCAACTTGAAATATAATATAGGTTGATTAATAATCCATAACAAAATCCGACTATAGTGTCTGAATCTATATGTGGATCAGTCACTTCAGTCCGACATCCGATCATCTTGGTATCAGGTGTCAGTGCCCCATGGGATCAGATTTATTCCAAACCATATATTCAAGTCTGGAGGCTGTGACATTTTTACCCAAAGGTTGGTGAGTAAACCATCATTACGTTGCTGAGAGACCTCTATTTTTATCTATTTCTATTTTGACATTTTTAATGCACAGTGGTGCCAAAAACCAGCTAAGTTAGAGTTTATTTTGTCAGGATACTAGATAGTAGTATAAATAACTAAATAACAAAACGTTAAAAAACAGCTGAAGGAAAAGTGTCAATATATAAATAGTTTGATTTAATGCCAATATTTTTTCTCCTGAAAGCCAAGACTTGAGAGAATGATGTGCAGATGAGAAAAGACTTGGTCACTGTTGAAATGTGTGTTATTTCTACAAAGTATTGTTGGTAATAAACTCTGTTAACTTGTTTTAGTTGGCCTTTATGGTGCTATATTTAATAATCATCAATCATCATTTTAGCCTCATAATCTGACAAGTGAGGCTTCCTGAAAACTGTCTGAATGTTGACTGGGATGAAAAGGGTTCAGCTTCCACATGCATTTACATATTAAAAATAACATAAAATGGACTCAAAAAAGCAATAAAAATAGTTTAAAGGGTGAAAAACTAGTTATAAAGTACTTAGTTAAAATACTGAATACTAGATGTTTTTAATTGACCTGCAAAGCTGTTCGTATCATTACATCTTGTTAAAACCTGAAATCATTATGAATGTGGAACTTCAGAGAGGAAAGTGTAAAGATAGAAATCTGGGTATTGACTTTGCACAGATACAAGATTTTGATTTTTATTTAATTTTTTTTTTGTTTTTTTGTTTTTTTATTCATGATTGGCATTGGTGGCCAAGGTAAACCTATGTTAGCTGTTCATGCGCTGTTAACTGATTCTTATACCGTGAGCCTTTTTATTATTATTATTACACATCTTTACTCATTATTTGTATTTTATCTTTACAGTATTGGGTTGTTTGAGGTTTATCCTGCCTCTCGCCTGGTAATGGAGGATTTTTGTGATTTATTTAAACATCACTCGTGCATGCTCATAACTGCTTCTGCTGGTCAGAAAGATAAGCAGTCATTTGAAATATGCAGTGGGTCTGTCTTTTTGGACAGTTATTGTGTATTTGACTGTTGAAATTGTTAAGGCAAAAAGGGACGCAAACAGGGAATGCGTTTTTACCGGTTTCCCATGAAAAAACACCAGCGAATGGCCTGGGCATATCCAGGCAAAATTGCTTTGACAGTGCTGGCTAGTCTCCATTTGTCCATGGACAGAGAAGTCAAGAGAAAGCGGCCTGAATAGAAGGCGGTGGGAGTCCATCGCTGTGAAAAGTAGACTAAGTCTGCACTGCATTTGGTTACTGGGCAGTTTTGATTGGCTTCAGTTTCCCTGCAACTCTGCTTGGAATAAGCAGATATAGAAAATGAGTGGGTTGTTTTATATACATTTCCTAACTCAGATAAACTTGAATTATTTAACAGTTTCAGGCGACACATTTGTGTGAGCAAACATAGTAATCAGACAGCTTCATTCCTTCTGATAAAATAATGCAAAAAGTGTAGTTAAATATTTTCTAATATACACTGAAAGGTCACTGGTTCGAGCCTCGGCTGGGGAGAGGTTCGAACTTTGGGGGCGGTGGCCTTTCTGTGTGGAGTTTGCATGTTCTTCCCATGTAAACGTGGGTTCTCTCATCCAAAGGCATGCATGTTAGGTTAATTCACTCTAAATTCTCCCTAGGAGTGAGTGTGTGTATGAATAGTTGTTTGTCTATCTGTGTTGGCCCTGCGGTGGACTGGTGACCTGTCCAGGGTGTACCTGCCTCTCACCTGTTAAAATGTTGGGTTAGGCTCCAGCTTATCCACGACCCGTAATGGACAAAGTGGTACAGATAATGAATGAATGAATAATTAACTACGTCTTTTTATAAAAGCAAATTAAATGCCAACACATTCTGTGTGTTTTTTTTTGGGGGGGGGGCTTGCATCTGGATGGAGTGCTAAAATATTTTTTTTTTTTTTTATAAAAGACTAATTGCTTAAAACACTACCAGGAGAAAGGTATTTGGCCTATTTTTGGGCTTTTTCCCAGTTTAATTAGTCACAGAGTTTTGAATATGAACTCTGCCACTTCCTTCTTCCTTGGGGGCTTTTATGAAGTTGACATCCATTCACCAGGCTTTCTTTAACCTAAATATTCAAATGGCCGGCAGAGAGATGGCCCAGATGAGTGGGCTGGTTGCAGGAAGTGTCCTGGTTTAATGTCAGAAGTATTGAATTCATTACATAGAAAACTTTATTTTTTGTGCTTCCAATGGAAGCACATTTTAATAGCTCTAATGGGCTAAATCGCTCTAAAGTTTTAATTAACAGGGAAGTCATTCAACAGCGGTAGAGGGACATTTTCTGAATCCTAACTCTGATTAATTTCTTGACCTTCTATTAACCCTGTTCTGCTTGGTTCCTAGGAGACAGTGGGAAGGTGACAACAGTAGTAGCCACACCGGGTCAGGGACCGGACCGCCCACAGGAGGTCTCCTACACTGACATCAAGGTGAGCAGGAACGTAAAATCAAGTCATCATAAGATCTGTCCACATATGTAAAAGTGAACAACCATGAGATTAATCACCCCATAACAAAAAAAACAACCTTGAATGAATTGGTCCTGAATTAATAATAATAATAATATTAAGATGGTTGTTCAATTAGATTTCTCTAATCCCTAACCAGGCTCTTCTGACCGTCTACGCCACAGAGGATATTCACAGAGGAATAATAATATAATATAATATAATAAAAAAAATATTTGCGACGATCAGTTCTCAATTTTTCGTGGGTTTTCTTTTGTTTTTGTGTGGCGTTAAAGTAACACGTCACTTTCACAGACGGTTGCGTCACATCGGCTCAACTAACTCATGTGCAAATGCAAAATGAAACAGTTCGCCTGAGGAAGTTCATAGAACTATACTCCAGGCAGACAGTTCTTAGAAACTTCTCTGTCCAAATGCTCCTAAGGATTAAGATTGTGTGTATCCACAGCCATACTTTACGTCTTGTGCAGAAGCACCACTGCAGCCTTAAACTCATTCACCTCTAGAGAGTGATGACGATTGTGCTGGCCTTGGTCAGCTTTCTCTTCTTGATTGGTTAGGATTGGAGGAATCTGATTGGTTTTCGAGTAAAATATGGGATAAATGTTGGATCCTTTTTATTTTAAGAGTTTTTTCAGGCTTGCATAATTAATCTGTTCTTGGAGATTTCATTTGGAAAATTTGTGATTGTTTTTGTACTTAGAAATATGGAGATTACCAAGCTTGTCTCTATCCTGTCACTTCTAAAGTTACTTTTTAAAATTTTTTATAAACTTATATTTGTAATCAGTTTTGTCTAAAATTAGATAATAATCTGACTCACCAGAAATACTGGATAATTTCCTAAGATTTTTATGTTCCTTTATGGTATTTATTGGGTGAAAAGCAATGGAAAATGTAAATGAATCATCCCACACTAGGTTGAATGATTTACTTGTGTCCATTTTTTTACATAGATATATAAATATGTGCATACTGAGCATGCACTGAGTTGGAATAACTGCTGGTTGGGCTTCTGTCTTTTTATTATCAGGATACTCTGGTAAAGTAAATTTCAGATATCAAGAGTTTATTTCTCAGATTAATTAAAGCAAATGACAAAAATAACATTTAACCTTAAAACCTGCACTGATGACAGCATGCTGACTAAAAATAACATTAGGATGAATCTGACTGCAGCACAACTTGTTTGTTTGCTTTGTGTTGACACCATCATGAGCTCCTATCAGTAGCTCTTACAAATTGATGAACAACTCAACCCCATAGCCCAACTGAGACGTTTTATACTCCTATTAGCCACAGCGATCCTTTTATGTTAACAAGTGCAAACAGGCTCGCTGCAACCGTCCTGCACTGCATACGTGCTGTGGGTGACAAGCTGCTAACATTAGACCACAGCTGTTAATATTTAATTCATGGACGGTGAAATGGTTTGCCTTTGCACTTCTAGAGCTAAACTAAGCTCACAGAATCATGTAATACATCATAGGGTGACTCTTCTCAATCTCTGGCAGATGAGCTAACACCACAGCCCCTCTTACTCATCAGTGCACGCTGCAACGTTTTGTTTTCAGTAATTGCGTTAAATTTCGATGCCACCTGAGCTAGTTTTCTCCTTCAGTTTTTGTTCAGCTCTTTACCTCATAATCATGTCCTGTTTTTTGGGTTTATTATTGATGGAACTGATTAAACAGCAACTCTTTAAATTGATACGGCATGGTTAAGAGTTTGGTGTGATGAAAGCTCACTGTGGATGATATTTAACTGACTTATGTGAAACTGTGGCCAGTGAACTGATGAGGGAAAAATTGGGTTTTCTCGATTGGAGGCTGATTAGCTTTAATTATTACAGATAATGAGAAAAAATGTAGAAAATCACTCTTCTGTCTGCTTCATGGGGAATTAAATTTCTTCAGTAATTAGCAAATCTTTTAATCTCTGAGGGGTCTCAAGCACCAAGCTGACAATCATCCATCTGGAGCATCTGGAGTGTCGGTGAACATCTGTTTCTCTTGTGTTTTCGGTGTGTAAGGCACTGTTTGCTCTTTTGGATCCTGTTAATGATTTTCCCTTTTTATTGATTCCTTGGATCTGCCCGTGAAGGTGATGATTCTGGTTGGCTGTTTAGTGCATGGAATGAACTCCACAGTATCTTAATGTGAAGTTAACTATTATTGTTTTAATGCAGCTCAAATGGTTGAAAAAGAATAAATGTGCAAAACAATCCATGTTAGGTGTGTTTTAATGTCTCAAAAACCTGTTTTACCAAACTGAGCTACAACTATGTTGGATCCTAAAAAGTGAACTTTAGTGACCTGACCTTCCACAGATTTTTATATATTTTAATGTTTTTTTTAATGTGTATATATATGTTATTGAATAATGAATGGAGTTCTGCACTTAAAAGTGGTGTCCTCTTGTTCAGGCGTAGATTTATGTTGTAGTTGGCAGATGGAGGTCATCTGCTGTGTGTTCAAGTGCAGTTTTTTTCCTTCTCTTCCCAAAACGGTTCCTGTTGCTGTTTGTTGATGTAGGCTTGGATGTGTAACGTTCAGTGAACATCACACAGTTGCTGTCTTACACAATTACAACATTTCAAATGACGCGATAAGATTAAATGTTAATGTTCGTAATTTAACAAAGCTGGTGTTTATCCTTCAGGTGGTTAAACATTGGAAGCATTTCTACCTTTCACTGCAGCTTTTTTATGTCATGCTTTACAGGTTCCACAATGACACCTTAGTCATTTTTTTTTTTCTCTATAACCAAATAAATCCAACATGGATGACTTAATCTGTCAACTCTTCCTCTGCCATACTTTCCCACTCTAACACGCCTCTTCTGCAACTCGTCCGGGACAAAACAAAAGCAGCACAAGCAGCAACAGGAGGCTGTGGTGAAACTTTGCTTTCATTGCAGCTGATTTGACTATATGTTTTGGACATTATCATTTCTGGAAAGTGACAATGCTGATGGTCGATTAGTCACCGACTATTAGAACAACTAGTCGGCCAATCGGATTATGTATCTCATGATTTTTAAATGGCTCTTATTTCACTTTCAGCTTTGAAATCTTGCATGAGGTTGTTATGTAAGTGCGACGTTCCTCCTCTTTAAATGTTCAAGCACTGTAGACGTACTTCCGTGGTACGCAAGGTCCGCTTTTCTCACATGTATTTAATTTATTTTATAAGTTTAACGTGAAGTTATTCCAGACTTTTGACGTCCTCTGCTGCCGTTTTGCTCCCTGGCCCACCGCCATATTTTTCCCTTGGTGGACTTTAGTGTGCATGTGCAACTCTCAGCAGAGATGAAAAAAAGAAGACGATGTCTCACTCTGTAGGGTTTTGTTTTTGTTTGTTTTTTTGCCGACAAATTCAACTAATAGTTGCAGCCCTATTTGTGACATCCCTACTTACAGTGTGTTTTTGGTGGCTCATAGCTTAAAACTGCTTATCGAATTCACTGCTGAAACAATTTTAAGACCCAGTTTGACCCAGTCCAGCCACCGAACATGACTCAACACACAGAAGTCTGTATATTAACCTGTTCGTATAACCGGATTGAGACCAGAAGGTTCTCAGCTTCTTAGTTAAAGCTGTAGATTTGAGTGAATTTTATGAATGTATAGATCTGTACTCGGTATTTGGCATGTGGTCGTTTTATTTATTTTCTTTTTTGCGAACACCTTTCAGGTTATTGGGAATGGCTCGTTTGGTGTGGTGTACCAAGCTCGGCTCATCGACAGCCAAGAGATGGTGGCCATTAAGAAGGTTCTGCAGGATAAGAGGTTCAAGGTAAGTCTGATTGGTTCTTATTTCACAGCAGCTTCATGTCAGTAGCGTCTCCAACACCCTCAGAAAGCAGATTCTTGTTTTTATCTTTAGTGGATAATTCTGGGGACATAAATCAGTGCTTTGTGTATGGTTGTTGATGCTTGTTTACTACAGATTGTCCTTTTTTGTCTGTACAGAATCGAGAGCTACAGATCATGAGAAAGCTGGACCATTGCAACATTGTCCGACTACGTTATTTCTTCTACTCCAGCGGCGAGAAGGTACCTGTTCCTGCACAACCCAATGCAACTGTTCTGATACCACCTTAACCTCAAAGATCTACAATTATCAATAAAGTGTGTGGTATAAAAAATACCCGTAGTTTAAAAGAGGAAAACTATTTATTTCTTGGACTGTCAACAATAGAAGCACTTACATGTTCAGCTCACTGGAAACTGATTCCGATTTAACCTTTGAATCAACAGTCCCTGGAGGCAATTTGTCTGTTTGTTTTGGTGCTTTAGACTTTATAAAACAACTGCTATCTGTATTTCTCCATCCCATACAGAAAGATGAAGTGTACCTCAACCTGGTGCTGGACTTTGTCCCTGAGACGGTTTACAGGGTTGCCAGGCATTTTAACAAGGCCAAGACCATCATTCCTATCATATATGTGAAGGTAACTTTCCTGTTAATGCCACCAAAACACCGTGAGCTGTCCAAGTATTTGTTTTTAACAGACAAAAGAACAAAAGAATATGTATTTACTTGATCAGTTGTGAACACTCTTTAAAGACCATTAACAGTGTTCTTGTGTTGTGACCTCCTCAGGTGTACATGTACCAGTTGTTTCGCAGTCTGGCTTATATTCATTCCCAGGGTGTGTGTCACAGAGACATCAAGCCGCAAAACCTGCTTGTTGACCCAGAAACTGCTGTCCTGAAGCTGTGCGACTTCGGCAGGTGAGCTGACAGATAAAAGCTGGAAAAGTAACGAACACCGGCAACAAAATGGAGCATATTGGGTTAAATTAGCTCAGCTGGTCTCTTTCATGTGTTCCTGAGAGTATTAGCTTTAGACTTTCTTCACCTCATTTGATGTCTTGTGTTTCCCTCAGCGCCAAGCAGCTGATCCGCGGCGAACCCAACGTGTCGTATATCTGCTCACGGTACTACCGCGCCCCTGAGCTCATTTTTGGTGCCACAGACTACACGGCAAACATCGACATCTGGTCCGCTGGCTGCGTACTGGCAGAGCTGCTGCTCGGACAGCCCATCTTCCCCGGCGACAGTGGAGTCGACCAGCTAGTAGAGATTATCAAGGCGAGTCTGTAGCTCTTGAGACATTTGTGCTCTGCAGCAGCTTAAATTTCCTGTTGGTAGAGTCAAACATCAAAGTTTACATATTAATTTTATTTTTTGTGGATGCTTTTGTAAATTCACTCACATTGATTTATTAGAATTAAATAGACTGTTATGATAATTCCAGTTATAAGAGGAAATAACTCGCACTCCTCCATTTATATTCAGGTGCTGGGTACACCAACGAGGGAACAAATTCGAGAGATGAATCCAAACTACACAGAATTTAAGTTCCCACAGATCAAAGCTCATCCATGGACAAAGGTAATAGAACAGCTAAGGAGTCTTTTTCTGGGTTTGTACTGTCTGGAGAAACTGTTTTTAGACCTGTCTTTCCTTTAATTCATCAGGTTTCCAGTTATCTTGATTAAATGTTTATGCTATTAATATTTGGGCTTCAGATTTCATGCCCCAGGTCTGTTTTGTTCAACTAACAGTCCAAAGATTAAAAAAAATCTAAAAAAGAATAAAATTGTAAAGAAGAGGAAATACTCAAACTGCAGAAACTATGACCAAATATCGAGTTGAATACCTAAACACTTTGGCAAAGAAGAGAAAAAGGAGTTGCAGCTTGGATTGAACTAAGCAGATAGTCGAGTCATGTTAGGTGATTAACATGTTTCAGCTGCAGTTCTTTAACTCTTACTGATTCAGCTTCTCTTTCCTTAAGCAATCATGTTAAGCTGAGCACACATTAAGATTATCGGGCTGTTTTTGTCCTAATTTTCCCATTCCTGACCAAGGACGGCACACGCCTGATTATCTTAAGTCTTATAAGATCGTTCTGAGGTGTGTTAAGAGCAAATTCGTCCGGACAATCTGCTCCGAAACGAGTCGTGGCCAACAATTAAAACTATTGAACATGTTCAATATTTAAAATTGATCCAAAAATCTTCATGTGTGTGAGGAAAGCTGACGATTCCTGAGTTGTGACTGTGTGGATGGTGATGTGGAACAGCATCTAGCCAATCAGAGAGCGAGCTGACTGGTACCAGACCTGTACTGTTATTCTGATCATGATGTCCGTTTACATCCATCATGTTTAAACGGAATAAATCATTTTGACATGCACAGAATTGTACAGCTATCTGACTTATCATAACCAGCAGTAGAAGAAGAAACGGTGATTCCTGGTGTAAACAAACACCACTGTGTGTGCGTATTTATTCCCGTCTTAACGATCAAACAGCGATGAGATGGTTACGTCTCATGGTTATTTTTTTTTTTTTTAGTTCTGAACATCTGGATGAAACTCGTTTTCTCCTCAGGTGTTTAAACCTCGCACCCCTCCGGAGGCCATCGCTCTTTGCTCTCGGCTGCTGGAGTACACACCGGCCTCGCGCCTCTCCCCGTTAGAGGCCTGCGCACACGCTTTCTTCGATGAGCTGCGCCAGCCGAACACACGACTGCCCAGCGGACGAGACCTGCCGATGCTCTTCAACTTCAGCACCACAGGTACACCTAAACACAAACTGGAGCACAGGAACCCACAGGGTTTAGTTTCAGCACCACATGAAGAGGAATACCCGTTTTAATCTGTCGTTTTCCATATTGATCGGTTGTTAATCATCAGTATTAAAAACCAACATTTCTTAACCACTTAACTAAATTTCACCTCATTATCAAACCATCTGTTTAACTATAGTTAGGTGCTATTTTCTAAGTTCAGACCTCTGAAGTTTTGCAGTTCACTCGTCTTTTAGAGAATAAAATGCTCTTTTTGTCTCTACAGAGCTGTCAATCCAGCCTCAGCTGAACTCGATACTCATCCCTCCCCACGCTCGCTCACACACAGCTGCTTCCGTCCACGGTGGGAAACTCTGCCTCTTATCATTGTTTGTTTGGGAAAAAAGAATGTGATGTTATTTCTTCTTAAATATTACAACCTCAGAATACTGATCAGCCACAACATTGAAACCACTGACAGGCGATCATCTCAGTTGTTTTGGACATACGAGACAGAAAGTGATTTTGATGCTTTTTGGACCTCCACGGAGGTTTTATTGGAAAGATTTCAGAACACATGGTGCATCATCAGATTACAGCAGGCATGAGAAGCATCAGTGTTGAAAGAATAATTCATGTGTTACTGCACCCCCTACTTTTTGCATAATTCCACTCACTACCAAATTTTGAAAAAGGCCAGAAACTGCAAGGGCTGGGGTGCAAGGTCTGGGGGTGATCAGGGGGCTGAGAGTGGGCAGGTCACAAATACAAGGCAGAAATTGTTGAATCACGGGCAGCAGCTCAGCTAGCAAGATGGAAAGATACAGATTCACAGAGCAGCTACGCCACAGAGCATCTTTGAGGTGGTAGACGGTCCCCTCCTGAATCTGCTCAGCTACACATGAACCAGGTGGTCCTGAACCGTACCAGTCTGAGTCGTTAGCGCTGTTAGCTGACCTGTCAGCCTGTCACTGCTTCCTCGCTGCAGGAAGTTCCGCTGTTAAATTTGAGCTGCTGTCTGTCGCCAGATGAGGATCAGCAGGTAAAGAATAAAGTCCGGTGTTACTTTTACACCCCTCATAAGCACAAATCCTTCCTTTTCAGGAATATTTTCAGAAAGCTCTGTTAAAGTCCAAAAGTCTTAAACTTTGGTGCTCCTTCACGTCGTGAATTAGAGTTGGGACCAGTTCTATCCAATATTGGTATCAGCTCTGATATTGGCTTGATTTATGAATCAGATATCAGGCTGAATTCCTTGATCTCCCTCACCGATCCAAAGAGGAGCCTTTCTGGTCCTGTGTTTACCAACTATGAGTATTATGTAGGTTTAAGCCTACCAGAATATCTTGATGCAGAATCAGTTCATGAAATATATTTATTAAAAATATTTAGCAGGCAATTTGAAATGTGTGTACAGCCAAGGCTTCCAGGCTAACAAGTTGTTCCGCTAAGAAGGCAAGAGAAAATAGTGCAGCAGACACTCCTGAAGCGTTCCAGTGGAGCAGTAAACTTCCAGCAGTCGAGGTGAAAACTGGAGGAATTAGCCCACAAAAAAAGCTGCTCCAATTCATCCTCCTAGCTCATCAGTCTCTATCTGTCAAGGATACCTCAAGAAAAGTCTGCTAGCTAAAATGCTGTAATCCTGCGTGACAGTGCAACGCACATGAACAAGGTGAAGGAAGACGTGGGAATGTCCAGCTTGGGTTGTTCTGCTCACACACCACAGGTCCCTGAGCATGACAGGCTCATTTCAGGCCATGCTTTCACTAATGCACATAAACCTGTGGAGCATTTAAACATTCACTACTAGCACAGTCTCGTTTGTAGCATCTTCAAACTGAACTAAAGGTTCTTGCAATCGGCTACATGAAGACGTTCTAGCCAGACTGAACAGTAGCTTCTATGGTTAGAAGTCCTGTTTAACAGAAACGAGCCCTCTGAGCCGAAACTGAAGACTTCAATCTGTCTGCAACAACGTCAGACTGTCTAGTGTTTCCAGATTATTCACATACACCCTGCTCCCCTTTCAACACATTCTCTTGGACCGTAAATATTAAAAAAGCTTTCATTAGAACTTGTCTGGACCCTCAGTTTTAAGAAAGGCTGCTTTAAAAGAGCATATTCAGATAGACGAACCTGCCTTTAAGTTAAGCTGGCAGCAAATGTTGTGGCTGATTGTTGTTCAGCTCTTGGTGTTTATAAAGCATGAGCAAAGTTGGGTAATGGCTATATTTTGACACTAGATGGCAGCACTGAGACATAAATCCAAATGTCTCATTTACTGATCAGAAAGCAAATAGTTCCTCCTCAAACAGAAGTGACAGATTTCAGACGATGTCATGAAACTTCACAGCTCACTCTCTTGTGTTTTCCCTTTCTCCCTCAGATGGTACCGGTTCAGATTCATCTCAACATAGTTCAGTACCAGGATCCCTTAACAGCATCTGAAGCAGCGTCTCACCTACTGGCCTGCAAGCGTCCCCCTTTTTCTCAGACACACACACACACACATTCACACATATATATATAAACTCTTCAACTTTCCTCCATGCACTTGTTGTCCTCTAAGTGATCTGTTTGTGTACAGTAAATGCATTGAACAAACAGTTAGTTCTTTAGCTGCCTGGATGGAAACTACAGCAGGAGATTGTTACAGGGTCAGCTGGTATGAGATGGTCCGATAGAGGGGGCTGGTCCTCTGAAATTTACCTTTTTTTTAAAATCAGTATTCTGTGTCTATTTATTTGACTAATTGAAATAATCTTTTGGTCACGTAACACATTTGTTTATAGACTTTTTCCCCTCCAAGCATCAGAGCTGTTTCTTTTTTTAATCCCTGTTTGTCAGGGTGGACTGGACACTGCCTGACCAACACCAGTTCTTTGGTTAAAATTAAACTTCCAACTCTTACTAGTTTATCGGTCAGTGGATCAGAAGTTAACAGTTATGAGTGTCTACCTGCTAAACTGTTGCTTTATTTTTACTACACTTGGATGGATAATCCACCACCCACTCAGGACAGTTGTTCCCTGTCCTGCAGAGTTATCAGAGGATACGGAAATGTTTCTCTGAGAAATGGCCCATAGCTCCATCAGCGCTTGAAAAGCTGGAATCTTATTTAAGTTCATTTAAAGCTGGTTTGAGTTAATTTCTCAACTTTAATTGTGATTTTATGTTTTGATTGAGTTGCACATCAGTGAGGCACAGGCATGGATGTGTCAGAAAGACAGTCGCACCAAACATCCAGAGGGTTTCTTCCCAGATCCTCTTTGTTTTTACAACTATAAATATCATTTGTGAAGAAAGTAAGTGTCTGTTTAGAGAAATTAGCTTATTTGTAACTGAGCAACAAGTAATTAGTGTTTCTAGATGATTGGACTGTGATGCTGCTATCTGTTCTTCATTCTATCTGCTGCTCGTGTTCACGCCACAATTAAACAGCAGAAATGCGGCAGACAAACCACTTAGTCTTTTATCATTACAGGAACTTGTTACATGGAGCCACTTTGCATAAATTTATAAACTAGAGATCAGCAGGAATTCTGTATCACACTGTTTTTACGTGATGTACTTGCTGGAAGATAACTGGCATCATTTTTCAATTCAAAAAAAGAAAATTTTTAGTGTGATTTTTTTTTAATTTTGACCTTCGTTGGTCTCTGCTGATCAAAGCAGATCTTTACTACAGAGAAAACACATTTGTCCATTGGCCATTGGGACTATCCCAGGTCTAATGGTAGGATGTTGATTATGATTAATGATAAGAAATTAAAAAAAGAAAAACAACTTGTCAGTAATTTTAAGAAGTCTAAAAATGTGGAGAAATAGAAAATATGATGAGACATTTTTTATAGTTCTTTTTCCACCTGTTGCTATGTATTCATAGGTTGGATTTATGTGGTCTGGTTCCTACTTTAACCTAATATGGGAAGATCTATACATATATATATATATATATGTATATATATATATATATATACATATATATATATATATATGTATATATATATACATATATATATATATATATATATATATATATATATGTATATATATATATATATATATACATATATATATATATATATATGTATATATATGTATATATATATATATATACGTATATATATATATATATATATACATATGTATATATATGTATATATGTATATATATATATATATACGTATATATATATATATATATATACATATGTATATATATGTATATATATATATATATATATATGTATGTGTATATATATATATGTATGTTTATCTTTTCCAAATGAAAACTTTCAGCAAAACGAACTAACAAATTCTCAGACAATGGGTCACATTTATTTATTTGTATAAAGTTGAAAAGCTTTTAAATCGCAGTGTTGCAGCTTATTTATTCACCAGTGTAAGCTTCAGTTCAGACGTACACAGCAGCACGTTGTCAGAAAGTGGAATATGAGTAGAAGCCGAGCAGAGTTCTTTTTAGTTGTGTTTTTTTTTTTTTTTTTTTTTTTTTCCACCAAAGTGGTTTCAGTTCTGGTTCAGAGCTGGTTCTGGTTCTAGATTGGAACTGGTTTATTCTGTTTCCAGTGCTAAAGCTCTGAATCAAGCCCTGAAAAGCTCCAGCAGCACCAACCCTGCTAACAGAGCAGAAAGTGCTTTCATTTGGGGCTGGATGGGGATGATGGTGGCGGCTGCAGGAAGCAAAATGCCAGTATAGCATCTTGTTTGTTGAACCCCAAAACCGAACCTCTACATGTTGAAGCTGTGTGGAAAAAAATGAGCTCAGAGTTTTGCTGATTTTCCAGCCGGTTACGGTTCTAATATCACCAGTGTGAACGTCGCTCGGTGTGTCTCATAGAGCAGCATTCACATTTAGAGTTGAACTTATAAACCACTTTTCCAACATTTATGAATATCGAGTGTTTAGACACCACCAGCTGGTATTTATCAATCCCACTTTGAAACAGCATCAAGAAATCCTGTTACATCGTTGAAACTAAACTGCTCGGCTTTGCAAAGGTTGCTTATGTGAAGCGGCCGTCGTGTCAAACAGCATTTATAAACCAGCGGTGAAGTGTCTCTGCACTGAGGTGGATGAAATATTAAAACTGGCTCTAGCACCAGACCTGAACAAGAACTGGAACTTGAATGTTTGGGGGGAAAATGTTTTGTTTTTTTTGGGGGCGGGGGCTTTTTTCTTCTTGAGGACACCAGGGGCCTGTTCCAGAAAGCGAATTATGATGAAATTCTTGAGTATATTAACCCTGAGTTGGAGGAAACTCTGGGTTTTTCATTCCAGAAAGCGAGGTAAGTCTTACCCAGTCTGTTACCATGGTAACTGACTCTGTGAAGTAAGCCTATTACCTGGCAAGTTCACCATAAAGAAACCCTGTTTTTTTTTACCTGTCTTCTCCCACCTGCAGCGGCTGTCAGACATGGGTTGTCCGTACCAACGCGATTCCAGAGATTTAGAAGCTGAATTAATACACAGTGATTTACACGGAAAATATTTTTCAGAGCTCCAACAGATGTGCTAAAATTTCCTTATCCAACAGTACTGTTTTGCAGTCACTCCTGATTATCCAGCCCTACACTCAACCCGACTCTGGGTAAAGATAGTCAGAGTTTAGCAGCTGATCTGGAATCGAAAACTCAGAGTTGGTCATCTCAGAATTTGTTAACCCAAAGTTTCCTTTTAGACTCGGAGTTCGTTGAACCTCCTTTCTGGAACAGGCTCCAGGCTGTCTGTACTCATTGAAAGAGCTGTTTGAGGACTTGGAATGAAAATTTTTAAGAATAAATTTAGAAATAATTTAAGTTTAGGAGCCCAGAGAATGTATTAGTGTATGTGTGTGTCTGACGGACCATATTCTAACCTGCAGTCTACACAGCCAGTGTTTTAGGGTTTAGAATAGCCAACAACACTGGTTTTATTCAGCAGTACAGACCACTTAAAAGTTTGTAGTTTAGTATATTTGATACTAATGTACCAAACATCTACCTTTGCCTCTTGTTTAGCTCCACCACACGTTTAGTTGATCAGAGGATAGTGGAGAATATTATTTCCACTCTATTCCCCTACAAGCTTTTCCTCCCAGCTGTCTCCTGGTTTCTTACTGGTAACCTCCCAGTCCGATGGGTCACCGCCCTGCTTCCTTCGCTGTAAAGAGTCCAACCAGCGTGTTCGATCATGTCTGCAGGGGATTGCATGTTCACACTCAGAGCTGTCAGAATTTCTGTGGCAATGAAAAGGTGTGAAGGGGGAAAAAAAAATCCCAAAGGGGAATCAGTCCAGGCTGGTTTTTCTCCCAGTTTCAGAAGCCATTTATTTCCTCGCACATGTAAATATCACTGATTTTTATTTTTCTCCTTTTTATTTTTTATTACAGAGTTGTTTATATCTTACCTCCCTCATTCTGTCGATGAAGCGTTCTTAGTTTGTGCATTTCTGTAAATAAGTTTTTTTTTTCCACAATTTAAAATGTAAATAAGCAAAAGAGGAAAAAAAAAGGAAAAAAAAGAGCCACTCCTCATGTTTGCTGATGACCTTTCTCTCTCTTTCTCTTTCACGTAGTCCGGTGAAAACTGAAGTTTGTTAAAACTCAGCTCTTGTCCTCATCGGACCGTCTGAATGAGGAAAGAGTTTTCAGTTTAAAACATGTCGTCTTCCACTTATGGGTTGAATATAAACAGTAATGTTCTGAAGGAGCCATCAAGCCAGTACACAGAGAAGCCATAAGCATTTTAATCTTTTTCTATTTAAATATTTTATCACTACTTTAAAAGAAAACATTAAGCACTGCTGATTTTGTGTAAGAGGAAACATTGATCATTGATAGCCTGCTTTAGTTATCAGGAGCGTGATCGATCTTTTATATGTGCAGACAGGATCTGGTTTTGTGTTGGAAGGAGAGGAAAAAGGGAAACGAACTGTCACATCATGAATGTCAGACTCTTACAGAGGCCCATTTCTGTCTCTGTGATGGCTGAAAATGGAATGAATAAGGTAAAGAAAAGATATTCTAAGTCACAGTTAATCATTTTCCAAATTCAGATTTAGCCTCTCAAAAATTGGAGATGCAGATTTTAACCCTTTAAAATCTGACCAATGTACTTTTTAATATCTGGAGTCTTTATATGGCCTTGTAACAATATAAATATAAAAGAAATAATCTGCATACAGTATATTACTGTAGGGAAAGGTCAGAATCGTTGTAGCGCAAAAGATATCCACCAGGGGGCAGAAGGCAAGCAGGTTGTATACAACAGGGTTTGGAGTTTAGTTTTACCATAAAGTAATGCAATAGGTCTCATAAATTGATCAATTATGATAAAAACAGCTTTAAAGGGTTGTCTTGAATGATTTGTCTTTTTCATCACAGTGGTAGAAATGGGAGCTTGTAGAGATCCAGTTAGCAGAATTTAGCTTTTTTTTTTTTATTGCTCTCCCAGAACACTTGACTCAGTGGTCAGTTCATGATTTGATATTAAAGTAACAGCAGCAGCAGATGTCTTCTGTTTTAGTCCACATATCTGGTCCCTACATTACCCACAATGCATCTTGATTTTAATTTATGTTACAGAGTCGAACCTGTTATGGTGAAGTGGTTTTTGTAGCGTCAAGTGGGTGGGCTAGAGAAGCTGAGGGAGGACTGCTACCCTTACAGACCTGCAGTCTGCAGCTGGAGTCCAGGTTTCGTTCAATCCTTTTATTTATTCTGCTGTATCGCGTACGTGTGTGTGTGTGACCTCCACCCTGAAAGTGGTGCTGGTCAAACGGGAGCTTCAGGTTTTACTGCAAGCGCCTCATTTTAGAGCAGAACTCTATCTGCAGCGGATCAGAACTGACGTTACAATCCCGACTAGCTCTCACCACTGGTGTTTTTCCTCGTGCTGTTTTTTAGAAATGCTGCTAATGATCACAAAATGGTCGTCCATGACAAAGTTTCAAGTCCTTTGAATCTCAGAAACTCAGTTTAGTTATTTTAACTTCTTTATTTAACCGATCATCTCTTCACGCATTGATGTGTCGTTTTGTTTTCTTGTGCTCTGATCTGGAAGCCTGATGTGTCACGTGATGGAGGGATTGAGAAGGAGAGAGAAAGAAACACAAACCTGTTTGTCTATGTTCTGTGTGTGTATGATATGGACTCATTTACTGTAATAAAGTGATGAAACTGTGTTCCCAGTGTGTGTCTGAATCCTTTAAACTCACTTCTGGAAGCCAGTTTAAGAGGCCTGACGGAGCTCTGACCTCAAAGGAAAGTAAATAAAAACAAGGTCAATGACAGAAAAATTCATTATGTCATTTAAAACTGTATTTCTATTCATATCTGATCACTTTACTGAAATAACTTGTGCTTTTATTTTCTAAGAATGAATGATCTGCTTGTGGGTCCACATACATGGCAGCTGCTATATTAGTGCCACCATTTTTACTACAGTGTCTCTTAATGGACAAATGACTGTGAAATGAGGTGCTAGTGCACCATTTGAGATAAGCAACGCCTTAAATTACCATAGAAGAAGACTGTACACAATGTTGAAGTCAGTTACTTGTAGTGCAGTCATTGCTGTGCCTGAGGCTACTGTACTAAGCCCGTTTGGTGACAGTGATAGAAAAAGAATTGAACTCAAGGCAACATGTCACCAACGCGTGGCCAAGATGTTATCACATGGCCACGCATTATTTAGTCATGGCTATGAATTACTAACACGAGGGAACAAGAGAACTATGATGTGGTCACATGTTATTAATGCATCAACAACTTGCGCAATGTCCACACATTTATTTTGTTTCCAATTAAATTTGGCACCCAAATTAAGTGTCTCTTTTTAAAGTGTCATGTTGGGATAAATCATGTTGTGATCTATTATGAATATGCAGAATATCAATGTAACACACCATCTCAATATAAATGTTTTAGGGTTGTTGAGTAGGACATATGACCCACCACAAAGCTTCCACAATGTAGGCAGACTTTGTTGGATCTGAAAAAGAAGCTGATATATATATATATATATATATATATAGAGAGAGAGAGAGAGAGAGAGAGATGTATATATATTCTCTCTTATACAACTGAAACATACAAACAAACATAAAATCATAACTTTAGTGTGAAATGTTTATTTTAATTTAGGACTTTGTTGATACTGCAGTTCCACCCCAGTCCGTAAGGGGGCGCTGCTTGCCTCTGTACGATTTTAAATCCATTAGGGGAAAAAAAAAACTTCTGGCATAAAAAAAAGAGAACGACAAAGGAGCGAGGGCAGAGTCGAATCTCGTAGGTAAATTTGTCTAACAACAAATTATTTCTCACAGTTAAACAACTGAAACCTGATTTGGTGTTATTTGATATTAATCTGTACAATAAACATTTAAATTATTACTGCAACAATACCTTGTTAACCACCAATTTGAAGTCACATGTAGCTTTAGCTTCGACTGCTAGGAGCGTTAGCAAGGCGGCGCCGGGTGATGAGAGGCCTTTCCAGACGATGTAGTTAGCTTTTATCCAACCTGTTGTTTAAAGAAACCTTTACGTATGAACAACATAAATTACTGCGCTTAGAGTTATTGTAGTTATCAATTTAATACTCTCAGATTGTTAAACTAGACCGGTCGTTGCTGCGCCGGTTAAATCGTCAGGAGCTAACTGAAGCTAGCTGATGTTGGTTTAAGTGGTTTTATGTAACGCGTTATGGGTCTTAAGATTTGAGTTTGTGTGAGAAGTATTTTTGTGTTAAAATTCCTGTTAAACAAGTAAACTAGAAATATATTAAAGCTTTATGTAATGACATTGGTTGGATTGAACGTACTTGATAAGAATATACCATAATAAATAATATGCTTTCCTCATATGTTCTGAGTTCAGTCATTCGTGTTTTTTAGGTTGATAAATGTAACACAGGTAAATGCAGCTATCCCATCAAGATTATAATCAGTATAATTTGCCAAAGTTCAGGGTTTGAAGTCCTGATTCAGTTGTTTTGCATTGTTAAGGCTGTAGTGTTTTTACTGTTGTTTACTTCAATTAGTTTAGCTTACTATTATATCGAGTTCCCAGTTTTACGCCAATGAGTAGTTTACTTTTTTTAAATGTCAGGTTTATTGCAGGGAACTTGGTGTAATTGAAGTCTGCTAAACAAGCTATAAACCAAGTGTGAGTTAACATGCTGAGATGGCTGTGTACTTTGCAGTATTGAGACTACACTTAAACGGCTTCACACAAGTCAGTTTTATTTATCCATCTGAAATATTTCCAAAGCTTTTATTATGGAAACAGAAGTTTAGGTGTTCAACCATTTTTCCAACACGAACCTGCTGACTTAAGTTAAAGTGGTGGTTTTCAAAGTGTTAAATGGGTCTCTCCAGCAGTGTTTCAAACAGTTTTACAAGAGGAAATGTCACATTAGCTGTCAAAAGAATAGCTTAAATATACACTACTCACAAAAAGTTAGATATATTTGATTTTTTGCATATCAATCTACAAACCTACAATCCATTATAATCTTTATAGGGGAAGTTAATTTGACCCTCTAAACTTTTAAATTCACATGTACATCTCTTCAATAACTCTGCATTTCTTAACATGCTGTTCTTTAACAAGGTAAGTTTCTACCAAAAAAAGAAATTAAAAAGTATGTTTAAACCCTGAATGAACCACTAAATGTTCTGTTCCATGACGGCTTCTGTGTAAACAGTCCTCTTCTTCATCCTGTTTACATTTAGACATCATCAGACCAAGAAGACGCCTAACACACAAGTTAATGATGCATTGACATTTAATGTAGAGGTATAAACAACTGTTCTTAAGTTTTGTTTCAGTAAATAATTTGAGATTAAGGAATTACCATCACATAGTTCTACTGAAATGTCCTACATTCATTATATATCAGGATTTATGCCGTCACTAGTCGGTCTGTTGCCGATTCATCACAAATCATGAATGTTTATATTATTATATGGGGAAGCTGTGATTTAAGGCTGAAGCTTTTCAAGCAGGCGTGTCTTCATATGTCCTTAAAATCTGCAACTCTTGGTTTCCTCCTGCAGGTGGAAGCTAAGGGCCATGGCTCGTGGACAGCAGAAGATTCAGTCCCAGCAGAAAAACGCCAAGAAGGCGGCAGAGAAAAAGAAAGCTCAGGGCGCTGACCAGAAGACCGCTGCCAAGGCCGCACTGGTCCACACCTGCCCTGTCTGCCGGGTCAGTACGAGCCACTGCAGAGAGCTACATACTGGTGTGGTGTAGTTTATAAATATAGATGTCATGATTGCTTAGTTTCAGGATTAATTGGGGTATTGAAAGCCACAATTAATTATTCGGAAAGATGCCTCAATATTGTCAGTTTCCATAAACGATTATGTCTGAACCATAACAGCAAATCAGAGAAACTTTCACATGAAACGAAAACAAAGTTATTTGGTACGTCAGATGAGTCGTCCTGCAGCTATCCCTAATCAGGATTCACCAACTCTGTATTTATTCTATTAAATGCTCTGAATGCTTGACCACCAACCAGCTGTGTTGTTGTAGTAAAACGTGATTCACAGCCCCTCTTCATTTGATTTGATTTATTTATTTATTTTTCCCCCTTCTTTCTAGACCCCTAGACAAAAACCTGTTTGTAAATCTGTAAACTGAGTAATCCGACTGTGGAGACATTTGGATTTATTATGTAATGCAGGTTTGGAAACTTGTCATTTTTTTTCCAGAAATTAGACTGAACTGGTTCTTTATCCTGATTCTTTCAGACACAAATGCCCGACCCAAAAACCTTCAAGCAGCACTTTGAGAGCAAACATCCCAAGTCCCCCATGCCTCCTGAGCTGGCGGACGTTCAGGCATAAAGGACCGCTGACTAGACCTGAACCCTGGTGAGTAGTGTCTGTTATCTTCCTGGGGTTTGTGCTACGAAGCAATTTCAACATATTCAGGGTCTTTTGTTTATTCATTTTTTATTTTCCGACTTTACAAACTCTGATGCAAATACTAAGCACAATGTGGGGTGCTAACCTGGTATATCCACCCAGAGATGCATACTTCTCACAAAAATATAGGATGATAGTTTATTCCAACATAAGAAATATAAACATAAAATGCAGGTAGTTAAACTCCATTAACCCCATAAAACTCTGCTAGATCAACAGCTCCAGAATATTCAATCTGACCCGTCCTACTTTTTTGGGACCCTTCTGGTCTCGGTCTTAAGGCGGATTTATGCTTGCGTGGCGTCTGCGTGCGGTCGGCCACGGCATAGCTGACGCTGGTGAGTTTGCGCTCACACTCAAGCATACCGTGTTGCAGTTTCTCCTCCTAACCTGAAGGTGGCAGCAGGGGTGGTATCGGCCGGTAAACTCACCAGGTCGGAGTTCTTTTGATAGTTCACTTCAGTTTTTGTAAGTATTTCCTGTTTTAAACAACAATGGCGTCCAGTATGGGTCAGTGTCTTTATTTGCTTGTGGAAGAAAACGATCAGTCTCTCATCGTCTTGATCCACTGCTTATTGTTTTAAAAAACAGTGGTTACCACACAAATTCAGCGAGAAGATCCAGATATCCGGCAACATGTGATCCCAAACTGACCAATCACAAGGGAGTACCTCCACGTAACTGTCTGCATTGCAGGGGTGCACGTCAGGTCTGGAAGAGGTGCGCGTCGAGCCTCTGTGGAGCTACACCGAGCCTACGTCGAGCCTACAGCGGTTACGCAGATGCCGCATGACCATAAATCCGCCTTTACCAGTCCAACCCAAAAGAGTGGAGCTTGACACTCTGCAATCCAATGATTGGTCGAATAAGTCATCACTTCCGGTGTGACTCAGCACAAAAAACAAAGCAGCAACGGCTCCATGTTTAAATATGAGGTGGATTTTTTTGCTGTTTAAAGCCATGTGCCAAGAAGAAGACCTGCTGGATGTCCATCGTACTCCTTTGTTTCTGTGTCGCGTTCTTTTTGATAATTTAAGGGTGTCACGCCATTATGACGGCACACTGTACATCTATCACTGTCCAGCTGATAAGCCACCTGGCAGGTGAAGGTACGGGTGGCTGTGGAAATGTAACAGAGGTCAGTGTTTATTGAACCAAACCAGCCCGGACTGGCTGGTGGAAACGTGGCTTTAGTAAAATCATGAGGGGCACGTCTGGCCAAAATGACCCGAAAGCTCCCGATGTAACAAAAAAAAAAAAAGTAAACATCGCCTGAAGTCACCTCTAAGACTCTGATCCTGCTTCGTAGTACAGACCCTGCCACCTCTCATCTGTTATAGTGGAAATAATGATTCATCTTGGAATGTTTTCATTGTTAACACTCAAAGAAAAACCCTGATCTGTTGCTTTCAGATACACAATGACCACGGACTAAACGCTGCGTCACGGCACCTGAAGGACGTTGCCGAACACTGGGAGCTGTTGGTATTCCTGGACAGTGGGCTGGGAAGGCGGGAGGGGGTGGATGTGTTTATGTGCTGTGTCTGTACGTGTGTGTTTGTATAAGAGAAAACAGGAACGGCGGGGCAGACGTACACCAGCAGCCATTTTTTTTTCTTTTTTTTTATATATTTATTGTGTACCTTACTATTCCAGATGGGGGAGGGGGGTTCCCAGAAAACAGAACCAGCAAGGTTGTCAGCTAACACTGAAAACAACGATTCTGTGACTCATGATGGGAAGAGCTGATGTTAAAAAGATCTAACAGGTCGTCTGGAGGAAGAGACGACGCATTCACAACAGGTTTCCTCATTAGTGCACACAGATGTGGCACAGCTGTTTGGCTCAAACGTTACAACTTCAAGCTTTTTGTCCTGTCCAGAGCGGCTTAAAGGATATGCATGAGTAGCAGCCCCTTGAAATGACTAAAACCACCACTGAACCTCAGATTCTTATGGCTGTTTTTAAAAATGAGGGATATTCTCTCCTCAGATATTCAGCCCCTCCCCCCAGAAGAGTCCACGGCTTTGCCTCCTCTGTGCTGCTGCTGCTCCACAGGTGTCCACACTCAGTAACACCTTACAACCGTACCTCACAATACACCACACAGCAACTTTAGCTTTTTCTTCTTAAGATTCTTCCTCGTTCATTTCTGTGTCGTCCTCCTGCAGCAATAATCACAATCCACTTCAGATGAACCAGGACGAGAGGGTTTTTTTTTTTTTGTTTAAAGCAAGCTGCGTTGTCCTCAAATTCATTTGTAGTTTAAAGAAACATGACTTAGCCCCAAGGACTGAGAGTTAAATCATTTAGTATTAACAAAATGGTTTATTCTTTATTAACTGGCAAGAAACTAACCAAATTTGCTTTGTCTTTTTTTCTACCCTTTTTCAATAAACTGAACAATGTATTTAATGTGACTGGTGTTCTTGGTTGACTTTGTTGATGGTATTAGAAAAAAAAGGTTGGTGTTGGCAGGTAGAAGCAGACACTGAAAACATCAAAATTAATCTTTTTCTCTTGTAGGGATATTGGGCCCGTTCCAGAAAGCAGTTTGTTTAAACGCTGAAGTATGTTAAGCCTAAGCTGTAAAAAAAAAAAAAAAAACTCAGAGGTAAGACTTGTCATCAAATGGCACATTTTTGTCGGAGCGAGTTTGGGGTCATGATACCGGATGGATTTAAATGGGACCTTTTCTTTATGACACTGGCAACATAGATTTTAGAAAGACGGTGCATGGAGTCAGGCCAGAAATCAGGATGTTAGGTGAGAGGACATGTAGGTGTTAATGGGATTTACGTTTGTATATCAGCTGGTGTGAACCAGAAATAACAGACGTCCAATCATGGTCTTGGACAGCTTTTATTTCTGTTAGGATTGAACGTAAACAAAACGGTTTATTTTATCCACCAGCATATTAACCCACATGCTACAGTTTTAATAAAGTTAAGTACCAGTGGATTCCACATTAACTCAGGCAGCAGTTTTCTCCCATGATGCCTCTCTGCTTAACAGCAGCATTCCTTTGTTTTCCTCAGAACCCCTCTTCATATTCCTCATACGCTTGTATGAGAATCTCTTTCTCCAGTGGGGTTAAACAACTAGCAACCTTTGTCAGCAGTTGCCATGGTGAATCCAGTTAATCATGTTTCTAACTCTGGGTAAAGATACTCGGAGTTGATTTACCCGAGTCAAACCAGAAACAGACTCAGTTCACTCAGTTTCTTTCAGTTGAACCTGCTTTCTGGTACGAGCGCAGCAGCTTTATAAACTTTCAGTTTACAGCTGGATATTAAAAAAAAAAGCAGCAGTTAGTGACATCTAGTGGTGACGTTGGAGATGACACCCATCTTAAACACTACACCCACTGTTGACAAATAAGCATCTAAATCCGTTCTGCTTAGTTTCCTGTTAAAGAAAAGGACTAACTTCGGGACCCAAGACCTTTATTCTTTATTCTTTCTGTCTTCATCTGCAGCGGAGATGTCCAGTGTCGTCCACCAATATATTAACCCGCAGCTCCGTTCTGCAGGCTTTGATGTTTCCCTGCTGATTCAAATTAAATGGATCCCAACAAGTGATCAGGTTCTGCAGAAACCTGTTACTCATTAATCTGACCCAGGTGTGTTGAAGCAGGAAGTATCTAAAACCTGCAGGACAGCAACCACTGAGGGCCGACGCTGGACACCCCGATTTACAGGAAATATGATCCTTCAATCCTTCAGTGTTTCCTCAAATTTCATAGTTATGTTAAACCACTGCTGAACGGTACCCTTCCTCTCTTTTTAATTTTTTTTTTTTTTGGGAGGGGGGGCAGTAATTACCTTCTTGAATAATTACAAATAGAACATTTTATATAATTATTTCTTATAGATCTTTATTGTTACTGTAAGCATAATGGCAATTGTAGAAAATCACAATCATTTGTCAGCTTTTCCGAATTACTTTTGTACAGATTTAATTTAAATATATGAAAGCAGTGGATTCAGAGGTTAGGCCAAATAAAATGTACACAAATTGGATTATTTACAATTAATTTTAAATACGACTGAAGCACATACATTTAGATTCACTGAATACAGTTAATCTCTGTAATTCTAGCATTTTCTTCTTTCCGAACAAGGCACCATGAGAGGCCTCTGGATCCACCTCAGTTTTATTTTACTTTTTCAGAACTGAAAGCTGTCGATAAAGATGTTTTATCATAAAGTGAAGTAAGACTAACCTTCGGTACATTATTATAAACATAAATATCCCTTTTCAACCCCAGCTGTTGGTTAAAAAGGGGTATTTAGACAGAAAGAAGAGCTGTACAGTTACCAGCACTGTGGTAACCGCTCATATCAGGAGTCTATGCGACCTGAAACAGATTCAATGTAGATTGAGTCTGTCTAAACCAACGGGGAACAGTTCCAACCAGAGTTGAACCTTTTTAATTGTCTTAAGTTCAAGTAGCAGCGTATCAAAATGAGCTTATTCCCTTGTTTTGTTTTGTTTTTTTGTTTTTTTTGTGCTGGTGTTTATTCTACACTCCTGCTACTCATTCTCTTTGAAGGTGATTTTTTCAAATTAAAAACCAAATGCAACTCATCACTCGTCTGATTTTGTGCCTGATTTTTACTATATTTAAAACACTGGGCCCACTAAGTTAATGATAACTGGATCATATCTATAACCTCATGACATGGATCTTTGACCTGTAGAGAAGTTAACTGGTTCCAGAGTTGAACCTCTCCTGAACGTGCACCTGGTTCTAGTTTACCAAAAACAGGGGTGACGAGCTGTTGATCCGACCTTAAACACAAGAGATATCCAACTCACTGCAAAGCCCTTAAGAGTTCATGTCCTGAAAGCTAAATCATCCACAGGCATTTTTAGTGTAAACTGGAGTCTGGATGGCAGATGCTTGTCTCGTCTCATAGGCACCCGCAAGTCTTAACCACCATGTTGCGATGCTTTTTGAGGATGACGTTGTTGTTGTCGTCATAGAACAGGACGGAGATGGGGCTGAGCTTCGTGGGAGCGCAGCAGGCCTTTGGGACCTCTTGAGGCTTCAGGAGATGGACCTGCCGGAACAGAGAGGACACAGTCCATATTTATTCTGTACTGAGAAGTGAAACTGTCCACACGTCTCCAAAGAAACAGATTATTGAACCTCATGCTTATTTTGCTGTTTGACATGTTTTGTTCTGCTTAGAAGTGGTGTCATATCTTGTAAAGAAATAGAGAGAAGTTCACATCTTTCATAAGTGTAGAGGAAAAATATTGCACGTGTGCATGTATGGATACACATATATGCATGTATGAATTAATACACATGTGTAAGTATGTCTAAATACACATATGTATGTATGTATGCAGTCCTCTACGTATGAATACACATGTATGCATGTATGAATACACGTATTTATGCATGTTTGTGTTAATGCATGTATGTACATATGTCTATATGTGTGCTTGTCTGTATAAATGTGTCAATACACATCTATGCATGCATACACATATATATATATATATATGTATATATATATATATATACAGACATACATGCACATAACTACATGCATATATCTACATACATACATGTGTGTACCTGCGTATACATACATACATGTGTGTACCTGCATACATATATACATACATGTGTATACATACATACATACATGCATGTGTATACATACATATATACATACATGTGTATACATACATATATACATGCATACATACATACATACGTGTACATACATGCATACGTACATACATACATACATACATACATACATGTGTATAAATACATACATGCATGTGTATACATACATATATACAAACATGTGTATACATACATATATACATACATGTCTATACATACATACATACATGTGTATACATACATACATACATGTGAATACATACATACATACATGTGAATACATACATACATATGTATACATACATACATACATACGTACATGTGTATACATACCTGTGTATACATACATACATACGTACATGTGTATACATACATACATACATACATACGTACATGTGTATACATACATACATACATACATACATACATGTGTATACATACATACATACATACAGGCATACATACATACATACGTATACATACATACATGTGTATACATACATACATACATACATACAGGCATACATACATACATGTGTATACATACATACATACATGTGAATACATACATACATGTGTATACATACATACGTACATGTGTATACATACCTGTGTATACATACATACATACGTACATGTGTATACATACATACATACATACATACGTACATGTGTATACATACATACATACATACATACATACATACATACATGTGTATACATACATACATACATACAGGCATACATACATACATACGTATACATACATACATGCATACATGTGAATACATACATACATATGTATACATACATATATACATACATACGTACATGTGTATACATACATGTGTATACATACATACATACATTTGTATACATACATACATATATAGATACATGTGTATACATACATACATACATACATACATACATACATGTGTATACATACATACATACATGTGTAAACATACATACAATCATACATACATACATGTGTACACATACATACATACGTACATGTGTATACATACATGTGCATACATACATACATACATACATACATGTGTATACATACATACATGCATGTGCATACATACATACATACATGTGTATACATACATACATACATACATGCATACATACATACATACGTATACATACATATATGCATACATGTGAATACATACATACATATGTACACATACATACATACATACGTACATGTGTATACATACATGTGTATATATATATACATACATACATTTGTATACATACATATATACATACATGTGTATACATACATACATACATGTGCATACATACATACATACATGCATACATGTGTATAAATACATACATACATGCATATGTATACATACATATATACATACATACATACATACATACGTGTACATACATGTGTACATGTGTATACATACATACATATGTATACATACATACATACATACATACATACATGTCTATACATACATACATACATACATACGTACATGTGTATACATACATACATACATACGTACATGTGTATACATACATGTGTATACATACATGTGTATACATACATACATACATACATACATACATACATGCATACATGTGAATACATACATACATATGTATAAATACATACATACATATGTACATGTGTATACATACATGTGTATATATACATACATGCATTTGCATACATACATACATATATACATACATGTGTATACATACATGTGTATAAATACATACATACATACATGTAAATACATTCATACATGTGTATACATATATACATATATACATGCATACATACATACATACGTATACATATATACATGCATACATACCTACATATTTATACATACATACATGCATACATGTGTATACATACATACATATGTATACATGCATACATATGTATACATGCATACATACATACATACATGTGTATATATACATACATACATGTGTATACATACATATGTATACATGCATACATACATACATACGTATACATACATAGATACATGTGTATACATACATACATACATACATGCATGCATACATACGTATACATACATACATGCATACATACATACATACGTATAAATACATACATGCATACATACATACATACGTATACATACATACATACGTATACATACATACATGCGTATACATACATACATGCATGTGCATACATACATACATGTGTAGACATACATGTGTATAAATACATACATGCATGTGTATACATACATACATGCATGTGCATACATACATACATGCATGTGCATACATACATACATACATACATACATGTGTATACATACATACATGCATACATACATACATACGTATACATACATACATGCATACATACGCATACATACATACATGCATGCATGTGTATACATACATACATACATACATACATGCATGCATACATACATACATACGTATACATACATACGTATACATACATACAAGCATACATGTGTATACATACATACATATGTATACATACATACATACATACATACATACATACATACATACATGTGTATACATACATACATACATACATACATACATACATGTGTATAAATACATACATACATGCATGTGTATACATACATACATACATACATACATGCATGCATACATACATACATACATACGTATACATACATACGTATACATACATACAAGCATACATGTGTATACATACATACATATGTATACATACATACATACATACATACATACATACATGTGTATACATACATACATACATACATACATACATGTGTATAAATACATACATACATGCATGTGTATACATACATATATACAAACATGTGTATACATACATATATACATACATGTCTATACATACATACATACATGTGTATACATACATACATACATGTGAATACATACATACATATGTATACATACATACATACGTACATGTGTATACATACCTGTGTATACATACATACATACGTACATGTGTATACATACATACATACATACATACGTACATGTGTATACATACATACATACATACATACATACATACATACATACATACATACATACATGTGTATACATACATACATACATACAGGCATACATACATACATACGTATACATACATACATGTGTATACATACATACATACATACAGGCATACATACATACATACATACAGGCATACATACATACATGTGTATACATACATACATACATGTGAATACATACATACATACGTATACATACATACGTATACATACATACAAGCATACATGTGTATACATACATACATACATGTGTATACATACATACATACATGTGAATACATACATACATATGTATACATACATACATACGTACATGTGTATACATACCTGTGTATACATACATACATACGTACATGTGTATACATACATACATACATGTGTATACATACATACATACATACATGCATACATACATACATACATACATACATACATACACACACACACACACACACACACACACACACACACACACACACACACACACACACACACACATACATACATACATACATACATACATACATACATACATGTGTAGACATGCATGTGTATACATACATACATACATGCATGTGCATACATACATACATACATGTGTAGACATACATGTGTATACATACATACATGCATGTGCATACATACATACATACATACATACATACATACATGTGTATACATACATACATGCATACATACATACGTATACATACATACATGCATACATACGTATACATACATACATACATACATACATACATACATACGTACGTATACATACATACATGCATACATACATAAGTATACATACATACAAGCATACATGTGTATACATACATACATATGGATACATACATACATACATACATACATACATGTGTATACATACATACATGTGTAGACATACATGTGTATACATACATACATGCATGTGCATACATACATACATGCATGTGCATACATACATACATGCATGTGCATACATACATACATACATACATACATACATGTGTATACATACATACATGCATACATACATACATACGTATACATACATACATGCATACATACGTATACATACATACATGCATACATGTGTATACATACATACATACATACATACATGCATGCATACATACATACATACATACATACATACATACATACATGCATGCATACATACATACATACATACGTATACATACATACATGCATACATACATAAGTATACATACATACAAGCATACATGTGTATACATACATACATATGGATACATACATACATACATACATACATGTGTATACATACATACATACATGCGTATACATACATACATACATGCGTATACATACATACATGCATGTGCATACATACATACATACATACATACATGTGTAGACATGCATGTGTATACATACATACATACATGCATGTGCATATATACATACATATATGCATGTGTATACATACATACATGCATGCATACATACATACATACATACATACATACGTATACATACATACATGCATACATACATGCATACATACATACATACGTATACATACATACATGCACACATGTGTATACATACATACATGCATACATACATGTGTATACATACATACATACATGCATACATACATGCATACATACATACATACGTATACATACATACATACATGCATACATACGTATACATGCATACATGTGTATACATACATACATACATACATACATACATACATACATGTGTATACATACATACATACATACATACATACATACATGTGCATACATGCATACATACATGTGCATACATGCATACATACATACATACTTACATGTGCATACATGCATACATACATAAATACATACATACATGTGCATACATGTATACATACATACATGTGCATACATGCATACATACATACATGTGCATACATACATACATACATACATACATGTGCATACATGCATGCATACATACATACATACATGTGCATACATGCATACATACGTACATACATACATACATGTTTATATTCAACATACATATGTGTGTTATTACAGACATACATACATACATGTGTATATTTAAAATGTATATGTTTGTTATTACAGACATACACGCATACATACACACACGCATACACACATACATACATACGTGTATGCATACAGCAGTGTCTTAGCCACAACATGAAAATGCAGATGGGAGCAAAAACAGCCAAGCACAACCATATCAAGTTACACCAAAGGGGATGTTTGATGGAACTATAGTACATCCAATGCAAAATATGTCAACCTCTCCCATTTGACAACAGAACAGCAGCACAAGGTGAGACAGATGCTGAGGGAGGAGAGTGAGGTTTTTGCTCAGAATGACTGGGATACTGGATGCATTCCTGATCTTCAGATGACAATACTTCTTAAGGATGACACCCCAGTTACAAAAACATGCAATGCTATCCCTCGTCATCGTTATCAAGAAGTGAAAAAGCACATATAAGATCTACTGAGCAGAGGATGGATCCAGAAATCCACATCTTCATACTCATCACCAACAGTGGTTATAAGAAAAAAAAAAGATTCTTTTATTCGACTCTGTTGATTATCAACAGCTCAATGAAAAGACACCCCATCCCAAGAATTCAAGAAATCTTGGAGAACCTGGGAGAAAACTCTTGGTTCACTGTGCTTGATCAAGGAAAAGCTTATATACATACATTCATGTGTAAGCATACCACATCAGGGCTTTGTCAGCAAGGAAAGATACAGCTTTCGTCACACCCTGGGTATTATATGAGTTGCTCAGGATCCCCTTTGGACTGACAAATGCCCCAGCTTTCCAGCGGTATATGGGGGGGCTGCCTTGGAGACATGAGGGATGAGATATGTGTACTCTACCTTGATGAGGTCTTAGTTTTCAGTAAAGATTTTGACAGCGATATTGACAACGTGAGGAAGGTATTGAAGAAATAAAAATGCTGTGGGATAAAACTCAGACCAAAAAAACGTGACTTCTTCAAAAGAGAAGTATGTTTTGTTGGTTGTGTCATCTCAGAGGAGGGATACAGGATAAACACAAAAGAAGTAGAAGCGGTTCAAGCACTGAAAAAAATAAAACCAAAGAGGTTAGACCTCTGGTCAGCTTCCTGGGCTACTACAGATCATTCACTGATTTTTCAAGAATTGCTAAGCTGCTTTATGAACTGCTGTCCCACCCAAAAATCGAGAGGTAAAAGACCACGAGGGGCCGAAGCTGCCACTCCCCCCAGCTTTCCCCATTTCAGCCTACTGAGTGGACACCATCAAACCAGAAAGTGTTGGAGAGATGGATTGACACACTCTCAGATCCCCAATAGTGGCATAACCTGACCTTGAAAAACCATTTGTGTTAAGCCTGGTACACACAAGGATTTTGGGTTGTTTTTGTCCCGATTTTGCCTCTTCCCGACCTCGGACAGCAAACGCCTGACCATCGCGAGATTTCCCTGTACAAGCATCATTTGGTCTGTGGTGTGTTACGAGCCGATTTGTCCCGATAATCCGCTCCGAAACAAGTCGTAGCTGACAACTGGGAATATTAAACATGTTCAATATTTCAGAGACGATTTCTGAGGAACGACTCATTCATTGTGACTGCATGGTTGGTGACGTGGTATGGAATGTAGCCAATCAGAGAGCGTGTTGGCTGGGGAACAAGGAAGTAAATAAAGTCCGTGTTCACGCCGTCTCCAGTCTGTTATTTTTTTCATTTCTGTATTTGTCTGTAAACAATAGTCCCAAGACCACCATCATTCCCTCGTCCTGTATATCCTCTTCCATGCTGTGTGCTGTGTTTGCCGGTTGTTGCTATGTTACTTCTTCTTTGTTTTTTGCTGTTGCTATGTTTCTTCTTCAACGTTTTGACGTTTGTCCGGTTCGGAGGACCAGATTGTAGATGAGTAGCTGGACAGCACCGTCATGTGTGTTGTTTTGTGATTACATTTTTGGTGCACACCAAACACAGTACGATCAAAACTGATTTTTTTTATCTTCACGTGTGAGATCTCGACCAGATAAAAAATCTCATAAGATTAAAAAAATCGTGTGTGTACCAGGCCTTACATGTTGATGCATTAGAGGAGGGTCTGTCTCATATCAGCGCCAAGGGGACACACTGAGTGACAGGATATGGATCACGAACACTCACTACAGAGAAAAATTACAAACTGGAATTTCTAGCTTTCAAGTGGGCTGTGACAGAGCTGTTCCCTGATCATCTTTTCCATGCTCCTCACTTCACTGTGTACAGTGACAACAGCCCTCTGACATATGTAATGAGGACGGCCAAACTAAATGGTGTGGGTCATCGTTGGGTGTTGGAGTTAGCAGATTTCTGCTTCACTCTAAAGTACAGACCAGGAGCTGTCAGCCATGATGCAGACTTCTCACCTCGTCAGCCAGCAGACATAGAAGCTCTAACGAGAGGATGTACAGAGGAGTGTAAACCAGACAACATTACCACAGACAAAGAGACTGACAGCACAAAACAGAGGTGAGACTGACCATCAGCCATCACCTCCAATGTCGACACATTACCGAGCTGACCACTACACTCAGTATGTGTCTACATACATACGTGTCATTCATATATACACACACACACACACACACACACACACACACACACACACACACACACACGTATGCAAGTGTCTATACACATAACATACATAAACACATACACATGTATATCTAGCCAGCAGTATAAAGCCAGATGTTTATCACTATTTTATAACTACATTCAGTTTAGAGACAGAAATTAGTCATATTGTGCAAAATTTGGGGGGGAGGCTGCTTTGTGTGTGTGTGTGTGTGTGTGTGTGCATGCAACTGTGTGAAAGACAATGTTTTTTTTTGTCATGTCATCTATTTTGATGGGTGTAAAGGCTTGTTTTATTTTTAATGTGCATGAATTGCTTTTTTTTTCATCATGTTAAGCACTTTTTTTGCCTTCAGCATGAAAAGCTCTTTATAAAGTTTCAATTTGATATAACATAAATACATTCATGTTTATTAATACATATGTAAATATGTATTAAGACATGTGTGAACACATTCGTAAATACACAAAGGCATGTGTATTAATAATAATCATTAATAATAATCATTAATAATTTGTGTACACTGTTTGTAGATAGATAAATAAGGTAGACTGCTTCAACAGGAACAGAAGACTAAACTGTCACATGCAGCTTATATTTCAGTCTTTAACTGTGTGAGATGAGCGAAGCGTTTCACGAGCAGCATCGTGTTTGTTGCTGCACTCACCACTTGCTGGATGAGGGCATGGTTGGTGGCATTCATGCAGGAACCCAGAGGGTAAAAACATTCTCCATCACAGTAGTACGCCGAGTATCCAGGTGGGGCCAAAACCCAGTCCTGAGTAACATGAAAACGTTTTAGGCCAGGATGCAGAGGCACAGCCTCAAGTTTCATTTAATCCTCAAAGCAAATCGAATCACTTCTGTCTCCTGAAACTAATCTGAGTTTTATGCATCTGGCATCAAACATTCAAACAACATGCTGTAAGGAGGAAAAAACTGGAGACCATGTTTTCTTTTCTCAAAAAAAAATAAAAACACATTTATAATAAATTTTATTTAACCAGAAGCTGATGAAACAAGTCGAGCACCAAAGCAAGTGAGGAGAGAAACAAAATGCTGAAGTCACCTTCCATCCCAGATCACTGAAGCTGACGTAAAGCTCGTGCTTCTTACACGGCTGACCTCCACTGTTTGCTGTCTTCCGATCTGAACACATGAGACATACAAGTTTAATAAAATCTAATATTTTAGGGAAACTGAATTTTTTTAGATACAGAAATGTGTTTCTTGAGAACTCTGATTATACCACATGAATTAAGGTTCAAAGCCCCAGACTGTGAAAACTATTTGTGCCTCTGTTGAACCTAACTGTGGAAGTTGGGGACGGGGAGGTCATATTTAGGCTTCCTCTTTCTGGGATGTGGCTTGACAGCTCGCGGCGGCCGACACGGGACCTGACTCTCCCTGAAGAAGGTCACCATGAAGGGCTGCTTGGAGCGAGGACCCCTGCGACCCACCAATCCGATCCAGCTGGCAGATAAAGAGCGGTCTGAAGGAGAAAAAAGCCACATAAGAAACTTGATTTCACATCACAGGAAAACACAATGAGAGCACAGTTCAGTGATTCAGCAGCACGCTCACCTTCCTCAGTCTCCACATACAGACGTATCCCCAGGTTGCTGCGAGGGTGGAGGAGCCAGTGGTTGGAGGCCGAGGTGACGTCAAAGGCCAGCCAGCCCTCCTGTCCTGCGGGAACTGACTGCATGTCCAGCAGCACAAGCTCCGGCTCTCTGGAGGAAAAACAAAATTAATGCAATTGATGCATATCAGATGCATTATAAACCAAGATTTTACCAACATTCCTAACAGCCAGAAGAGATAAAACACAAGATAAAAGGAAGTTTTAAGAAACCTGCGTCTGTTCTCTCGCTGGATCTCATAGACAGAGATGTGCAGAGTTCGGTTCGCCCTCTGGCCCACCGTCAGCGTCTTATAGATCCGAAACTCTGCTGCCGTCACCGTCTCACCCTGAGGGAGGGGGGTCAGGTCAAAACGAAACTCCTTCCAGTATGGACGAGGCTGCAGGAGGTCATGCTCCTGCTCCACTGCACACACACACACAGATTTCTGAGCATGAAAACAGCAGAACACCTTCAAATGTGGTCAGTTTGCATGATCTGAGATCAGATACTAAATGCATGATTAAAAAGTTAAGCAACAACCCCGAGCTCATCATGGAGATAAACTGATAAAAAAAAAAAACATTAAGAGCATTAAAGCAGCCAAATGGCAGGAGTTCACAGGAAAAACCCACTTTTTTCCCTCAATTTCATCAACAAAAGCAGCAATAATCTTCAAAGGCAGCAACTTTTTATGGCTGCCTGTAATCTGATTGGGAAAACTTTGGTTCACAGCACAGAGGAACTGAAGCTGAGCGAGGAAGAGGAGCAGCATTGTGAAGGTGTGGAAGTGATGAGAGCGGCGGGAGATGAGTCAGTCAAAGACCACAGTAGAAGAACAGTGAAGAAAGATGAATCCTCACTTCACAGCGTGAAACAAAATCAAAGCTGAATGACAAAAAATGTCAAATTAAAAAGTTTTTGTGCTTTTAAATTATTCAAATGATTTTCTCATTACGTGTTAAAAACTGTTTCTACTGATCACTTTACTTAAATAACCATTTATTAGATGAACCGTTTATACCTATTTTCAGTGGGTCCACATGGCAGCTGCCATGTTTGTGCCACCATTTTTACTACAGTGTCTCTGAATGGACAAACAACTCTGTGTGAGAAGTGAGAATCCTCTTTTAAAACTGGAGCACCAGCTTTTTTTGATAGGAGGTAGGGCACCGTTTGGGATAAGTAACGCCTTAAAAGGACCATAGAAGAAGACAGTACACATGTTCACAATGAAGTAGTTATCTGTAGTGCAGCCATTGCTGCACCTGAGGATCCACTCACACATGTTCACTTTATGACTGGAAGAATTTTGGCCACTGGTAGCCACTGTCCAGTCACACCTACGCTACACCAATCTTTACCACTAGATGTCAGTAATTTATACAGAATGTACAAATTACTGACTGAATTAAGCTCTCTAACTATATGAACTGCCGATGTTAGTAATTTTAACCACGTACGACAAGAGTAAGAGTAATGAGTAATTTCATATGTTATCATCTGGTACTTACTGGGTCCAGCATCAATACCTCAGTTTAACAAGACATATTACACTACTTAGTCATTGGTTACTGAACAAAATGTAAACCAAACTGCAGAAACAGTGTGTGAAAAAAGAAATCCACCCTTACTGCTTTCATAGGGAATTAGGAGTGTGAGTAGCAGCCAGGTGCTGCTGATCAATGCACTGATTAGATCAGTGGTGCCAAAGACCGGTCCTGGAAAGCTGCTATCCTGCAACTTTTCTATTCGCCCTACTCCGACACACCTGAATCAAATGAATGGCTCGTTAGCAGGCCTCTGATACTTAGAAAAAAACAGAACAAGAGTGTCTTGTTTGGAAGGGCTGCAGGAGAAAGCCTCTTCTCTCTTAACAGAACATGGCCGCATGGCTTAGGTTGGCAAAGCTGCATCTGAACAAACCACAAGACTTCTGAGAGACCAGACCGAAGTAGAGAAAACCAAACACAGCATGTCAGCACAGACACCTCATATCAGCTATCAACACAGTGGTGGAGGGTTGATGATCTGGACACCTTGCAGTCACTGAGTGGACCGTAATCTCCTCTGGATACCAAAGTATTCTAGAGCTTGGCAGAAACTGTCTCATGCAGCAGGACAATGATCCCAAACACAGCAGCAGGTCTACAACAGAATGTCTGAAAGAGAAAAGAATCAAGATGTAGACATGATCCAGTCCATCCAGACCTCAGCCGGGTTAAAATGCTGCGATGGGACCTTCAGATGCTGCAAACCTTAATGAACTGAAGCAACATTATAAAATAAAATTCCTCCTTAACCATGGGAGGCACTGATAACATTCAGAAAACTATTACTTCAGGTTAATGCTGCTTAAGGAGCTTCTGTGACCTTCTAAATCAGGGGTGTCCAGCTCCAGTCCTCAAGGGCCACAGTCCTGTAGGTTTTCGATGTGTCCCTGCTCCAAAACCACCTGATTCAAATTAATGAGTGATTGTGCAAAACCTAATAGGATCCATTATATTTGAGTCAGGTGTGTTGAAGCAGGAAACAATGAAAACCTTCGGGACAGCAGCCCTCGAGGACTGACTTTAGACACCCCTGTTCTAAACTGTGAGGTGGACTTATTTACAACTGTTTCTGTTTTTGGGTTTTCTGTAGTTTTTAAATAAATAATGTCATGGTGTAATCTGCCATGTGAGGTTTGACTAACCTCATTTTAAGAGCTGGTAATACAGTAATGAAACAGAAATGATTTTATGTTTCATAAAAATAAAGAAAACATATAATTCAGATCAGCCAGATGTGCTTTTATTTACCAAAAGAAAACCTAGGAGACATATGCACCACGTTTCATCGTGCAATGAACCACATAAGGTGTAGCTGAGTGGCAGCCTTTCATCACAACTAACAGAACAGACGAGCAGGAGAATCCATACATCAAACAAAGCAGTGTGTGTGTGTGTGTGTGTCCATGTGGAAGCCTCCAAGTACATCAAACAGCCCTAACTTTGGGATTTTGCGTGCACATGCACCATCACACACTCATTAAATATGTGGTAAATAGAGATACTGAGGACAGGATACCCCTGGATGGTTGGGTGTGCTCATATCAGCACACACACACACACACACTCGGTGCAGTAATTAGAGACACTTAGTGCTCTGAACCGCAGCAGCTGCTCAGCACACACACCACTAATTGCAGCCCTTCCTGGTATTTTTAGAGACGCTCCTCCACAGCAGTATTTTCATCCCGTTCGTTGTGTGTCAACGGGGCCTTTAATTCTGTCCAGCTGTGTCTTCCCATGACATATGTAGGAACACACACCATCTCCTGCTTGATGCAGCTAGTTTCTGTTCCACGGTTTCATGTGTTCAGCAGGACTTTCAAAACATTTTAAGCATTTTCTCATCAAATGAAAGCATGTTATCTGAAAGGAAACACGTCTCCACTGTGGGTCACCTTTGTTTACAAAACCTCTGAGCTTCAGAGGATGAGCTTCTGGGACTTTGAAGCGTTGACAGATAAATTTTAGGGTGCAATCTCTTCCCCATAACAAAGCAGAACTTTGAAAGAGGAACCCCTTCATTTGATGGGAGTTTATTAGAGCTCAGAGCTGAGGAAGACGATTCCCACAGAAAACTAAGTGGCGATCAGTGTCCTGAGGAGCAGGAGGAAGGAACACATTGAGAAGAGGATGTTTAATTTTCATGTTCAGATAGGCATCGGCCTGGCTGCTGATGGAAGCACAAACACTCACGCAGGGTCTGAGGAGCCTCATGCAACAGCATTTTTTAAACATTTATATAGTTTGGGATTTAAAGTGTCAGAAAACTGTTCATCCAGAGCCCATGGATGTGAAAGAAAAAGCTTGTTTTGTTAGAGAAACTGTCTTAAATCCAAAGATGCAAAGAACAGAGTTTACTAATCAAAGCTAACTAACATAAATGAGCAGTACAAATGGACACAGAACTGCAGACTGACACATGACCTTACTGACTAGTTGTTAAGTAGCTGGAAAAATTTAAGTCATTTTACTGTGTTTATCTGCTCAACATTATTAAATAAACTCACACTCTGACATGACAAGAGTCACACAAATCCAAGTTTAAAGTTGTATCATCTATCAAGACTGTGAACTGGACACAGTGAGGAAATATTAAGTCCTTAAAGGTCCAGATTTACTATCACTCTGTGTCTGGTGCAAACCCTGTTTTTATGTTAAAAAGTTCCAGCCAGTATTTACTACTAGGTCTAGCATCTGAAAGCTGATCTTTGAACCTGGTCCTGCTGCATATGTATGTATGGGAGCAAGATTTAGGCAAGCCATCCATTGGCTACACCTGCTTATTTAAATGATCCACACAGAACTGCACCATATGTAATACAGAGAAAAGAAGGTTATGTCTTTAGTCCTGCGCTACACAAAATCTACAGGTATTATCAAAAACAATACCACATTTCACACCCTACTTCTGTCAAAGTTTGGAAAGGTCAATCTGAACAAAGCACAAGGTTTCTGTGTCTTTTGGACAGACCAGAGCAAAGTGGAGAAAACCAAACACAGCCCATCGGCACAAACAGCTGATATAAACTGTCAAGCACGGTGGTGGAGGGATGATGATCTGTTCAGGATCTGAACACCCTGCAGTGACCATGTCAGAGAGCTGTGCAGAAACAAATCCTGCACATACAATAAAGAAAAGCTTTACTTCAACTTTCTGCTGCTGTTGGAAACTGTTTCTGTAGTTTGGTTTAAATATGTGTATATTTGATATTATTCATATGAATATAATTTAGTTTTTATTTACACTGAAATGTAAAGTTTGACAGGGTGTTTTCCCACGTGAACAAAGAAGCCATGTGGTTGTTTTTAAGATTCTCAACACAGCAAAAAGATGAACATTTCTGAGTTTTTCTGACTGAAAATGATCTTTAAACTTTTAGAAATGCTGCTCAGAAACCTGTTTCCCCAATGATTACAGACAATTAATAAAACTGATCATTTTACTCCTCCATACATTATATAATGCTTGCCCAGAGGTACAGTTTTATCAATCATAAGGACCATTAACATTTTTCATACTCTTCGTTTGATTATTGAACAGGACAAAACCATGAAGTTAATCCAACTTTTGCTTCTCAGCTCTTGTTTATGGAGCAAATCAACACTCAGTCGACCTGCAGCAGCAGTTTGGTGATTTGTAATATTTTATCCACACTGACAGCAGGTTTAACCCCTAAAACCCCAAGACATTGTTTGCTTTTATGTCTGTTTCTTTTTTCTTTATTTAATTTAATAAAAAAAATGCATGTAGAAGCTCAACATTTTTATGTTTATTTTCAGCCTGTCAGATGAGGCTAAAATTATTTTAAATTAATGTATCAATAATAAGAAAACAGAAATTATTACTAACTAGAACTAACTAGAACTTTGTAGAAATAACACATGGATCAACAGTGACCAAGCCTTTTCTCATCTGCATCATTATCTCAAGTCTCAGCTTTCAGAAGGAAAATATTGGCATTGAAACAAACACACAATAGAAACTATTTACACTTTTTTATCCAGCTGTTTTTTTTTTTTTTTTTTTTTTTTACAGTTATTTATGCTATTTACATCTACTATCCTCATAAAACCAACTTCAGTTCAGCTGGTTTTTGTGTTAAAAACATCTTGGCTTTTTTCCAGCCACACCATTAATTTTCTTCTTTTCAGACACACAAAACTTTCTGCTCACTGCTCCTGATTTAAGCTGATTAATGGACAGTTTGACAATAATTTAGTCATAAAAGAGAGGTCCCTTAGCAACACACAGTGATAGTAATCTTTTATTAATCATGAAAATGTGATAAATAATGGTGGATCACTCTTTGTGGATAGAGTCACTGAAAAAACACTACATTTTGTGGCTGGATTGTAAACCTCCTGGACGGGATATAAAAGCCTGGAAAACTCCAGTAGATCACCTACAGGATAAGCTGCCCATCAATATTTACCCCACAGAGCTGCTGTTCCTGAGAAAAACTGTTGACATTATAAGTAATAACTCAGCCATGTAGAGAAGTTTTATGGGCTGATCACACTGCGTGAGGCGTTTGTGGAAAATGTTGGTAGCTGACAATAAACTGATGTTTTAAAGGTAATTCTCAATATTTCATCTTCTCGTTCACATTTAGTTGAGTGAAACCCCACTTTTCTGTTTATCCATTCATCACCAGTAAGAACTCACCCAGGTTGACGAAGCTCATCACCGTGTCGGCCTCGCTGACCACCGTCCCCAGCGGCGGCGTGTGCGTGCTGAGGATGGGCAGGGCCACGTGGTGGACCTGCGCAGCTCCTCCAAACCTCCCCATCCCGGCTCCGTTCACGATGATTTCATTCCCATCATCCCCGCCGTCGACCGACATGGCGTGGTACAGGTCCAGCATGAAGAGCGGCGCGGAGGAGGGCGGGCGCAGTGGCGGGTGGGGTCGGGGGCGCACCGGCAGGCCCAGGATGCTCAGGATCTCCTTCTGCATCTCCTTCTTCTCGCGGCCGCTGAGCCGCTGGAAGCTGGACTGGACCACGGCTTCGGCCTGCTGGCTCCACAGCAACAGGGACAGCAGGAGCAGCAGGAGGAGAAAGGTGGAGGTGGATCTGGTCCTCAGATGGAAGATCTGCTTGAAAGAGGCGTCTGAAGCCATCGCTGTCGCGTCTTCTTCTCTTCTTCCAGCACAGCTGCTGCAGTTCCGATCCCACAAGCAAACAGATGTGTTTAGAAAAGCTCTGGCTCTGTTTACTGCTTCTGTTTACGCCTCCCTCCCTCTTCCACCTTCTCTAAACTTCAAGAAAAACTTCTATCCTCCACCTCTTCCCCCACTCAGTCACGCAGCAGCAGAAACTGAGATCAGTGTGAGCATAATTACAAGTTCTCTGAGCTGTGTTTTGAATACAGACAAACAATGCCCCTCTGGAAGATTGGCTCCACTCTCTGAAGTCCCAAACGTGGATGACTGGAGACCAATCTCAGTGATGAGCAGGTGCTGCAGGAACTGGAGTGGAAAATAGAGAGATCAGATTTCCTTTGACGTTCACACCTGCAGTGATTCAGTCAAACATCTCCAGAGAATCACTGAACGCTTTTTACGCATCTGTTGGAGGCTGCTTCCCTCCCACACGTCTCCGGGGTTCCAGATGTGTCTCTTAATCCAAACGTATATAAACAGAAACTGTTTCCTGATCCTTAGGAGGGGTGAAATGTTTCTTCCTCTTCTCTGTCCCTGCAGTGTGAACTGTGCAGCGCCCTGAGTGGGTCCTGTGGAGGAATCTTGGCCAGAGTTTCTCCTCCAAGCCTCCGCCTCTCCCCTGCTTCCATCTCATCATCCCCCCTCCCAGTGGTCTCTTTAGTGAGACCTCATCTCTCTCCTACCTCCACCCATCTATCTTTTCATCTCCTCATGACTGCTTCCTTTCATTGCGAGTCAGCGTTGAGTCTGGCAGCCTGATGTTCACTTTGAGGGTAAATTTACCAAGACTTTTTAGTTATTTACAAAAAAACAAGATGCAAAAATCCCCCCAAACTCTCAGTCCTTGAACTCTGTGGCATCAGATTTGGAGTTATTCATTAGTTCAGCCCTGCAGCAGGACTGATGCAAACACAGTCCAAACCAGAAGGATTTTATGGAAGCCCGTTCCTGCCACTAGTAAACGAAAAATATTGGCAAAGTATCTCATTATTATGAGATTAAAAACATATGAATCATGATAAAAAAAAATAATTATTATTGTGTGATAGTCATACTTATTAAATAAAATTATGATATTGAAAGTAATAAAAACTCATTATTATGAGATAAAAAGTAATATTTATGAGATGAACATCTTAATTTTATGAGAAAATAAATATTTATCAGATAAAAATGAAAGATTATGACATTTAAAGTTGTTATAAAATCATGTCTTTTTATCATTATAATGACTTTGACTCATAATCATGATTTTAATTTAATAATTATTACTTTGTGTCTCATAATTTAGATTTTTTTTTTCTTAATGTCGTAATTAAGTCTTTGAGTCTCTATTATTAGCTATAATGATCAGATACTTTGACTATATTTTTTCATTTACAAGTGGGAGGAATTTGCTTCCATAGAATTTGGAGGGAAGAAATGACTCAAATATAGTTGAGGTTCAGCTCTGTGCCCGCTCATGTTTGTGTACCATTTCCTTCAAAGTGGCCGGTCCTTGTGGTCACTTTGAAAGGCATGAATAACACTGACCAAACCAAAGTGACCGCTGTTCATTCTGTCCTGGCCCAAAGGGCGACTCCCAAAATGCCAGGAATTAATGCTCCGGTTTTCTTTGCTCCGCACATCTGCAACTTTCAGAGGATTCGTGTGGAGTGATAAAGAAGAGAAGGTGAAGAGGAGGAGGTGAAAGGAAAAAAAAGAAGAAATAAATGCCCCTGAAACACACAGGAATAAAAAAGAGACATTCCTGGGAGGCAGAAGTGGTGGAACAGAGTGAGTACTGTCGTCACAGACCAGTCTGGGATGATAGATTGACTGCGGTGAAGACGGGTGAAGATGAATGGAGCGTGGACAGAAATGAGTGTACACACAGCTGCAGAGGCTGGACTCAGACCTCATCAGCTCCACTGGATCCACAAAATAAACAAGACAAAGCTTGGAATCCTCCCAATCTGCCATCTGATGCAAACTGATCATATTAGAGTTTAACCCCCACCACCACCACCTCCCCTACGTCCAGCCGGGTGTGTCTTTATCTGTGTCTCAAACAGTTACAGAGAAACGTCCGGTCACTTCCTGCGAGTCTGAGGTCTGCAGCCGGATGCCAGTGCAGGCACGCACATCAAAACATGACAAGCAAAGAGGAAAAACTCCATGTCATTATTTTCATTAGCTTAAAAAGTAAGAAGTTAGAAAGTTGTGAGTAAGGAGCAAACAGACCAAAAACATTTTCTCCATTCAAGCAACTTCTGAAGTGTATAAAACCCCATAAAAGAAGTTACAGAGATCATAAAATGCATATTAAAATGTGGGAAAAACCTCATAAAAAGTTAAAAGCAGGACAAACATCTAAACACACCCACAGCAGAAAGGCAGAACTCTGTCAGTCCAACAGCATTAACCCCTTCACTCCAAAGAAGAAAACATCTTCATTAAGCATTGATTTAGTGATCAGATGCCTTTGATAAGCTCACAGTGAACAATGCTGCATTCACTGATCATGGGAAACTCAGATTGCTGATCTCAGACAGCTGCTGCGTTTGTTCCATCTTGGAGGGTAACGATTACGTAATTTTACAATTAATGAAGGTATTAAACGCCATTATTAATCATAAACTGTAAAAATGTTGTAACCGCCATTTTTATATATTTGTGGTGTAAAAATTTTAACACAAGAACTGTTTCTTTGTTTGCACCATGTCCGCCGCCATTGTTGTTCAAGTGTAAGTGTAAGTGTTGGACTGCAGGGGGGCTATTGCTTTCACAGCTCTGGGGAAGAATGGTAAATGGTCCATATTTATAAAGCGCTTTACTCTACCTGGAATGATACCCATCAAACATTCACCAATTCACACACACATTCATGTACTGATGGTGGAAGCTGCCATGCAAGGTCGAGGAGCTCCATCAGGAGCAATTAGGGGTTCAGTGTCTTGCACAAGGACACCTCGACGTTAACTCAACATGAACTCGACTTGGCTGAGGATTGAACCGACAACCCTTGGGTTACAATACGATTGCTCTACCTTGATGAGCCATGACACCCTCTGAAGCTCCTCCAGTCTTTTTGCTGTGGTTTTAATGTTCCTGTACCACTTTCCTGACTGAGATGCTACAAACAGTGCATTGCCAAGGTGAGTGGGATCGACTGCAATGCATTAGGCCCTCTTCTGGACTTGGGAGGTGTAGGTGAACTCCAGATCTGGTAGATGGCGGCCCATAATCCCCTGAGTGGTCCTCACCACATGGGCTAAGTTCCTCTTGTCCTGTGCGTCCTGTGTCCTCTCAGTGGCTCTGTAGTAGTTCATGAACAGCTGAGAAGAGGCAGAGAGTCCCTCCGCGTCAACTTCCTGAGGAAGAAGAGCCATTGTTGGGCTTCCTCATCAGGTATGAAGTGTTCACAGTCCAGGAGGTCAGAGGAAATGTGGATGCCCAGCAACTTAATGCTGTCCACACACTCCACTGCCTTTCTGTGGATGCAGAGAGGAGCGTGCTCAGTCTTCCTGGACCTCCTGTAATCTAGTAGGACCTCCCTGGTCTTGTTGATGTTAAGAACCATTTTGTGAGACTCTGGACCTCTTCTCTGTAGTGGGTCGCATCATTGTTGGATATGAGACCCACCACGGTGCTATCATCCACAAACTTCACAACCATGTTGGTGTAGTGGATGGCAGAGCAGTCCTGTGTGAAGATGGTGAAGAGGGCGGGGCTGAGAACACAACCCTGTGTCGTTTCAGTGTTGAGGATCAGTGGTGAAGATGCTGACTTCCCCATCCTCACCACCTGGGCCTGTTGGTGAGGAAGCCACTGATCCAGGTGCAGAGTGATGCTGACAGACCAGGTTGTGGAGCTTCAGGGCCAGCATGTCCAGGAGAACGGTGTTAAAGGCTGAGCTGAAGTTCACAAACAGCATCCTAACACAGGTGTTGGGATGCTGCAGGTGAGTCAGGGTCATGTGAAGTGCTATTGAGACAGCATGCTCTGTGTACCCAGTGGTCAAACTCCAGACTGTCCGAGCTGGCAGGGATGACGTCCTTGATGTGCTTTAGGAGGATCCACTCGAAACACTTCATGATGACTGGGGTGAGAGTGACGGGGTGGTAATGGTTGATTTCTTGGGGACAGGCACAATGACGGAGGACTTCAGGCAGACAGGAACTGTGGACAACTGCAGGGACAGGCTGAAGAAGTCCAGAAAAGGGACTGCCAGTTGATCTGCACACAATTTTAGTGTCTGACCTGACACCTTATCTGGACCCCCGCCTTGTTGATGTTGATCCTCCTCAGGGTGGAGGTAACTTGGTGCAGCTGCCTCTGGCTGTGGAGGGTGAGCGGTACTTCTGCTGCCTGGAGTGTCGAAGCATGAGAAGAAGCTGTTCAAGGTGTCAGGCATTGGTTGTGGCTGGCCTGCTGGTCTCTGTGCTTGAACTCTGTGATGGTCTTGATGCCTTTCCACATGTTACATATGTTGTCACTGAAGAGCTCCTCAGTGCGCTGCTTGTAGCTGAGTTCTGCCCAGCTGGACGCCTTTTTTCAGTTCTTTACAGGCCCTGCTATAAGCCAGTTTGGCTCCTGCTCTGCATCCCGGGCTTTTAGCAGGGATCAAACTGTGCTGTCCACCCATGGCTTTTGATTGTGAAAATCCTGATTGTCTTTGTGGGTAGGACAGCATCAGGGCAGGAGTGAACATAGGATAGCACAGTTGACATATATTTCTCCAGATCAGCATCCTCTTTGAACCCAGTCTTTGTGCTCAAAGCAGTCCTCCTCAGTCCAGGCTTCTGATGGTGGATTTGATCCTGCAGATCAGAGCTCTGTAGGCAGGTCCAATATATGTTGTAAAGTTGATGAATTTGTGGTATTTGGGGAGGACAGATTTTAATTTGAGCTGCTGTCTGTCGGCGGATGAGGATCAGCAGGTAAAGAAAAAAGTCCGGTGTTACTTTTACACCCCTCAAAAACACAAATCAGTCTAATTGCAGGAACATCTCATCAGAAACTCTGTGAAAGGATAGAAGTCTGAAACTAGCAAATCTACACCAGATGAGCTCACGTCCCTTCATATGTGTTGGTGGGCGTGGTTTTCTATGGCTGCAAGGCGAGGACCCACCTATCTGCATCTGAAGGGAGGGGCTATATAGTTTTTAAAAATTTGACATATAGACGGTTCTACGTCATGAAAAACAAAACCTAGTTTTACCCTGTAGAGGGCGTTATGAGCCATTTTTTTAACCCACAAAATCCCATTTTTAAAATACATTTAAAAAATACAAATTTAACAGTACATGTGGTTGTAATCACAATGAAGTAATACTGTGCTGTTTACATCTCAAAAACAGATTTTTGGGTGCACTACCTGTTTATCTCATCAGTGTGTGAAATAAAGTGACCTTAGGTGTGATAGAACTACAATAAAAAGTCAATTTCATATACATGTTTTTAGTGCATTAGATTTTGGTAAGTATTTGTACATACTTTCATCATTAAATCGATATGTGAACATATTTCATATTTGCATATCTCTATACTGTATTTTGCTGTAAATATAATTATAAAACAATTTGTGAGCATGTCTTTTTTTTTGTGTAGTGAGCATTTGTCTTGTGAACAACTGTCATGTAATGACCAAAATGTACCTTACTGTATGTAAACCCGCCACATTTCAGCAACAATTTTATTCCATCTTCTCAAAGAACAATGCTATGGAAATTAAACTTTGATATAACTTGAAGTAATCAATGTACAAATTTTACAGCTTTGCAGATTTACTGTTCTCTGAAAATTACTCAACACAGCCATTTTTATATAGTTAGCAGCCGCTTCCCAGTCTGGGTGAACTGGTGTTAGCCATTAGCTGCTAGCTACTAGGTCCAACTGTGTGTGCGCGCAGCTGTTAGCACATATTAGCCGTTGGCTAACTTCCATAGCTTAAACTGGCTGTAATTTCATAGTGGATGGGTCCTGATTTGCATAAACTAGCTTTATACCTTAAGTATTTCATGCGCAAGCATAACAAAAAAGCCTACACTTTATTGATCTCATAATGATAAAACTTCCTAATAAAAAATGTCATAAGACAAATGTGAGATTGAAAGTCATTAACATGATAGTCATAATTGTCATAACTGAGATAAAACATTTTTAGAACATTAACGTAAGAATTCTGAGATTCAAAGAGATTAAAAGTCAAAATGATGGTCAATTATGAGATTAAAAAGTCATTTACACACATATTTACAGAATAAAGTAGAAAAAATATATAAAAGACCAGAATCAGTTTTACTGCAAGCATATTTTAATACAAAAACAGAACAAAAAAATTGTTTATAATTTTAGTTTTTTGTTGTAATTATACACAAGTGACTCCTGGTAAAGCTCCTCGCTCCACATCATCATCGTCATCGCACTGAGAGGAGCGCGGCATCAAAAGGTGGCAGACATGTTGTCTCTGCCCCCGCCCTCACAGAGACAATAAATAAATAAAAATCACTTTAAGAGGTCTACTTTCTTTCTTCCTGTCATTTCATTAGTTTCATAAACTTCATCTTTTACATGAAGTGACAGAGACAACTCGGTCCTGCCAGTGACAGGACCATTGAAAAAAAGCCTAGAAGAAAAGACGCTGGGGAGGGAAACGAGGTAGGAGACACCCCCCATCCTCTGCCCAGGTCCCGTCATTCATATTTGTAGTTTTCTCTACAGATGAAGGGAAACCCCTTTGGTCAGGAAACTGTAGTCATTAGCAACAAAGAAAACTGAACATACAAGGCTGCAGTAGAATCAGCGCTCTACTGAGTAAAGTTACAATTTATACACAAACCATGTCAAAAGAGCAGAGTGGACATTTTTCAGTACAAAAAAAACACAATTTTGTTAACCATAATACTAAATCACTCTGTCAGTGGTGATATGACATGAAACGGAAAAATAAATAGATCTTTCTTTCAAGCTAAATAAGAAAACTGGATTATAAATTAACCAGAAACAAACAAACAAAAAAAAAAACATTAGCAAATGAAAACTTTGCATACAGTGACTCAAATCAATGACCTCTATTGTTTCCTGTAACAAACACACATGGGATACACACCACCTCGTGTGTGTGTGTGTGTGTGCAGCTGGGTTGCTAAGGGCAACACAGAATAGGTGGAACAGCAGAGGGAGAGACAGTTAGTGCATGCTGGTTGCCGAACTCTGCAAACATGGTTGTTAACATCATTTTAGGTTACACATGTCGTATATCAGTAATGTGCTGTTAGTTGTCACCGTAAAAATAGTCCCTTCTATTGCTAGTTTGTGATTTTTGTGTCGGATTGTTACGTCGGCATGTGAGAAAACCACACCACCATTTGCTGAAATGCAGAGAGGAGGCTGGTGCTGGCGTTCCAGCGGCTGGGAGGAGTTCGGTGTGCGAGTGTTTGCACTCAGATGCAGCAGAGTCTGAGGTTAGCCGCTCTGTGTCAGACAGCGCTTTCCGCCTCCTCGGCTCTCCGCTGCTGAGGTGACTGTTTTCTCGCCAACCAGTTTGGGGGGGAAGCGACATGGCAGTCGTTGCATATTTTCCTTTTTTTGACGCGTCGTTGAGGCATGTGGCCCACAAGCCAAAATAATTCACCCACAATTCTTTTTTATTTTCCTGAATGTCATTGGAGCTTTTTTTTGTTTCTGGAGCTGTGGTGGTGGCGTGTCCCTGCCTCCCTGCCTCCAGGCTCAAATGTGTGTGTCTGTCTGTCAGTGTTGTGGAAAGAGGTTTGAAGTCTGCGTGATTCGAAGTATGTAACATAAAATAAGGCAGCATCATATCGGTGGGTGTTTGGTTCCACGCCAGTAGGGAACGTTTGGGAGAAGAAGGACACTGGAAGGCAAACTGGGATCTTAAAGGGGAAAAGTCGGTGCTGACCCCACTGACTCTGGTCTGGGACTACTGAACCAGAACTCTTCTCCTCTTGTGCATGTTCACAATCAGTTTTAAAGATGGGGGAAAGAATAAGAAGGAGATTCACTCAGATTGTCCAGCTCCTTCTTTCCCCTGGAAAATATCAGTCATAGTGCATCATTTTTAGGCAAGCCCTCCATGAGGATGTCCAGACCCAGGCTGTGACATCTAAGCCAACATGGCTGACGATGGTGATTCACTCTGTGCGGAGTTTCTGTGTGGCTGAGTTTACTTCTTTGCAGACCCAGGGGTCTTTGGACTGGGGGCCTTCTTAGAGATGGTGGGAATCTTGGAGGGCTTGGCTCCACTGCCGGGACGTCTGGGGGTGTCGGAAGTGTCGGAGCAGACGGAGCGAGCGTCCTGAAGCTCCGACGCATCTGAGGCATCGCTGCCGCGGCGACTGCTGGCCCTGCTGCCTGCTCGGCTGCCGGCTCGGCTGGTTGGACCGCTGGCAGTGGATGCCCCACGCTTAGGATCTGACAGGAACAGAGGGAGGGGGGAGTTAAAATAAAATCCTTTTAATACACAAAATTACTTAATTTTCTCACTGTTCATTCAGATTCTGGTGTATAGATGAGGATCTGAGCTGAACTTAACAGCAAAAATGATAAAAGATTATCCAGTGTATAAAAGATGGCCAAAGTCATCTGCCGGAAGTGACAACCATTCCTCACTGTTTCATTATGGTGTCATTAACTAGATTAACTCCTAATAAAATAATTTCATTACACAATATTTATTAGTCCCCAAATGAAACATTTTGTTCACTTATGACTCAAAGATCTCTTTCCAGCGTCAGCTTCTGGTCCATCATTTTTTCTGGCTCCAAAATGGCGATGGACTCAAGGAAAAAGACTTGAAAAAAAATTACAATATTTAATAAATTAATAACAATTGATAAATATAAATAATATGAAAATGAAATAATAAATATGAGTGAATAAAAGCAAATAAATAAATGCAATAAATTAGTTAGAAAAAGACATAAAAAGAAGAAAAGGCCAGAAGTAGTTTGTTGTAAATTTATGTAACAAACAGCAGCTTGAACCAACAGTAGGAAACGTGTTGTGTCTCACCAGTTCGTTTGCTGGTGGGTGTGGTTCCTCCGTTCTCTCCCGTCAGCGAGCCTCGACTCGAGTGGAACGTCGGCCTCTTTAGTTTGGACCCGGAGGCTGCCCCCTGCGGGAGAACACTGAAACATCAGCCGAGGATAACTTTGCTATTATTCACAGCGACATTCTCTTAAAAACGACAACTTTAGTTAACACCAGAACAAACAACACATTTACACGAACACAAACAGGTCTACAAACAAATATTACACAACAAATGGACACGAAACACATTTGAACAAACTATTGTAAACAAAAACTGGCCGCTATAATCTAATGAAATTCTGTGTTAGTTTATTACAACTACTTGAGAACATTAAACTGTATGGATGACTCAAACGCCGCTCTAAGACAGCTACGGATTATTTTTCCAATTTTCAGTAAACGTGAACCTGATTTTTAGATTTTCTGTCCAGTTAAAATTGTTCTCCGTTGATGACTTCATGCTCTTTTTGTCTAAACTTTTAAATCTGATAAGTTTTCATATTTTAATGTCACATTTCTTCTCTTCTCTCACAGAAAAAAGCAGCTAAAGCTTTTCTGTTTTACCTTAGTTTTTAGATTTTCTGTCCAGGTGAATCGATTTTTTGCTAATGACTTCATGCATTTCTTGTCTCAACTTTTACATGTGATATGTTACAGCGACATCATATCACATTTATTCTCTTCTTTCAATTTTAACAGAAAAAACAGCTAAAGTTGATCAGTTTAAACTTGATTTGAGTTTTTTTTTCTGTTGAGTTTAAACTTTTCTACGCTGATGACTTCATGCTCTTCTTATCTAAACTAAAATTTAAAATCTGATACATTTCTATATTTTAGCTTTACCACATCATAACAATTATCTTCTTTAATCTAAAACAGATAAAAGCTAAAATTGTTCAGTTTGAAGTTATTTTTTAGATTTCCTGTTCAAACAGGTTCATGCACTTTTTGTCTAAACTAAAGTTTTAAATCTCATAATTTCCAATGTTTAACTTTGCCACATCATATTTATTTTGTTCTTTCAAATAAGAAAGAAAAAGCAGGTAAAATCTTTGTGGTTGAACTTATTTTAGATTTTCTACCGAGTTAAATCTTTTCTACGCCGATGACTTCATGCAATTCTTGTCTCAACTTTTACATCTAATACGTATCAAATTCACCCCATACTATTTATTCTCTTCTTTCATTAAAGCACAAAAAGCAATTAAAATCTGTCAAAGTAGCCAAACTTTCTTTGCAGGCGTGTGTGTTAGTGCATTAGCACGTTCAGTGGCGAGGGGTCGGGTGGGATGGGGAGGTGGGTGGTTGGGTGGGGTGAGTGTGTTACCTCTTGCCCAGGAGTGCAGTGGCTGTGACCGTGATCTGGGCAGCAATGGCACTTGGTTGGCGTTGGAGTTTTACTGTGTGCCAGCCAGGGCTTGGCATAGTCACGAGAGTGAGTGTGGGAGGACTGAAGGGAGGAAGGGAAGGAAGGAATGAAAGGATGGGTGGAGGAAAAGCAGTGCAGGGGAGAAGTGAATGTGGGGAGAAGGAGGGAGTGAATTGTGGAGTAGGAGGTTGGAGGTGCAGCGCAGCGTGTTGTTACGTAAAAGCGGATGATTTAGTTTTTTTTTTTTTAACGGTGAACCCGACAAAGCAGGAAGAACATTTTTGAAGGCGGGTTATCAGGGTTGAATGACAGGAATGGAGGGAAAAGGCAAAAAGATGACAGAAAAAAAAAAAACAGAAGAAAAAATAAATTTCACATGTAAGGATGTGGTGATTCTTGACAACAACAGGACGACAAAAAGAGGAGCAATATGCAACAAAAATCCATAAAAACACACGTACAATGTCACAAATGGACATTCAGCATCTGCCACAAACACAGAAATGCTTTGATGCAGAACGTACATGACGAACAAAAACAACAACAACACAAGCTTCTTCATCCTGATGATGACTTCATGGAGATGTGTGTTTGAGTTTGTTATGGTGTGTGTGTTTACCAATTACCAATGCTAAATTTTCTGTTGGACAGAATCATCGCAAAAACTTTGTACAAATGCAAAAATCACTAAAGACTTGTGACTGAGGAAAAAAACTTCTCTTGAATGAAAGGCCAGATTGTTCTGTCAATTTGACTAAAATTGGACTTTTAAAATACATGTAAACATGTTAGTTTAACTGAAACTGTACTTCTCAAACTAACACGCCAGGATGATGTGCTGTTACGCAAATGTTTCTGGCATGTAAATGTTCATCTGGAGGGAGCATGGTAAGGGGGGCCTTGGCGCTGAGCATCACAGTTCTCGTTACAGTTTCATGATCCAGAAGTAGCAGAAAATGTTGATAAAAACCGAGAATAACAGCGGATATCATGCATGGCAAGAAACATAAAGCATACTGCATGACTGAAAAGTACAGAGCTTGTAAATTATACAGTCTACTTACCAACAAGGTTCTGATTTGCTTCCATTTAGGTTGCTTTTCAGTAGTTTGGTATGTAAGGTACTAGGCTAACCACAAAAAGCCCACTACAAACCGTAAGGCTTTGGTCAATAAAGCTTGTAAAACGGGTTTAGGTTTCCCTTAACCTAAATGTAGCCTAAAATAATCACCACCACCTGGTTCTGCAGGGTCCATTTTAAAAATATTGACAACAGACAGCTGGTTTAGGTGTGGATTCAGTCTAATAATAATTTTAAGTGTCAACAACTATTTTTTGGGGATAAAGATGAGATGATAACTAAAATAAAAACTAATGCTTGAAAGACGAAAATTATGATGAAATGTATCAAAACTTTCATCAAGGAATAAAAACAAAAATACTCATCAGAGACGAGATCCAGTCAGACCCAATTTAGTTCTGTGTGAAGGTGGAATGAGTTGGACAGAGATCCAGTCAGACCTAATATTCATTTATGGTAATTTACGTCAGTTACAGAAGACATCAGAAAACACTGAGTTCAGTTCAACAAGTTAATAGATTAAAAGGAAAATAATAATTTTCTTTGCACTCAATATTACAGTCGACAAAATCTACTGCAGATTTAGTCGACTGTAAGTAAAACTGAATCAAAATTTGGTGTCAAAGTGGACGCTGGCTGTAATTATTGCAGATCAGCTGGAAACTGACCAGACAGCTTTTTCTGATGAGTCTCTTGGAGCATCACTAAACATTCTTCATAAGTTGAAATCTAATTTTATAAACTACCTCAAATTTTTTCCATCATTCATGGTGGGAAGGGGAATTAATGCAAGTTTTATAAATCTAAACTTCAGGTTTTTAAGTCTTTAAAATCACAGATGAACATAAAAAGTTTTGTAAACATCTTACCCTGGATGATGCAGAGGCCGTTGGTGTGGCGGGGGTGGAGGGAGCCGAGGGAAGCGAGGCGCCACTGTGGGAGGCTGAGGAGGAGGAGCGGGTCGGTGAGGCGTTGCGGGAGCCCGGTTTGGAGCGCCGGCCCCGGGAGCGGAAGGGAGCCAGACTCTGAGACGCTCCTTCAGGAAGGATGAACTTCTCTCTCAGCTCTAGGTTGGTGCGACCACGAGCTGCAGACAGAGACCAAGAGAGGGGAGAAAAATGAGCTGGTCTCCTCATGGTGGCTCAGAGCTTTCCTCCAGCAGGGGGCAGCAGAGGCAGCGAGCAGTGAGGGAGAGTGTCAGCGCTTCCATGGCTGCAGACATCAAGATTGGTGCATGTTTTATTTGTGAGTGCAGGTGTGCAGAGCAGGTGTTTGGGGAGGTGGGAGTTTGGGGAATTGAAGACTCATTAGTAAACACTGAGTCGTTTTAAAGAGATTTTAAAGGGAGGCAGTGAGGATGTTTGAGTGCAAAGGTAAGAGGACGTTCATTTGATAAGCAACGAAAGTCAGGAAGTTGTTCAACATGTGAGGACAGAATCCGGAGACGCACCATCATCGCTGCAGGTCCACCAGCTGTCCACCAAAGCTTCTTGTTGTCAGCTGTGCAGAAACCAGTGCTGCAAACCTCAATAAACTGAACCAACAAATCCCTAACCTGAAAGAGGATGCCCTTCCTTTTAGTCTGAATGTAAATTTAAAGTACTAATCCAACTTTTTTGGCTTATTTGCTTTTCTCTAAAGGTTTAAAACTCAAATAAGCTAAGAAGAAATTCACCTCTGGATGCCTTTTAATTGGTTATAATTGATTGTAGATTGTTCATTTTGTTTTTTTGGACTGTGACATAAATAACACGCTGATCTGCAGAGACAACAGGATTAAGTTTGCTTTTTTCTTTGTTGCTTCATGCAAAACAGAGCCTAATACCAGCAGTTGCATTTAATTCTCAGCAAGAATGTGAATATGTGCATCTCAAAACTTTAAACCTGACTTTAAAGGTCCGATACATGACCTCAGGACACACTTGAGCAGTAGAATCTCAGTCCACGGTAAGGCAGGCTTATTTTTATAGCACATTTCATGTAGAAAACAAAGTACTTTACATAAAATATTAAAGGCAAAGTTCAAAAGAAACACACACACACACAAAAAAAAGAATAAAAGGAAAGAAATAAAACCAGAACAAGATCTGTTCAATCCTGCTTTTGTAAAAGTTGTAGGAAATGTTCTGGTGTGTTCATGTACAGGTGTAACAGTTTGTTGTCTGGTGATGGTGTGGATTGAAGGGTCGTTTCCTTCTGTCTGTGATCTTTTTGTCTCCTTTCTTCTTTCCCTTTTGCTCTTTTTGCTATTTTCCATCGTTTTCTGTCCCCTCCGGTCAGGTCCAGCAAGATTACATAGATTCCGTGATTCAAAGTAAATAAATAAATAAATGAATCAGATTATCAAGAGGAGCCTTACCCATAGGACTCCCCTTGGCAGAGCAAATTTGTTCAGCACGATACAGCAAACAGATTATCACTTTGCTGCTATGATGCTGGACAGGACAAGTTAAAAAAAAAAAAGATTTGTTCAATCCAGTCTGGTCCTCCAGTGTTAACTTTAAATCTCCACAACTGGGTCTTCTGCTGATGTGAACAGAATCCAGAAATTCCTGATCTAAAATTATACTGAACATAGTCCGAGTCTTGGTTCTGTTCAAAGGTAAAAGCTACTTCTCCTCGTAGCACAATTACTATTGCAACAACACATCATCAGTAGTGTAAAACTAACCTGTGTCACGACGTTCTCTGTTTGCTGCTGTGTTTGGTTTGGTACAGAATGAAAACGGGAACTTTAAGCGATGACAATGGTCTCCGGGTTTCTGACACACTTTCATTGCATATTCATCGTAAAGCATCTGAGAGAGCTGGGAGCAAAGCATAGCCTCTCTTCTCTCAGTTTTCATGTCTAATTCTTGCTGCGCAGGAGCTTCTCAGCTCTGCTGTGTATAAATACATGTGGGTGGGGGTTGGAGGGGTTGGGGTCATGCCTGGCTGATGCTCATCAGGAGAACACCCAAATTCAGGGTTTCTCCTCTCTTCAAAAAGACACTGATCAGCATTCTTGGACAGAAAGTGGTGCAGCAGCCTCAGCAGACAACAACAAGCCTGGAGAAGCCAGCCACGAAGACAGAGTGAAGGAAAAGAAGAGGTATAAACAGATTCTGATGGTAGAAATGGAATGAAAGAGAACAGAGAAAGAACGCAAGAAAGAAAGAAAGAAAGAAAGAAAGAGGGAGGAGAGGAGAGCTGCAGCTTTCACGGCCATCGTCCCGAGCAACTGGACAACAAGGCCAGTCAATCTTAACGTGTGCACCCTGCAATTACGTCCCCACTTAAAGCCAGCCAGGTGCACCCTGTAATTGTGTCCCACCAACCAGCCATCATATTTAAAGGAGCCGCGTTGGAAGCCAGCGTTATTAGGAACCCAGGCTGGCCACGCCCAGGTCTTATACTCCGTCCTCTGCCTCTCAGACTAGATTACGTTTTTCTGTCTGGGATTAAACCAGATCTACAGCTTCCAGTCGTGCTCACAGATTTCTTACTGTTTTAAAGAAACAAACTGTAAAGACCAGGGATTGGCCAAGTCCTGCTTCGTTGGTGAGTGGGGGAAGCATGAGGCGAACATGTAGCACAGACACAACTGGCATCAACGTCTCTACACACAAACCTGACAACAGAAAGAGCACACACACACACATTTATGGACACAGAGGACAGCTGTGGTTAAAGATGGACGAAGATGAAGAGTGACAGAAATGGAGTGAGAGACAGGAACAGGAAGTGTAGATACCTCGGCAGCAGAAATAGCCAGGAGTGACTGTCACTAAGAGACACAAGAGACAACGTGAAATATCTGCATGCTCGAGGTGGGATGAATAAAGTCTCTCACACAGATAACACTTCCTGAAAACACACTTATGTTAAATAGTCACACACACAGCTGACAACAGGGGTCCGGACGAGCATCATGGCCCCTGAAACGTGTTAGAAAACAGGAAGACAGCGGCGGCAGCCAGGGAGGAGCAGACGTAACGTTAGTCTGGTGATCACATCAACACAGGCCAAAACCCAGAAACCAAACAGGAAGAGCAGAGGTGGAGGAGCCATAAAGATAATGAGAGAGAACCCTGGAGGAGGGAGCATCCAGGAGAAAAGAAACAAAATGGAGGAAAGACAGGCAGCTGGGAGAAAACGTGAGAGATAGAGAAGTCCAACCTATACGAGATGAGATGGAGCTACTGGAATCGGAGCGAAGAATCTTAAGTCCTGGATGTTGCACTGAGGAAAGAGAAAAAAGGGAGGGAGGAAGAGAAGGGGAGGAAGAGGGAGAGAACTGAGGACCATGCACCATGCAGTACTACAGTTTTATTAAAGAATGAACAGAAACAGAGATGAAGGGGAGAAAAGTGTCTGTTTATACAGAAATAAAACGGGGAAAAATGATGGACTCCTTCAGGATGGACAGAGGACGGGTCTCGGAGGGAAAAACAGAGAGACGGAGAAAGAGAAACACCCCTCCGAGTACAACAGATACACTGACGTCGGTGGAAGGAAACGCTGCAGAGAGAAGTGCAGCACTTCACTGCATCACCTGCTGACACACAACTCCACAAACATCAGTCAGTTCACATGTTTGTTTGCTGGTGAATGTGTCCAGAAGCTTCGCTGGAGGGTTGGTTTGATCTCGTGAAGAGCAGCATGAGTGTTAAAGTGCCCAGGAGCCTGACTGATGTTATCTACAGCATCAGTTAAATGTACAGACATTGCCAGACAAAGGTTGGAACCCTCCTGTTATGTTCCTTTCCAAGGAACAGCAATTTGACCACAGGAATGTTTAGCTTTCTGAATAAAACACCAATAAACATTGTGTATATGTCATCATTAACTTACTGAGCATTTTAGTTACTACTTGTTTTTAGGGTCAAGGAGGGTAATATATTTATCTAAAAAATGGAGGTTAAATTTCTTTTTACATGTAGATTTGAAAGATCTAAATCTAAAATGACATGACACTTTTTAACCATTTTCATTTTATATGTTGAATACACAAGTTTCACATGGAAAAAAACAGCATCAGTAGGAAGGCACACACAAAGTGCATCAACACTGTTGTTTGCAGGGTGTGGAAATGAGAGATGAGGGTGTGTGAATTCACACAGCCAACCTATCTGCTGCAGCACAGCTTCTACACACTCATTTTAATTTGCTAACAGCCATAAATACAGACTTTTGTGTGCTTCGTGGTTCATATGAGCTGAAAGGACTTGGTAACACCAGTTAGCAGAAGATGCTAACATGTATCCTACACTGGGTTTCTGCTAAAACTGCAGTAGCCAGTTATTCCCTCTTTACTGTCATGAAAAAGCAGAAATCATCATTTATATTAATGTCTATGACAGTGTTGTTGCTGCTCTGAGGTTTATGTGATGACCAATGAGATTTTAGCTAAGAATCACCTGACATTTACCTCTCAGATGGAAAATAACCAAACACAACGTAGCAGCTGTGACTGCAGCCTTGCAGTCTCTGTAGCTTATCTCATCATGCAATTAAAATTTTCACAGTTGGTTCCTTTCTGTTTCTTCCTTGTGCACACAGATTTCATTATTCTGAACTACCTTTTCTTTAAAAATAAGAGCAAAAGGAACCAGAAAGCGATTTGAAGAGATGAACCGCAGCAGATGTTTAAATAAAGATGACTTTTTCCTAAACATGAAACGTTGACACTATTTTTGATACTTGTCCACAGATCTGCAGTTTGTCTCAAATCTTTATAAGATTTTTTATTATTTTCCTCCAAACTGCAGAATCAGTCAGGCTCCTGTAGGTTTATGTGACAGAGGTGGAGACAGAGTAGGAGAGAGTTTTGATGTCTCTGTGTGGACTCGCTCACCTCTGCATGGATCGTTCTTCACCAGAAACTCGTCCAGGGCCATCCAGCCTCCTCCGACTCTCACCATCACCGTACTGCGCAAAATCCTGACCAGACGAAGCTGCTGAGAGTCGCCAAACTGGGATAGATTCAAAGAGACGGAGGGAGGCAGAAGCAAAACGAGGAAAGTGTTGGAAGAGAATGAACAAGTCAGTTTTTATCTTTGATGAGTTTCAAATGATTTACAATCTCACACCAAGGAGCCCAGATGACCTCCTCTACTCCATGCAATGACAGAAAAACCATGCAGTGATAGATTCTCAGCCCGATTCACCCAGCAGCTCAAATCAAAGCATCGTGATATTCACCAGCGTCCCTCATTGAAAATATAACTCAAGTTTTCAGTTTTTCACCCAGTGAAGCGCAGAAAGGAATCCTCTGGATCTCTCTGCAAGCAGCTTCAGCTCGCTGTAAATCACCTCACCACTAATTAGCACTTCAGCCATGTCACTGTCGCCTCGCGTTGTGCAATTAGTCCCATAGCACCAAACAAATGACAGCATGAACACAAGCGGACGGTGAAACCTGCCTACACGTTGCAAACACACAGGCATGAACTTCTTAACACAACAGTTTCAAAACCATTTAATTTCACAGATTTTCTCTTTTTATCAAAGTTTTAAGCAACAGAAGGCGCTGTGTGTTGTTAAAGAACGAGGAAGCAGCTTTCACGCGTCCGTCCACAGCAGCAGAAGTCACTTTACCTGGTTTCCGAGGAAGAACTAGAATAAATCCGGAAGACATGGAGCAGAGGAACAGGAGGGGGAAAGAAACAGAGCGAGAATGAAACAACTTGTACTGAAAACTGACGTCTGAACTGTATCAAAGGCAACATCTTCCAGAACTGCTTCTCGTGGAGTTATTTCAGCTGGCAGTTAGTGGAGGGAGAAAAATGGCGTGGAGGTGAAGACATGTGGATGTTATGTGTCAGTGAGGATGAGCTGCAGGTGAGGACAGCGGCAGAGGAGAAAAGTGGAGCCATGTCTCCTGCGTCCTGCAGTCGGACGCTGGGCATCATTAACCTGAAGGTAATGATGGAGAAGGTTGTAGCAGTGGTGGTGATGATGTAGTAAATGCTGCTGGAAACACTTCACACTGCATTAATGTTTACTGGGAAAGGTTATAAAGACACATACAGACTGCTGAGGAAGGTGTTTAGTTAAACTAATCCACCCTAAACCCACCAGACCTCCATCTTATTTGGCTAAATCCAGTAATTTGGACTGTTAAATTGCTTAATTTTCTGTTGAGAATAATAATCGTAATGTTAAAAATAGGTCTTCTCTAATAGATTACTATAATTTCTGCTTGCTTTGAGAAGTAAATTATTTAAATAAAGAAATCTTTAAATCTAAATATACTTAAATAAAACCAGCAGAAGCCCCGCCCCCTTTCTTGCCACATTTACAGTTCTATGAATGTTCAGGTGAAGATGTGGAGGACGATCCTGGAGCGCTGTGAGATGCTACAAACATGTTTTAATAATGTTACCAAGACAAGCTGTGATGTTACGATACAGAAAAATGAAAAACATCAGGATATAATGATGTGAGATGGACACAGACATGAAATAATAAGTTAAAAAAAGCTGTGAAATTATGTTGAGAGGAGCCTGGAGTGCAGATGCAGCCAGATACATTAAATCTGAACTGGGTCAAACAGAATTTACAATAAAAATATTTTCTACTGGCTTCAGATTTAGTAGCAACATGGAGGATGAGACGATCTTGTAGATCCTGTTTGATCCAGTTCTTTAATCAATTAAAACTTTTTTTCTTCTGTTTTACATTATCATAAAAAAGATTCTTTAATTAAAGATGTTTATGACTCACCCGGTATTTGTTCTCTCCAATCTGCTCCACCTGGAACCTCTTCGCACACTTACACTGGGCCACCTGCCGCGTCACCTGCACGACCACAGACAACATGTCAGTCCATGCTTGTTCCCGTTTATTCCCGGGAATTCTTTGTAGCGTTCCCTCACCTCATCCTCTATCTTATCAGCATCTGTGGTCGGCCTGTAGGCGTCCTTGTTGGGGTGCAGGGCAGCAACAAACTCGTAGTAATCGATGTAACCGTCTCCGTCTCTGTCAAAAATGTCCGCCACGGCCGTCATCTCCAGCTTACTGGTTGGAAATTCTGTACGGACAAGACAATAGAACTTTTTTATGCATAAATATATATAAAAGAAAGGAGCATTACCCAAACAGAACGAAGTAATTACAGATTATCTACCTTTTCAAATCGATGGGGTCCCGCAATGACTCGGCTAATACAATGAAGCCTGTAGCCCTCTTTCCTAAATTTCAAATACATCCCATGCAGCAACTATATCTACTGTATCTACAAAAAGTATCACACTTGCACCAGAGTCTATACCAGGAGTCTGCAACCTGCGGCTCTCTGAGCTTCCACAGTGGCTCTTGATACATGGCTAGAAATGCTGAAGAACTTACTCATGTTTTTAAATATAGAGATGATATCAAATGCAAGTTTTGAGTAATTTTTTAGTTTTTTTTCTGGAATAACTGCATTGAATTTCCACAATATAATTATGACATAATAATGACAAGTACCAGTAATATTTTTTTTCTGTGTGTGTGTATATATATGTATAAAAGGCGTGAACCAAAAGCAAAGAACAAGAAGGCTTCTTACTGGAGGCCAAGATGCCGTCGATGAACTCCTGCCGTGTGATCTTTCCATCTTGATCTTTGTCGATGCGTCTGAAGAAATCCATGACGCGGGACTTCTTGTGGTTCATCCAGCGCATGTACTTCTTCCTCCACACGTCAAAGTCAAAGTTGGCGAACTCTTTCAGCTGCACATGGATGATACAGATTAAAAAGAACAAACAGAGGAAGAAAGTGTGACTCCAGCTATCATGTGAAAGAAGCAGAAACAGAACTTTGATCGGCAAAATTTCCTTTCTATTGTATGAACATTAAGGTTACCTCTTCTAGTCGGTCCAGGGCATCGTTCAGTTTACGCTGCCGGTCCAGAGCCAGCAGCCACACCTGCTGCCACTTGGCACAAAGCTGGTTGAGTCGTGGGTTTCCTCCAGAAACCTGCATGGCAGCCTGCTGCTGCTGCTGCTGCTGTTTTCCTGACACATTGAACATGATATTATGAGTTAACTGGGTTATAAACACATATACTCTTGTGAATGAGTGAAAGTTAATGCTTGCTGGAGGAAAAGTAAACCCAGGTGACATACGAGCTCCTCTTCTCTCAGCCAGGCTGCTGGGAGGCTCAGCTGGTTTCCTCTTGTAGGTCTTAGTCACTTTGTCAACATCTGGCTGCTTCCTCATCATCTCCTCCATGAATGTCTGCAGATCACAAACACCAGCCATGAGCAAAGCAACGTGGGACGAATGAAAACACTAAACTCTGTTTCTTGGAGTCAAGTTTGACCCACAAACAGCCCATGAGTCAGTGCAGCTAAAGAAAGCCCACCTGGTGCTCTGTGATGAGTGTTTTGAGCTGTGGGATATCCTGAGGAAGTGGTTCTGTGTCCCTCTGGACCAGTGTGGTCTCAGCCCATTGTAACCATGACAACAGCTCCTCCAGCAGGTTGGCGTTGTTGAGCACCTCGGTCAGAGCCGTCTCCAGCCGCTGCTCGTGTTGTTTGGCCCAGGTCAGCACCTGCACAGCAGAGATCAGATTAACAGGAAGTTGATGACGTCAGGTCAGTTTTTCGAAAGAAAAAAAGATGATTTCTTTAAGTTTACAGCTTCGAGTGACCCTTCCTCACCTCCTCAAAACGCGCCCTGATGATGGTGATCCAGTGTTTGATGGTGGTGATGGAGTCAGGGTGGCACACAGTCAGGATGCCCTCCCCCATGCCAGCGGCCTTGTTCACGTGCGCCCTCTTTTCCTCCACGGTGCCCATAAAGTCTCGATGTGTGTGCAGCAGTGCCTGAAGCGTCTCTGCCTCTTCGGGGAGGACGCCACGGAAACGCAGGGTTTGCTCCGCCTCCGACAACCACTCCAGCAGCACCTGCACGGCTGTGCGAAACTCCTCCGCCTGACGGAGAAGAAAAGACGTTTGTGGTGATGACCCACATTTTTATAAAAGAAAACAAAAATGTCCTTGAGATTTGCTCTCTGACCTGTTTGAGCGCCTGCTGGAGGCGGGTCTGCTTAGTGACTGACAGCGCGCACACTGTATCCCAGCGGTTGCTGAGCTCCTGGAGTTGAACTTTGACCCAGGCAGTGTCGTCGCGGCCGGTCTCCATCAGGTCCCGAGCTGAGCGCTTCAAAGCCTGAACGCTGCCAGTTCTTTTACCCAGTTCTTTTTGGAAAGCCTGCAAAACAAAACAAAGTCTAATGAAGAACTTTGTTCATTCCCGTTTAACCCTTTAACACCTAAATCATCATATTTGATACAGTTTGAGACCTATTCCATCACTTTAAGGTAAAAATGTTGCTCAAAACTCTGTTGTATACAATCTGATACCTGTATTCTGCCTCCTAGTGGATACATTTTGCACTACAATAATTCTGACACTCCTCCCTGAGCAGCCACCTTATCGTGGTGGAGGAGTTTGTGCATCCTGACGATCCTAGCGGCTATGTTATCTGGCGCTCATGTCCCTGGTAGGGTCATCCATGGCAAACAGGTATCTAGGGGAGGGACCGGACGAAGTGCGGTTCAAATCACCCCTATGATGATGACAAAGCAAGGACCAGAGTTTCCCTTGCCCGGACGTGGGTCGCCGGGGCCCCCCTCTGGAGCCAGGCCTGGAGGTGGGGCACAGAGGCGAGCGCTTGGTGGCAATATTGACACTTTTACCTCTGCTGCTCTCCCATGTGGGAGTACCACATGGATCCACTCTTGATCCTCTTTTATTTTCTACCTATCTGTTTCCACTAGGATCATTCTTAAAGAAACACAATATTTCTTTTTATCGGTATGCAGACGACACACGGCCACATGGACCATCCAGCCTCTCCTTAACTGCCTTAGTTTTTTTTTTATTTTAATGCGAGCAAGACAGAAGTTATACTGTTCAGACCAAACAATACCAGCAGGACCCCTGACATCAACCTTTCTTACACACAAATTATTTATTACAAATTTAAATGTTAAAATTGCTGTAAAAAAACTCCACATTTACTCAAATCTTGCTTTCTTCCATTGAGGTGACTGGCAGAAATCAAGCCTGTTTTATCAAGAAAAAAACCTAGAAACAGCAATCCACACTTTTATAACTTCTAGACTTGACTACTGGAATGTAGTTTAATATTGTAATTGTTTTAAAATTGCTTTATAAATAAAGGGGTATGGTATGGTGTTTTCACATTTTGAATCAGGCGTAAAAGGATTAGAACAGCAACACAGTTCAGCTTACACACCTTATGTGCATCCATAAGATTGGACACCAAATCCAGGTCCCCGTGGACGGGTTGGTCTTCAGCCAGCTGAGGCTCCACCCGGTAGAGCCAGTCCACCAAAGCCTGAAGAGCTTCTGCAAACTGACCTGAGAACAGCAGAGCCTCCTCCAGTTTGTGTTGCCTGGACGGAAGAAAAAAGACAAAAGTTAAGTTTTACATTTGATTTTTCACTGCAATTCAGATGATAATTAAACCAGCTTCCTCTTCGGTACCTCTCTACGCTCTTGCCACAGACGGTGTCCCACTTGTCACGAACTTCTCCCACCAGGTGATCCAGCTTCTGCTGGTCAGCAGGCAGCTGAGCCTTGTCCCTCATGGCCCTTCCAGACCTCACTGTGGTGTCGTAAACAGGCTGCTTCGATCCCAACGCTTTCTGAAACTCCTGCACAGGTGGAAACAAGGCCGATTTGTGGAGGAAAACTCAAAAAGTGTAGGTTTATGGATGGATGATGCTTGGTCTCTTTGGTACCTTGTGTTTGACCAGTTGCACTTTGATCTTGTCTGGCTCGTTGGAGATCTCCAGCTCTGAGTCCAGTCTTTTCTCGGCTTCTTCCAGCCAGTCTGTCAGCTTCCTCCAGGCCTCGTGGAACTGAAGATGAAAGCGTTGTTTAAGAAAAGATGAAAGCATCTGGTTAAACGATCCTGAGACAAAGAAAAAAACCAACCATCCATTAGTGTGATTATCAGTTCAGTACCTGTTTGGCTCGCTTGCGGGCCTCATCCAGATGTCGGCCGCGGTCCAGCGACCTCTGCACCAGCTTGTCCCAGCGGGCCTGGACACTGAGCAGCAGATTCTTGATCAGAACCACGTCCTGCTTCAGGCTGGCGAAGCGAAGCTGAGATCCGGCCTTCTCCAGAGCCAGAACCTGCTCCCTGTGGGTGTTCACCTCGTTCACAAACACCTGGACATGAAGGAGAGCGAAACATGAGCAGGAAAATTCAGATTTTCAAGCTACTTTCTGAGCAAAAAGAGGCAGAAATGAGACACTCTGAGAAGTTTCTGTCTCCACCTTGTGCTCATCGATCTGGAAGAGGACGGTGTCCAGTATGAGGCTGGGGGGCTGGGCCATGTTCAGTGTTTGCTCAGCCTGGGTCAGCCAGTTGATGGTGTCCTGCAGAGAAGTCTGAAAACCAGTTGCCAAGGAAACTGCTTCCTCCAGCTTTGCCTGTAAAGTTTTAGAAGTTGAAAGTTGACAATTAACCTGCAAAAACACAAAAAAAACAACAACAACAAAAAAAAACAGAACACAGCAGTGTTCATTTGCAGTCTGACCCTGCGGTCGTCCATCTTGGTGTTGAGGCTGGCCCACTTGTTCTGCAACATGGCTAGGTTCTGTTGGGTCTGGGTGGTGCCGGGTCCTGCTTCCTCTCCTCCACGGGCCAGCAGGATGGACTCTCCTTGATCCAGAAGGCGATGGTACTGGTCTGCTCGCTGAGCCAGCTGGGCCTGAAGCTCCTGCGGAGATGAGCAGGTGAGGCCACAGGTGAGTCGTTTTATGACACTGGAAGCCATTAAAGTTTAATAACAACCATACGCCAGGTGTGTCTGTGTAAACTGAAGAGTGTCTGTAAGACAATACTGTTAGAAACTTCACAAAGCCTTATGTTAAATGATCTTCTCATCATTCTGTTTATATCATCACAGCTAAAAGTTGAAACCCTATTTCAACCCTGACTTGGCTCCATCTTACAGATTAGTCTGTAATTTGTGTTAAAAATCTTCTGTAGGTTATTTTTATGGCAACAATATAAACTTTGACTTCTCAGAATGATGTTTTTAAGCAACAGATGATGAATTTAGTTGAAGGCCAACATTCAGGATTTGTATAAAACTCTGGAACAGTGTGTGATGAGTGTGTTGTTGATGATATTGTGTGTATCTGGGTGTAATGCGATGCTCGGTCACCATGTGTTGCTGTAGCTGCTCCCGGGCTGTTTCAGGAAGACCGCCCGTTGGTTTGGCAGCAGACAGCTGGCTCTCCGTCCTCCTCAGCCACTGGAGGAACTCCTCCAACTCACCATGGAAACCTTCAGCCTATAAAGGGAGGAGGTAGAAATGATTGACTGCAGCTGTAGATTAAAGTTGTGTTAAACGTTGCCACAATAACTGGCATACACTTTTAGTTTTAAAATCAAATTCCAGACTTTTGCAGACTGGCTGGGAAATGTGTTTCCAGTACCTGCTGCAGGGCAGCCTCCAGTAGTTTCTGCCGCTCCTGGGTCTTGAGCAGCAGACTCTCCCAGCTTTGGTTCAGCTGATCCAGCTGATCCCGCAGGTGACTGGCTTCATCACCTGGAGAAGACTCCAGAAGCTCAGCGGCAGCACTGGAAACCGTCTCTACTGTGGCGTGATGGGATAACACGTCATTACGCAACACCTGGGAGAATCGGAGAGAGGAAGAGGTCAGACGGCACAAATTTTGGCCCAACTAGCACATTAACGCTGTACGTTGGTCATAAAGAGTTGATCAGGATGAATGAGTCCCATTTTGTAATGAATGTCGACGTACGTGGTGTTTAGCCAGTTCGATTTCGATGGCCTTAGGATCAGAGCTGATGGGTCGCTGTGTGTCCAGAGTGGTGTGTGTGTGGCTCAGCCAGGCCTGCAGCTCAGAGAGGGCGTGCTGGAACTGACCCAGGGCCAGCAGGGCAGCCTCCAGCTTGTGCTGCAGTGGAAGAAGGGCAGAAGTTCCACTTTAAAAATAGGAACTCAAAACACAGAATTGCCAGAAAGATCACAGACATCAGCTTCTCAAGAAATAAAAGCAGACTTCAAACTTTCTCACCTGTCTTTGGGTAATTTTGTCGCCCAGGTTTTCCCAGAGGTGTCGGAGTTCAGTCAGTGGCTCCTGGATCATGTCTCGGTCCGTCTGGTCCGACACTTTCTTTAACAGTAGCTCCCCCTGGTGGCACAGCTTCTCCATGTCGATCTGCTGCTGGTACACCTCCACCTTGTACTGCTGCTCAGAGCGGAGGAAGGTGGGAGAACGAGAAGGAAAGTGATGTTAGGATAAGCTTGTGTAAAACGTGTTTATGTTTGACAGTGTGACATCATGCCAACCTTGAGCTCTTCGATCTGCTGTTTTACTGTTCCCAGGTCCGTCCCCACAGGGGACATGTCACAGAGCTTGATCACTGCGTTGTCCAGGTAGTCAAACATTGACTGGAAATGAAAGAAAGACAGAGAGAGGTTAGCTTAAAGTAATCAGCAGCATCTTGCTGACTGATAATGATGAATTTAATGATTAAAGACAGAACAGCAGCTCACAGTGCTGAAATGTTCCAGGTGGTTGGAGATGCATAACGAAAAGGATCAGGCTGCATAAAGATGAAGAATCAGCTACCTGGGTCTACCTCCGATTAGTTTTGGCTGACTGAGCCAATTATTATTTTTATTATTGTTGTTAGTCTTTGTAAATTCTCTTTAAAGGAAAAAGAAACATCTCCAGACACTGTAGCATGAAATATAGCCCTGCCTTTCTCTGCACCCCACCGACTGGTTGCTGATTAATCCTTTCACTTAAAGACCCCCGCCACGATGAGGACCCTCAAGTCTGCACAGAAATAAATTTTTTTCAGCTCCTTCCTTCCAGATTACTTATTTAAAGAACGATTGTCCGTGACCAGCTCAAAACCCGACTTGACGTCCGTCACATGAATCTGTCCCGTCCTGCTGGGCCTTGGTCTTTATTGTGTTTTGTTTTCTGCAAAACTTTTTTTTTCTTTTTGTTATTTTTATTTTAAAATGGGTCAGTTTGACCTGCAGCATAACTCTGGGGCAAACTCCACCTGTGGACAAGTTTGTTGGAAAAACGCCGTATTTTAGACATTCGAACCTGCAGAGCATCCTGATACTGAACAGAAGCAGTCATGGCCTCCTCCAGTCTCTCCATCCTCTCTCTCCACGTCCGGTTTAGACCCTCCCAGGCTGCATTCATCTGAAAGCGTCAGACGGGGGAGGGTGTTAGAGGATTAAAATGTAGAGGAGCTTTTGTTTAATGAAGTCTGGAGTTCTAACCTCATCTATGGTCTTTTTCACTTCAGGTTTCTCAGTTTCTCCGCAGGCAAAGATGAGGTCAGCTCCGAGAGTCCTGACAAACTCCAGCTCCTCTCTCAAGCCGTCCGTCTCTGCCTTGATGGCCTGATAAAACAGCAGCACATCAGATTCATTTAGCAGAATTAAAGCTGGTCTGCAGACTGAAAGCTCCATCTATCATCTCCTTCCTGCAGTGAATACCTCAGCAGCCTCAATCTGTTGTTTGATGAGCGATGGGTCTACACCAGGGTCTTCTAGATCTCTCACTATATCCTGGGAGTCTCTGAGCGTGCTCAGTAGCGCCGCTACGTCGGCCCAGAACTTCCCGGCCAGATCCAACACGTCGTTGAGCTTGCTCTCTCTCTCCTCGGCTCGCTGCCGGATCTCATCCCACAGGGAGCGCAGACGGAGGAGGCGGGAACGCACGGCTGCAGGAGAGAAAAGAGAAGCTGGATCTCACTGGAAATATGGGAAATTCTTAATGGTCAAGCAGCATGATGTATGTTTTACTATTAAAACTGCAATTTTCACTCCCACTATCAGCAGACAGAAAGGCTTTTATTTTCAGAAAAGCCTGAGGGTATCGAAACACAAGGCTCAGCAGAGGGCAATAAAACAAAGACGTGTGTGTTCTGCCTCTAACTGCTGTCATTGGATGAAATGTGCAGAACTTCAATTCTGATTCTGCTCATTTTCAAGTCTTGACAAGTTCTGCCCTGTGGCCCAGAGCCAGTTAGAGATCTGCTCCAGCCGGAGCCTGAAATACGGTTTTCCAGAAGCTCATATTATTAGATGTTAGAATGCTTTGTTTCACTGATAATCAGTGTTTCACATTTTCAGCTTTACTGTTTTGTTCAGCCAGAAATCCTTCATTACATCCTGTTAATGTCTCAGTAAACGAAGAAAAACATACAAGAATTGCAACAAACATTCGTTTACTCACCCTGAGCAGCGGGATCGTCGTGAGCCGCTCTGCCGATGAGCTCCTCGCCGCGGGCACAGAGGGCGGAGAAGCTCGGCAGCAGTTTGTCCAGCTCCAGGCCCTGAGCGCGGTGCTCTGCCAGCTGTTCCCGGATCTTCTCCACCTCTGCAGCCACCGGAGGAGGCTGCCGCAGCCGCTGCACCGCCCCCTCCAGGGTCTCCAACAGCGGGTCCATCTTGTCGTGAAACTGAGGACGGAAGGAGGACGTTATTAGAAGGAGAGCGCTGCCGAATAAAAGGAGTTCCTGATATGATTCAGTCTTATTCTCACTCAGTTTGCAAACACATGACTAAGATTAAAGTTTACAATCAAAGCTGCAGCTAGAAATGAATTCATTCATCATTCTTTAATATAATTATTATAATTAATTAAACACCATATTTCTCTATTTTGTGATGCAGAATTTGGGCTTTACTGATTAACTGTTACAGGATCAAATCATGTGGTGTAACCGCACCCTGAGAGGCAGTTTGATGTTGTCAGTCAGTGGGCTTACCTCTACCAGCTGGGTGATTGCAGTGAGCAGTGACGATGGAGAAAATGGTGGTGAGGGGCAACACACACAGCACATCCACAAAGAACGAGGGATGGGGTGGGATGGGGTGGGATGAGAGGGGTTGGGGGTGGTGGGGGGTTAGGGTTAAACAAAAAGGATGACAGAGATAAGGAGGAGGTTTTAAGGGTGGAGTTGTGGTGGGCAGAGTGCAGGTGGAGGAGAAGGAGTGAGACATGGAATGGTTTGAAGGGGGTGGAGAAACAATACAGTGAGTTCAATCAGTCATGCATACAATACCGTACAAAGTGACAGGCAGAATCAACAGCAGCAACCAGTGATGTCTCATGAGATGAAGTCCAGAGAAAAATTTAATGTTTTAAATAAATACTGAATTAGATGATATGATAAAAGAAATCTGAATCACATTTTGTATTTTGCTTCTGTGATGGTCAAGAAAAACAGGCAAACTACAGCTAAATGTACCTAAATTTAAATGTGTTAACTACCTCAAGACTCAAAGAAAAATGAGCTGAACTTAACATATAATAAACTCGCAGCGTTATTGTCAAGCAAGCAACACAAAAACAAGACAGAAACACATAAAAAACCTCATGCTGTTTAGTAAACTTCCTGTTTTCTAACAGAAATGCAGAAACTAAAACAAACAACAATAAATCTGTTCTGTGTGATAGTAATTCAGTTTAAACAGTTTTCTTTAAGTCATGTTACATTTGCTCAGTTTCAGTTATGAAAAGTTAAGAGGAGGTCTGCAGGTGAAGCAGCTGGTCTGTGACGTACCTGTGCAGACTGGGACACGGCCTCATCCAGTGCTGTGGCGCGACCTTTCACCTCCTCTTTGATGGCCTGGTATCGCCTCTCTGCGTTGGTGTAGCGCTGCGTCACCGTGGAGCCCTCCTGCAGGCTGAGCTCGGCCAGCTGTGGTCCGATCTTCAGCAGCTTGTCGATGTGGGGCTTGTGCTCCGCGATGGACTCCCTGAGCAGCTGCAGAGGAAAGAAAGATCATCACACTCGAGTTTCCAGTTTTGTTTTAGCTAATCCTGAACAGCAGAACCGAATTGCTGTGGTTAAACTTCTCACCCTCATCTGGTCCTGCTGCAGGCGGAGAGCGTCTGTGTCGATGGCAGGTGGAGGGAGCTGGATGATCATGGTTTCCGTCTCACCCAACCATGGCTCCAGTTCCTCATAGGTCTCCCAGAAGCGAGCCACCAGAACCTGGGCCTGTTCCAGAGCTGAGAACCGCTCGCTGTGGCTCTGACTGACTGTGTCATAACGAGCACTCAGGGAGTCTGTCTTCACCTGAGGACAAGAATGAAGACATTTATACATCAGAGACTCCATTGCTCATCGTCTCAATAAGCAGTGAGAGTAAACTTACCATCAGAGCGTCTTTCTGGGCGTCGCTGCAGGCTTCCAGGATGTCGTCTCTGCTTTTAAGGAGCTGATCAATGGTGTCTTTGTGTCGGATGATGTCGATGTTAAAGGCCCGCTGCACTTGCAGCTGAGCCACGGTCACATCAGGCTCCAGGCTCAGGGGACCCAGAGAGGCCAACTTTCGTTCCGTCTCCCCAACCCAGGCGAGCTCTGCGTCCACTGCCTCCTCGTACTGAAGGGAGGAGTTCATGTTGAGCAAACTGAACAGCCAACATCACAGAGGCTTCGTTAAACTAGTTCAGAGGTCTGCAACCCTCCTGCACGGGCTCGAAACAGGAAAACAGTGTAATTCTGCATGGACAGATTCATTTACATAACGCATACGCTTGATTTCTAGTGAGAAATTAGGAAGAAGAAGAAGAAAAAAAACATTTAAAAACATCTCCAGAACAAAGATGCAGAAGTTGCCAAAAAGAACTGGGCTGGAAATGAGTGGAAAAAAAAGTGAAACAGTTCTGAAAATTAGAGACTGAGATGTTGTGCAGGTTTGGCATTTTCTTTTTTTATGACAAAAAATGCAATAAAATATTCAAATGTTTGTTTATGGTAAGTTATTTTTAAGAGTCATGTAGAGTTTGTGGTGCCAAACGACAATTAATTGGTGGGACATAAGATAAAAATGGCTCCTTTGTTGTTGTTAATAATAATAATAATAATAATAACAATAATAATAATATATATATTTTTTTACTTTACTACTACTACTTTACTTTTTATTAATCCCAACGGGGGAAATTCAGCTCTGCATTTGAACCACATCTAGATGTACCAGAGGTCAATGGGCTGCCATGTTTCGGTACCTGGTGGGCAGTTGGGAGGGGTTAAGGGTCTGGGTCCACAATGGGTCACCTCTGTTGGCATGCCAGGTACTGGATCCACCAGACCCAAATCCACTTCTGTAACCACCAGAATACCATTCCCCCCTCTACTACTGTTAGTAAACCTTGCAGACCTCTGAACGATTTAAACTGCCTGCAGTACCTGCTGTGACCTCTGGATGGCAGCTTGTACCAGCTGCACCCGCTGAGTGATGGTCTCATCCGCCTGCCGGTAGCGCTGGTTGGCGTCGGCGACGAGGCGGTCCAGGCCTTCGCGGGCTCTCCATGGAACCAGATCCAGCAGGGCGCTGCCCACCTCGTTCACCGTGTCCAACACCAGACGCTTCTCTGCTGACACTTTCTTCAGCTCCTGCAGCGGAGAAGAAGGGTAATGTTCACAAAGCAAGGACCAAATACTTCAAACACGAGCAAACATCCCAATGCTGAGCTGAAATCGATCTGTTTATCAATACGCCCTCGACTACTTCACTGTTTAAAGGTTAAATACTGAAAATGCCAAAGCAGGAACATTTTACATGGCAAAAATGCTTTCAGTAGCTTTTACAAACTGGTACCAAGTTCCACAAGAAATCAGGGTTTCTATGGCAACGCTATGTGGGTGGCCTGATACTGGAAGGCTGAAAATGTCACTGCAGACAGGAAGTGTCCTCAAATAAGCTTTTTAAATAAGCTGAAACTCTTTTTATATCAGGGGTAAAATCTTTGAGTAACTTCTGAGTGAAAATGAACTGAACATGCTGCAGTTTTTCCTCCCTAAAAGAGAAAAATTTTACATTTTTATCACAGTTAGATGTGCACACTGCGTGCACAAAATTTACAAACGAGAAAATAGTAAACACCTCAGTGTTTTCTTAAGCAGCAGATATGTAGTTCACATGGCAACCGCAGATTAAAGCAATATGTAATCTCATTAAAACAAGCTAGTTTTCAAACATCATTGTGATTTTACCCCCTGGTTTAACCTTTAAAACTCAATTTTTTTGTTCTATCTGGTCTTTTTCATGTAAAAATGCAGAAGCTCAACCCTTTTCTTCCCAGTCAGCATCAGACATGATGTTTCCAGCCTCAGCTGTCAGATTCTTAGGGTTAAATGATGTAAAATGAATGTATGAATAGATATAGCAGCATAAAGGCCGACCAGAAGAAGAAAGCAGAATTTATTACTAACAGAACTTTGTAGAAATAACACACAGATCAACAGTGACCAACAGAAACTATTTCCATGTTTCCACTTTTTCCTCATTTCCAGTTATTCCTGCTACTATTTGCCTGCTATCCTCACTAAACCAACTCCAGCTGGAAAGCTTTACATGAAGTGGCTTCACCATAATTTCCAGGGTAAAATAAAGATCTATTAGCAACATAGTAGTGATAGCAATAATTTTGTATGATAAGGTGATAAATAATTGTGGATTTACCAGATAGAGTGTGAATAAACTACATTTTGTGGGTGGCCTGTAAACCTCCTGGACGAGATATAAATGCCTGTAAAACGTCCGTAGATCACCTAAACGGTAAGCTATCCATAACAATTTACACCACAGAATTACACACTACTCTTCCTGAGAAGATGATGGAAATATAAGTGATAAGAATTAAAAGAAAAATCACACATTTACATAAAAAGAGGAGAAATACCCCTCCTCTTATCAGCAATATGTTCACACATCTACATAGAGCTGCACATTGAAAGGATTTTTTCTGGAGGATTACTGTGACATAACCTGATAAATTTGTATTACAGACAGTTAAAATGAATGTAAAGACTCAAAAACATTAACTTTTGGATGTTTTTGATAACCACCGAACCCTGTATCAATAATGTTGTGAAACAGGTGAATAAACTAAATAATGCAAATGAAGAACTGAATGTTCACCAGTTTTTAAGGTGACACTACATAACTTTCCAACCTTAAAACTCTGCTCTCACTTGTTTTTATGGTGCGCTGGTATTCATTACAGCACCGCCTCACGCCAGCAACTGGATCCAAACACACTGGCTGCACTGTGGCTGATTCGGTGTTAGAGGGAGCCAAAGTGAGAAAATCCCCTAAAGTTCAGTTCACCCACCTTCTGTCTCTCCTGGTAGGTGGGTGTGGCGTCAGGCTCTGCGTTGTTAAGCTCCGCCTCCACTGCATCCAACCACCGGTTGAGGTCATCGTGGGCGCTGGCGAATCGCGTGGCCAGCTGCAGCGCCTGCTCCAGGGTGCGGAGAGCCTTGCTGCTGCCTGCCGTCATCTCGGCATAGCGAGACTTGATCCCATCCAGCTTCTCCTGGATCAGGAGAACCTCCTCTCCTGCAGGAGGTGACGCAGCTCAGATTATCGGAACAAAAAACCGTATTTATGTGTTCAGAATGTTGATGGTAGCATCAGATTTCACAGTTCCTCTTCCAGTTAATCTAAATCTAATCTCAAAATACAGAAACCTGAACCTATTTAGGATGAGGATGATCACCTGTGGTCTGTTTGAGTAAAGCTTGTCCATTCTTGATGGCCTGGTCCACAGTTTTCTTCCTGCTCAAGATCTCTTCATTCAGAGACTGAGAGAAGAAAAAAAACAAGCGTAAACGCAGAATAAACAAAGAACAGTCTTCTTAACATGCCTTTTTAAACAGATTTAAGTGTGACAAAGACGGATTTCTTCAGATTTTACAGCTCTTTTAAAGACCACCACATCTGGTGAATCTCTCCGGGCGTACCAGGGTGTGTTTGTGCTGCTCGGCCAGCAGCTGGGGCTGGTAGCTCTGCACAGAGACCTGAGCCAGCCTCTGAGCCACCTCTGCCAGCCAGTTCAGCACCTCCACCTCCTCCTCCCCGAACAGCTGGGCGTTAGCCAGCGCCTGCTCCAGCAGACCAGCCCGCCGGGAGCACCAATCAGCCAGCTCCGAGTGACCCGACCTGACCGCCCCCACGCGCTCACGCAGCCAATCCTGATCGGCCACGCAGCTGAGTGGGGTCAGGGATTGGCTGAGGGACTCGAGGTGGTTGACGTCGGCTTCGCGGGAAGACACGGCTTCTTGAAACGCCTGGGAAGTGTGTGTGTGTGTATGTGTGTTATGAAGAGAAATGAGAGAAGAAGAAAAACAACAGAAAACAGATGGATAAAAACTCAACAGGAGCATGCAGATGATAAATAATAGAATAAATAAAAAAACAAACAAACAAACAAATGACTGAATGAAACTTAAAAAAATGAGGAATAAAAACTGAAAGTTTGATGTGTGTCGGGACGGAGGTGTGTTCTGTGTGGTTCTTTGTTCATCCCTCCAGCAGGTAAATGTGAATCTTTTATCTCTGCCTACATCCAGTACCACGTCACCGGGTCTGGACCGGACCGTACCTTGTGTTTGATGATCTGCTGGCTGATCTTGGCCGCCTGGGTTCCCATGGGCTCGGCGGAGCTCAGGCGTCTCTCGGTGACGCTCAGCCATTCTCCCAGCGGCTCCAGAGATTCGTGGAACTGCAGAGCCAGAACCTGCAGCTCCTCCAGCTGCCTCTGCCTGAGAAGGAGGAGAGAAAGACGGATGAGGAGGAGGAAGAGGAGAAGCACCTTTATTGGTTTCTTAGGGGTTTGCCTTTGTTTTTGTTTGCCTCATATTGAGCTTTGCAGGCTGATTCATTGACGCTTGAAAGGATTTTATAAACAGATTATTGCAACGTGTTGAAGGTGACGAATGAAGGTGATAACGTTGGGAAAACATGTCTTTGTGTGTGTACGAGGGTTTCTGTGAACAGATCCATTCATGGCAGACAGTGTAATAAATTCCAGAGACATGAGTGACATTCATATGATGCGTTTTCAGGTATCACCGAACATTACGACACATCTGAGATATGAAACGTCTCGACTCTTCTTTGTGTCTAAGAGAAGTCTCTGAAATGACTTGTAGACCACAGACACCAACAGGAATGACACATACTTCTATAAAAAGCGTTGAACAAAGCTGCTCACACATGAAACAACAGAACAGGAAACAACCAGGTGAAAACATGAAGCCGAGGTGCGTCGCAGAAGTGATGAAGCTCTTTAGTTTGAAGATCAAACTCGTGAGGCTGGTGGAGACACGTCATCGATGCTTAGGCCTCAGTTCTGCTGACTCACCTGGAGCTGGCCTTGTCCAGCAGGCCTGACCACCTCTCTGACAGACTCTGGAGCTGGGTCTGGATCTTCTCCCGGTCCTGAGTTTCTGCTGTGGCTGCTATCCTCTCTCCCTCAGCCCGGATCATCTCCACAGTCGGCCTGCGGTCGTCTAACAGCCTCTGCAGAAGCTGATGGACAGAAAACACATTTTAATGGGTAAAACTCAGTGAATTCTTTCATAGATGTTTCTCATGAGTGGTATGTCCAGGACATCTTCAGTGTGATGGGGAATCAAGATATGATTAATTAAACAACTTTAACCTTTAAACAACTCTCAGACCTTTCTAGGGTCAACAACAAAACTGTGTTTACAGATTTTAAAGAAAACTATAAAAGATTTGACCTTTGAAAAGAAGCTAATTGGAATTAAAAACTCAAAGTCCTTTATCTGGCAGAGGGAAGAAATGAGTTCCAGCCGTCAACCATACTTTACACACTAGTTAATCCATGTATATAACGTTGGTTCTATCTAAAACATACACGTGGATCATCTGTTGTTACCTTCTGTCATTAATTCAGAAAACACAGATTTATAATTTATGAGAATATTCAACTTTATTTTAACAGCACTATCAAATGCTTAGGATCAACCAAAGTGCTTTACAGTGCAAAAAAAGAACACAAAAGGACACAACAACGAAAACAACTAAAGTAAAAACAATAAAGATGAAAAATGCAAAATTCTACAAAGTTTCAAATGACAATAAATAATAATAGAGACAGTGATGTTTAACCAGGCCTTCTCTTTAACACCTGCCTGTCAGGGGCTTCAGCCAGTGAGCTTGTTGCTAGTTTTAATGCTAACATGTTAAGTATTATGGATGCTGTTGCTCTTATTAAGGTGAAGGTTGTCTCTGGAAGGAAAATGTCTCCATGGAGAAATTCCACACTTGTGAAAAATGAAAAAAGCTGAGCGCAGATGGAGAAAAACAAATCTACAGGTTCATTATGACACATATAAAGAGAAACTTCACTTTTCAATTTACAGCTGAGAGGAAATCCTTTATCTCTGACATTATCAGCAAAAACTGTTATAAAGCTCGGGCCTCAGGTTAATCCCTCCTGTGTCAGTAGCACCTGAACTTTATTCAGCCATTATTTTCTGATGTAAAGCACTTCAAATCACCCTGTCGTTGAACTGTGCTATACAAATAATCTCCCTTGCTTGCTTGCCTTTGTAAAAACAACACAACAGGAGTTGATCAGGTGTCCTCATGACACTTAACTTGACAAGCTACCAATCAGAGACGGTGGCTCTATTGTTATATTTTCACACATTCATTCCCAGATACACACATCAGGAGGCAACATGGGGTTCAGTGTCTTGCCTAAGAACACTTCAGCACATAGTCTGGGGTCCACCGACCCTCCAGTCCATAGACGACCACTCTTCCACCTGAGCCACAGCTACACCTGAGCCCAGAACAAGAGCTAAAGCCAACATTTACTTTCCTCCAGGTTCGTTTCTGTGTGCAGAAATCCCAGTAATCCCCCACCTCCTCAGCTCTCCACTCGGCCGAGGGACAAAATGAAGTTGGAGTTTCAGCTTATTTATTAAACTGTATTTGTTGATGCTGATAATTTTATAAACACACCATAACTCTGTTGGATAGAAATCTTTTTCTGATTACAGAAAGCTGTTGAATGTAAACCTACAGGCTGACCCGTCCATGTGTTTACACTCAGAATAAAAACCCGCATCTGACGTAAACCTGTGAAAAAAGGTGTGTGAGGTCGAAAATCAGGAGGAAATTATTACTTCATTTAAATCTACAATTGCAAATGATTTTTAGAAAGTGTTTTCTTTCTAAATAGAAATGAGTTTTAAATCTGGATCCAAGCTGAAGGAACTGTGCTCAGTGTTTCCTCCCAACTGGTCCCAGTTCAGCCCACCGAATGGACTTCTCTGTTTACGCTCTCTTTGTAAACCGAGGCCGACACTGCTCTCCGTCACGGATGTAAACACGTGTGATTGATCGCTGACTGAGCCTGTAGCACTCGCATGTGCATGAACACAGGAAATGTATGTGGGATAAACAAAGGAAGAGTGTGTGTGTGTGTGTGCGTGTTGGAAAACAAAAAGAGTCAACGTATGTGTGTGTTTGTTTTTATGCCAGAATGACTGGCAGACGGTCAGCTGGGGTGTGTGGATGCCAGGCAGACGGATCATCGATGAGGTGTGTGTGTGTGTGTTATCCAGTTATCAGTTTGAGGTTGTTTGTGGTTGAAGGACATCTGAGTGTAAATAATATTTGAAGCTAACCTGGTTGATAAATAAAGGAACTGCTTTTAATAATAAGGTGATAAAATGAATAATGACTATTTCAAATCTTGTTTAATCTCCATAGAAACGCTGGACAGACATGTTTTAGAGTCCGGCCGCCATTTTGACTCCCTGAAAAAAACCGATCAGGTTTGTTCCAGCCGAACACCTTTTTGTTTTGTTCCAGAGATCTAATCCAACCTGATGGTAAATAACCCTCAAAACTGCAAAAATGCAGTAGAGGCTCAACCCTTTTAATCCCAGTCATCCCAATACAGGCGTTCTGGGTGCAGAAATCCGGGGGGATTTAAGGGTTAATGAGCAGATCAATGGAGCTTTTCTGATCTGATCTTTTCTTATAACAAGAAAGCTTTAAAGAGAAGATTTGAGCAAAACTAAAAAAAAAACAAAAAACTATTTCTGTGGACCTTAAATCTACTCATACTTTTCATCCCTGTTGTCAGATGATATCTAATCATTTCCTCTGAGCAGCTTTATGAAACATGAAAGTTTATCTCATCCTTCTCGTCCTACCTTTTGCTCTTGGATCTGAGCCTTGACCACGCGGTATTCGGCAGATGGAGGCTTCTGATTGGCCACCAGCTCCTCTGTGTCGCTCAGCCAGCTCAGCAGAGGCTCCAGAGCATCCTGGAACTTCCCACAATGCAACAGGGCCTCCTGCAGCTGAGCGATCCGCTCTGCAATCTGAGGACAGGAGACATGGATGTGAGACACGGAACCTACAAGGATTTCTGTTAGACTCAATCATCTATAAATACACAACACAATGTGCAACAAAATATATGCAACAATTGTCAAAATGGCCACAAATGATCCAAATCTTAGTCAGAACTCGGCCTTGTTCCTGATAATCTTCCTGCAGATGGTTTCATGTGACAGCAGATTCCTGGTTTTAGTCGTACCCGCTTGTTGAGTGAGTTCCATCTGAGGTTGGTGGTTTCCAGGTCGTGCTCCAGTGCCTGTGTGTCGGTGTGCTTGGCGGCGCTCTGGATCAGACCCTGACCCACGGCGTTGACGTGCTGCAGCTTGGGTTGGATGTTGTCCACCTGCTCTCGCTCCACCGCCTGGGAGGAGAAGACAAGAAGAAGACAAGGGGCGAAGAAAGATGAACGAGTTTAATCAGGATTCATAAACACGTCCCACATTGACTCAGCTGGAGGTCGTGTATGCACCTACAAACTGAAGCAGGAAATAAAAACCAGAAATAACAGAACTGGGAGGCAGGAAGGGAACTGGAAAAACCAGGGTGGAGGAGGAGAAAAAGGGAGGGGGAGATGGGGGATTATGGGGATTAGACGTTTAGAGATGAGTGAGGGTCTGGCTGGAAAAGGCTGAGTCGACACACACCCAACACACACGGATGAATACGACCTTCACTTAATCACACACAGAGCTACACCAACACACGCTTAGAAAACACACACACACACACACACACAACTTGGCCTGTCTGGACACATTACTCACGCACACACATCACAGCACAGAGCCGGAGCCATCTTGTGATGACAAAAGAGTCGATAGTCTGACACTAAAGACAACCAGACTTCATTTCACAGCCAATACAGCTCCTGTCTTATCCTGAAACTAGTTCGATCATCTTTGTCCCACTTTTTATAGACTCTGGGCAACTTCAGCAAGACAATTTCCTCCTGAGGGAAAAACGACCCGGAACCAACAGCTGATGCAAGAAAACCCTACCCAGTAATTTACCAAATCCACAAAACATGTTCCACAATTTCACACTATTCCAACAACTCCCTGAGCGGTGGGAACGCTACAGAGCGCCACAAAGGACATTTTTCTGTCTGACGAAGCTGTCGAGATGGGGTCTGCTGCAGAGAAGGTGGGGGGTGGTCTGAAAACATTCACAACTTCTGACATTTACTATAAACCCGCAGAGGGGAGAATTAGGGCCAGTGGTGGTTTGTGATGCTGCAGCAGCCAAACCTCAAGGCCACACACACACACACACACACACACACACACACACACACACACACACACACACACACACACACACACACACACACACAGCTGATTGTGGTAAAGTGGAGGCCTGGGGGAAAATATCTGGTGTTAAAATGAGAGAAAATGTGAAAATGAAGGTTTGTCTACCAAAGGAATTCCAGCACTGACAGGAAGATGTCAGAAACGCTAATCAAAAGCAAAAATGTGGCTTTTTTACTCCCACAGTCTTCAGTAAGTGGTCATCCAACAGATCAGCAGGGGAACCAACACTCGAGGTGATTAGTCAGAGGTCAGCAGACCAGACGGTCCCCGTGTTTGTTGATTATCACCACAAAAATGAAGCAAAACAACGACACAATCGGGACGTCAAACAGGAAAGAGAATAAGAAAGTTGTCATTGCTCTTCAAAAGGTATATACAAACAAACAGAGGAGTTATCTCAGGACTATACAAACATAAAACATTAGACCCTAAATACAACAAACAAACAAAATAAAAGTTTTTTTGAGACTGGATGTTATTAAAAGTTACTGTAAGAGAATACATAATAAAATATGTAACATCTGTTAGAAACATCTGGAAGTAATCTGCCTCTGGACTCATATCAATAAATGGCCAAAGAGGGACAAATATTTGTTCAACATTTTACAGGGGGCGAGCAAAAAGGTTCTCAGGTAAAAATGTCTTTCATGGGAAAACGGGTGGACATCATGGACCTTTTGAGGATGGAGAGAATAACAGTAGATGTGAAATAAAAGATGGACCTGGATGAAGCACGCAGGTTTAACTGCCAGGTGACAACCTACTCAGAACACAGCTGTTTGCCCTACGTTTTTCACCATGTAGAAAAGACATCCCCGGTTGAAAAGTCCATCTATGCATCGTCTACACCCACATATTCCAATACTGGGTCACAGAGGCACCCTGAACACTCCATTTCAGAGATGCAAATCCTTCCCTAAGACCACCAATTACCCCAGAGAAGACCCACCCATAAGCACAACATGCAAACGCCACACACCCAGCCGAAATTCGAACCAGGAACCTTCTTTCTATGAGACGACAGCGATAACCACCCGGTTAAAAAGTGAAAGGTGAAAAGAGAAAGAAAAGACACCCTCTTCAGGCTGTTTCTGGAACACAATGATCTGAAAGCTAAACGTCATCGTCTTGCTTTGACCTGATTTAGTCATAAAAACAACGTCCATGGACGTCTGGTGTTTGGTGGGACACTGTGTGTAACAATAATCACGTTTAGCTCTCTTTGGATTCCTGTTCTTCAGGCTGATGCTCTGTGACTGTGATTGTTACACTGGTTGCTGAATGTCAATAAAAAGTAAATAATTAAAAAAAGAAACTGAATTAAAAGTAAATCACAGCCACAAAATGGTCTACAGAGAAAGATGTTTCAGTTCTGACTGCTTCTCTTTTCCTTAGAACATATTTAGCTGCTTTTTAAAGCCTGCAAACCTTTCATTACAACATAATTACACATGCAGACTTTCTCCTGAAGCTTGCCTGGAAGATGATGAGCTGAGTCTTTGCAGAGGATCATAATTAAACAGTTTACAGGTCAAAGTTTGAGTGTTCGTGCTGAAAGTAGAGAATCTATGTGCAGCATCAAATATGGACGATCAGTTTATGTGTTTGTGTTCTTGTCCTGTTTGGAGGCAGCTGCGTCGTAGCGATGGGCGTAACAGCAGCTGAAACAGGAAGTCTGTCGGCCAGAACAACAATGATTTTAGCTGTGACCTGCTCCACCCTGGGCCTCATCCCGGAGTGTCTGTGTGTTTGAAATATAGGGGAACAAAGAAGAAAAATAAAGCAAATGCACCCATTCATCATCGCCACACACTCTGAGATATATATAAATGTGCTTCAGGCTGTGTGCTGGTCATTCTCTCTTTCTTTGTCCCAGTGTCTCTTTCCCAGGCGTCCTCCACCAAACCAGAGCTCTGGAAAAACTCCCACATACTTGTCATTCTTCTCCACCTCAGCCAGCATACAGCAAAACACACACAAATTCAGCTTTACCACCATGATCCTCCCCTTCCTCACGTCACATCATCACTCACCCCCCCTTTCCCTGACTTTCTTCCATTTGTTCCTTCTTCCTACTCAACCTCTCCATCTGGACCTCAAACCCACGCCGGCTTCCTCGCTTCAGCCTCGGCTCTGCGTGGACTCAGGAATAGCCTGGACTGCTTCAACAAGCAGCTGCTAGTATTTCTTGGTGGGAACAAGTTTACAAAAAACAAAGAAAAAAAAAAATCACACATTTGCCTCTGAATCAGTGGATGTGACAGATGTACGAGTCTGAGTCTTGATGGGAAGAAAAAGCTAAACTTTTCACGCAGTTTGGCTGGAGGAAGGAGCGAGGGCTCCTCCTCAGAACAAAACACCACTTCATCCTTTTCAAATAACGCAGTTCATTCGTTCAGACACAGAGTGTGGATGATATTTACCATTTTACAACTGAATTATACCACTATACTCACAACATGTCAACGCCCATAACAATCCCATTACTGAGCCAGCTGTGCTGTGGTTGTATGAAACATGGCAGCAGAGGATGGAAATGGGTCAAAATCTCACGTTCGTACACGTTAAACTTGTTGGTACCAGATGTCCCCCATTTTACAAATAAATAGTCTCCCTTTCGAGTGCCATTTGAAAGCAAAGATTCTTGGTATCTGAATGATGTATACAATCCCAGGCTACAATCATTACTATAGATTAAGTAAACACTTTTTTCTGACCAGATGTAAATTTATCTTCGAAGCCATACTGTACTCCAGTAGGAGATGATGCTGCAACATAAATGCTCCCGTTACATCAGCAAGGGTCCAGTAATTAACAAATTTAAGCTGCCAAACTGCAGCAGAAAATGTGATCCTTGACTTCACCTGACTTAACCCTCTTCAGAGAAGCAGCCACACAAAACTCTAAATCCTTCTAGAGTTAGTTTCCTCATAACAACATGTCATTTAATAAGTTCATAAAACGCCAACTTAATGCTGACAGACACACAACACAGTGTTAAGATAAAAATGTACCGGACAGGACAGAAGCTTCAGCTCAAACACGTTGAAATGTTTGGCTCAGATGAGGACAGAAAAACCACTCGACCCTGCAGCTATATCGTACATAAAACCACAGAGGAAGAAAGTTGAATAAACCGTCGGGTTCTTCTAGACAGCTGATCAGAAGCCAAACCAACCAGCTGCCGAGCTGTTAATGTGTTCAGACTCGTGTCCTAGAGACACGTCCATGTTGCTGTGTACAAACTCATCAGACTGAGGTCCCAAAATGTTAAAGAGCTGCAGAAGGTCCAATCCCAAGACACCTACTAGTTTATTTGATACAAATATAAAAAAGGGTCTGAATAAGCTGGAAAAAATGCTTAAACTTGAAACTATAAAGACTGCTGATGCAGCTACTCAGCACTTTGGGAGCAGTTTGATGCAACTAAATCCCATTTTATGGTTGTTCTGTGATGATGTTTAAGTAAATGCTGATGGTGTGACTAAAAAAACACAATTTTTACAATTTGCTGAGAGGAAGTGAATCAGGTGAAACACATGAGTGTGTAAACATTACTGAAATAAAACATCTAACTCATAAATGGAACATAAAGTTCATTTTTATGAAGTGAACTGTGTGTGTTATATTTAGCTGTCTTTAGCAAAGCTAATAAGGCTGAGGAGAGGAATAACTGCAGATGGCACGAGTCCAAAACATCACTGGAGGACAATCAATGTCTTAATCAGGACAGATGAGGAGCGTGTTGGCTCTTAATGTGCACACAGAGCTTTACTGATGAAAAACGCAGCTGGGACTGTCTGCTGCACAAAATACAAGAAAACCAAAGAGCTATTCTGGTTCAATTATAAACATATTCAGGGTGGAGCTGCACTCACATCACTGCTGGAGTGAAAACAAGGTGGAGCAAACCTGAAAGCAGAGATCTGAACCAGAAGTGAACAGGATTCACCGGCTGTGAGCAACAAGCACCAGGACAGAAGGAAAAGCTGAATTTAACAGCACTGCCTACACAACACTCCTCCTCTCACTTCCTGCCGCTGCCTTCGCCTTTCTCTCTTCCTGTCTTTCAAACTTCGTCCTTCCTCACTCACCTTTCTCTGTTTAGTGGAACAAGGGATGGGAGGAGGGGAAGAAATGCTTCCAAACTAACCTTAAAATGGAGACAACTGAGCCAGAAAAGCTTTGCTGTTGTTTGAGTAAATCTTTCACAGGCATGAAGAGGGTTAACAGTTTATTAAATCTCACCTGAAAGCAGCAAACAGATACAAATCTCATGCAAATGTGGGCTGCGTTCAAACATCATGACCCGTCCTATACACCTGTTCTGTGCCGCTCCAGCAGCTTTTATCTCCATCTTTCAGTGATGGTGTTTTTTTTTTTTTCTGCCTTCATTCAGAGGATTTAAGTGCCTTATTTCTTCTTATTTTTTTAAGGATTTCAGAGTTTTGCTGTGCTGCTGATCTCACCGAGGGTGTACTGAAAAAAGATAAGCTGTATTTTTAAATGTTTAAAAACACCTCCATCCAGCTCCAGATGGAGATCATAGTCCTGCTTTAGCCTTCATGCTGTTCTGTGTACCTGAAAACAGCACCCCCCCCTCTCTGCCATCCTTCTCTGGTTTATCCCGGAGGCGGACGTTCACAACCAGAATTATCACATCAATCAAAACAAATGTATGAGCTGCAGACCTGAAGCCACCTGGTTGGGTCTTCCTCCGCCTGCATGTTTGTTCCAACCGCTTCACAACTCAACTACAACACATGAGATTGCTGTTTTCTTTATATCTGAAGTCATTTTAAAGCATAAAGACATTAAGCTGACAACAGCTTCCACCAAACAAGCTAAAATAGCTCTTAAAAATCTGAAGTGAGATCATTTAAGATTAAATCAAAGACTTAAATGCTGCGATGACAACTGTCTTTAGTCAGTCTGCCTGTACGCAAGTTTCCTCGCTTCAGTTCATCGAACAGCCTGCAAAGTCAGTCCATCAGTCCATCTGTCTGTCTGTCTGTCTGTGTGGGACACACTGTGCTTTAAAATGAGCTGCATGTTAATCCAAAGACCTTCTGCTTGTGTCCGCCTGCCAGAAAAGCTCTCTTATCGTTGCGCTGAGGCCTGATGCAGAACTACAAGGTGCTTCCTGGAAAAAACAGCCACTTCCTCCAGCTAACCTCCCCGTCGCCTGTCACAAGCCTTATTTTTCTATGTCTGCTGCTTTGTTCAGCTTGTCCCAACCCCGGTTTGTCCTCCACGTTTGTCACATCATCCCTTTTCAATTCATTTCTATCAGCAGCTCCACATGAAAACTGCCTCATGTTTGTTTTATTGAATGCTCTGGGTTTGAATTGCAGCAGAATATTAAAGCAGGCTGGGAAAGACAAACATGAAGGACAAAGAAAAGGGACATTTAAAAAAAGAGAAGTCCAGTCAGAGCAGAAGCAAAAAGTCCCAACCTCAGTCTGAGTGTTAGCCGTGGCACATTCTTATCTGATATCTAAGTTTATATTCCCCAAACAACTTCACAGTGTTAGTGTAATCATGTTGGCAGAGGCTGCCCCGTCACAGAGCCGCAGTATTTACCTCTCACCTCCTTATCTCTGCAACACAACCGTCCAAGCATGGAGGAGCAGAGGGGGAGGAGAGGGAGGCCTGGGACGGACAGAATGAGAGCGTCAGCAGAGGTCGAATGAATGCGGGGGGATTTCATCACAACAAAACATGCACAAAAAAGACACACATTTCCAAATTATCGTCCCTGATTCGCTAGAAGAGAGAAAATAAAGGAGCCAGTGTTTCTGTGCTCGTCACGTGCACTAAGCTTGAGCTTCATTTTAGTTTTTATTTATTAGAGACAATGACTAAACATGAGTCATTTCCATTTTGAGGAAATCTTTCTAAACCAGAGCTCTTTGTTTAATAAGACGGTTGCTTTGCAATTAAAAGGCAATCAGACATTTTTCTACCTTTAACTTTAATACGCAGTAAAATGTTGACTGAATGTAAAGATCATGGAAAGAAAACATCTGAATTTTACTGGTTTACCAATGTTAGTCTGTCGCTGTGTAGAAAACCTGAGAAATAAACATTTCTGTTGGAACAAAGAGAAGAAGTCATCTAGAAGAGAAAGATTAGACCTAAAAAGGGCCCAAAGCTGAGATTTACCCTTAAATCTCAAAGCCATTTTCCATGTTTGGTCTGACTGGTCATAATGTAAAAATGCATGTAAACATGTACCTTTTTAATCCCAGTCAGCATCAGACATGATGTTTCCAGAGGCTAAAATGATGTAAAATGAATGTATGAATAGATGTAGCAGCATAAAGGCCGACCAGAAGAAGAAAGCAGAATTTATTACTAACAGAACTTTGTAGAAATAACACACAGATCAACAGTGACCAAGCCTTTTCTCATCTCATCGTTCTCTCAAGTCTGAGCTTTCAGGAGAAAAAATATTGTTGTTGAAACAAACACAACAGAAACTATTTCCATGTTTCCACTTTTCCCTCATTTCCAGTTATTTCTGCTACTATTTACCTGCTATCCTCACTAAACCAACTCCAGCTCAGCTGCATCAGAAATGTCTTCTTGGCTTTATTCCAGCCGTAGAGGAGCATCATTTTTCTTCTTTTCAGACAAATATAGAACTTGATATTACCGTAAATTTAAGCTCTGATTGGTGGAAAGTTTGACAGGAAGTGGTTTCATCATCATGTCCAGGTCTAACTAGAGGTCTGACAGCAACATGGTAGTGATGGTGATCTTTTTATTTTATGTTATTATTACTATTTTATTTATTTATTTTTTGTGATCTTTTTATGCTGAAATGTGAAAAATAATGATGTTATCATGGATCAATGTGGATTTATGGATAGAGTCTCTGAATAAACACTACATTTTGTGGCTGGATTGTAAACCTCCAGGACGGGATATAAATGCCTGGAAGACCTCCGTAGATCACCTAAAGGGTAACTATCCATCACAATTTACCCCACAGAGCTACACACAACCACTCCTGAGATATTGTTGACAATATAAGTCGTAGCGCTGGGGTGTGCCGGTGATCTAGTAGAACTTAAAGAGTTAAATTTATGTTATTTCTAACAAAAGTAAGAAAACCTTCTTTTTTATTGATAAATTAGTTGTTTTACTCAGATTTTAATCAAACTCCAAGATGGAAGTTTCTGATCTTTGTGGCCGACTTCATGTCCTCCACTGAAATTACACAAAAACCAGCAGCTGAATTTCATGAAACGTGGTGGAGTTTAGCAAAAGAAGAAACAGATAAATTTCCATCTTACAAAAAATATAACTTTTTCTCAGTTTCTAACATGCAGAAAGTGGGATTGGTTCAAATGACGTCATATGAGCTCAGCTCCTCTTTCACTGTCAAAACATCTTTCGCCCTCCAGTCACCTGATTGCATTAAACCGAGGCCGGAGAGAATAAACAGACATCGACTGATAACACAGGCAGACAACGCAGGCTGGGAGAGTAAACGAGCCGTCGCTGATGAGTCCGAGCGGGGAACATGTGCCTGATGGAAACGACAATGTAATAACAGATGGCCAACAGAAAGCGTCCTCATGAGATCAGGCACATGAGTGACCATACACAGTTTATAAATGATCAGGACTCATAATCAAATATATCTGCCTTACTGACATATTCTGAATGGGATCAGCTGGTTTGAGAGGAAATATCTAATAAAAAAGGATAAAATTAAGTAATAAGACAATCGAGCAAGAACCGGACAAACTATATCAGCAAAAATTGAGATAATTAAACATTAAAGGGAGAAAAAGTGTTCTGTGTCTGCTAAATTCCTTCAAAACCATCACATCTTCTGACTTTCAGAAGCTCTTTTAGTCAAAATCAACAGTAGGGTTGTTAAAACTACGGTACTTTTTTCAAGAAGCAGCCTTATAGTCAACTGAGCAGCAAAAACTGGATGAATTAAGTCTGTGACCAAACAAATTAAAGCTCAGATCAAGGAAATCTAGGTCACACAAGCTGCCACGATAACACACACCTAAGATGCAGTCACACATTTTAGGAGGTACGAGAGGAGTGATGACACAAACAAGTCGGATAGTGAACGCTGTGAGAGTCGTCTGCTGTAAACTATTCCTGCAGAGTTTATAGAACATCCAATCCACGCTCCACACAGTCATCATGTGCACACACAAACACAGACTACATTCTCAAATCTGACCAAACAGAAAGATATCCAGAAGTCTGGCTCCGAGCACAAACGCAGCATCCTCCTCAAACACCATCCTCACACATAAACGAGATGGAAAACATGAACGCAGCATGAATTTCTGCCCTTTAAGGTAAACACAACACATGGGGTTAAAGTTGTAAACTCAAGTTTTTCCAGCTTTTTACACACAAGAAGAAGAGATCAGTTACAAATATGAGCATGCACATTAACACTGACCCACACCCAAATACACAACCGCCCTGAGGGTAGTTTCCTATAAGTAGCCACCCCCCCACCCCCTTCTCAGCATCATATTGCAATAATCTAAAGCCCCAATACTGAAAGACAACTAGCTAATCATGGCGTCTACACAGCCCCCCACCCCTCCCCATACATTTTCCATGCTGTCTACAGCCGGTATTCTCAACACTGCTACCTGACCCCCTATGTCCCCCCATGCTTTGTTTCCATTTGCTCACATTGAACATATTTACTTCTAAAAACAAATTTGTGCTCTTCAGCTTGCAATCTTCCTCAACTAGGTTTAACCAGTAAAAAGATAAGAACCCATGGGGGTTCTTGGGGACAAACTCCAGACCTCGAGGGCCACTGTCATGTAGGTTTCTATGGATGCTTCCCTGCTCCTACAAACCTGATCCAAGTTAAATGGATGTAACAGCTTGTTGTCAAAGTCTGTACAACAACCCATTCATTTGAGTCTGGTGTGTTGAAGCTGGGTAACATTTAAAACCTGCAGGACAGAAGCCCTCGAGGACCGGAGCTTGACATCCCTGATATAAATACTACGACCACCTCCAAGATGCGTTATTGTATCAGATAATGAAAAGCGTACCTCTGGCTGCCTCTCAGTGTCCAAAGACGGTGATTCGTTTTCCACTTTACAACCATGTTCTGTTTCTAAGGGAAGGTCTGTGGCCCCCAGCTGAGGCCCGTCTTCCTCAGGCCCACATGCTTGTACCTGACTTGTTTCTGGCTGAGTGAATAGGCTCTGTAGCAAGTCTGGCTCAAGCTGGTCCCAAAGCTGGTCTCTGGACATGACCGCGGGAAAGTCTAGAGTGGATCCATCCGATTCCCAGTCGCTGTCGCCTGTCATAGAGCCCAGGACAAACTCTACCCCGTCCACCCCTGACTGGGTTCCCTCAGAGTATGAGTCCAAGTCCAGCTCCTGAACATCCTCACAGACTGAGCCCATGTCTGATGGGCCGGGCTGGGGCCGCTCAGGGGCTGCCATGTAAACAAAGCTGTCAGCAGAAATGAAGGATCCCTCCTCTTCCTCTGCATCCTGGCAGCGGGGTGGTTTGGAGACAGGACTAGGAGGAATGGAGTCTCCAACTGGAGAAGGGGGGGAGTCACTGGGGTACTGAGGTGGTGCAGACACGGCCAGGTAAACAAAACTATCTGAGATCACAAAGGCCTCTGAGTCTTTAGCATCCAAACCTGCACCACAGGAGTCAGATTTAGATGGCTGCAGTAAAGAGGAAGGAGGAGCTGAGTCTGTTTGATGAGGGGGGGCAAGCAGAGCAGAGTCTGATTTAGAGAGGCTAGCCTCTGAGGCGTGTTCAGGCACGTTCAATCCCGAGGCTTCCCCTGAGGAGGCAACTACATTCTGAGTCTCTGACACAAAGGAAGTCCCTTCTTTGTCAAAAGTTATTTCCATGGAGGGATTGATGGAGTTCGAGGAGACTGACTCTTCCAGACAGGAAGTTCGAGTGTCAACATTCTGTGTACATTCACAGTCTATTTCGTTTTCGGTCATGTGCTGAGGCTCAAGGGAGTCCTCCACCAGAACTCCTTCGCTGCTGTCCAAACTTGGCTCAGATTGATCATATACATCCCACTCTGTTCCCAACTCCTCATCCTCTTTCAGCTCCCCTTCATCCTGCTCCACATCCTCCTCCACCTGATCCACCCCCTCGGCATATGGGTTCAGAAGGCTACGAGATGGGGAGGCCATCTCTTCATAATCCTCTCGATCATGCTCTGATGATGCACCGCTGTCCAGGTCTGTTTCAATCTGGGTCGGTCTCTCCTGTTCACCGTCTATCCGGGTGATGGTGCCCAGTCCAGTTCTGTCTGGCTGGGATATGTGGACCCCGCTGGAGTCCGACTCCAGCTGCTGACCAAAAGCAGAGTCTGTAGGGTAACTCATCTCTTCTTCCTCTACCTTTGCCTTATACTCATTAGAACTAAAGTTATATTCTTCATCAATGAAACCATGTTCTGTTTTATGGTCTTGTATTTTCATCAGATCAGAGTCTCTGATTTTCTCTAAGTGCTCAGAGAGCCTTGAATTGTGGTTTTCTGCAGTTGTTTCTAAGTTAGGTGCATCACTTCCAGGCTCTGAAGAGCTAACTGCATCAAGAGGAAGAATTCCTTCAAAATCCACCCAGGGAGTCTCTGCTTCCTCCCCATTTTCTTCCTCTTCTTCCTCTAAGCAGGGAAGAGTATAGGGATCACAAAGAGGCTCGGTGTCAACACTCATCTCCTCACCCTCCTCTCCCTCTTCCTCGTGGCACTGCCTCTCCAGCTCAAGGAAAAGGTCATCTGATTCAGCACTTGAGCTGGGGCAAGGTGAAGCACTGGGGGCTCCAGGGCCTCCAAACCCTGTAGGGGGAGTCAGTACAGGCCAATGCCCAGAAGACCCTGTTAAATCCCATCCCTCTGCCTCCAGTGTTTCTTTGTCCCAAGACTGGTCAATTATCTCCCTGCTCTCTAATTTAAGAACTGCCTCCCACTCTCTCTCCTCTCTGCGAGCTCTCTCCTCCTCTGCTGAACCCCTTCCTGTTTTCCATGCATCATCCACCTCAATTATTTGCTTGCATTCTTCCTGCTCCTCCTCTTCAAGCTCCTCCAGTATCCTGCGCTCATCCTCCTCAAATTTGAGTTCTGAAGCTGTGCGTTCTCTGAGCTCACCACCCTGAACGCCCCATCCAAGCAGCCCCTCTTCACCCCCCTCATGACTGATACAGGGAGACAGAGGCAGACCTCCATACAGTATCCCCTCTTCATCCTTCAGGAAGGGAGACGGGGGGTCTAACAGATAAAGTGACTCTTCATCTGTGTTGTTTTCCTCACCTAAGAGGGGAGGCAAAGGGGGGAGTACTGGGAAATTATGTCTTAAGCTGACCTGGGTCCTTTTCCCCGTTGTTATGCTGCGAGGCCAGGTGCGGGCCTTGGTAGGGGGGCAGAAGACGGGTTTTGGTGGGATGAGAGGAGTGCTATCCTGGTCCTGGTCGAAAAGAGGAGAGTCCCTTTCTGAATCTGAGGTTTTTATGGCCTCAAACGTCTCCTCTGGGATGAGCCTAATTGAAGCTTTAGAGGAGCTGGCAGTCCGTCTATGCTCCTCTCTTTTTCCGTCTACCTGTCGAGGAGTACTGGGGCTATGCTGCGGTGTGTTTCCAGAGACCTGGGGCGCTTGAGTTCGGTTGAAGGTGGGTAGCTGCTCCTTTGAAGGAGATGGAACACGAGTCTGTTTCTTCTGCAGCACAGGGTGAACCTGTTTTTGCCTGCTGAGAGGATGCTGCAGGAGAGGAGGGCTTACTGTGAGTGTTAAAGCAGGTGAGGTGGAAACAGGGGGAGTATGGGGTGCAGATGACAAAGGGGGTGGAGTGTAAGGAGGCAAGGAAGGTGTGGAGGAGGTAGGGGTTGATGGAGGGATGTGGCAGGAAATGGGCTGTAGAGGTGAGAGAGGAATCCCTGCTCCAGACAAACGTTTCTCTGCTCCTTCAGAAGCTGAAATCTCCAGTCTTTCTGCAAACTCAGGAAAACTTGGGGGCATGAAAGCTTTCCAAGATCGCCGGTTTGGATTGTCCTTCTTATCTCCACCTTGAAGTCGCCTCTTAGACACTGCAGCCACCCCACCAGCCCCAGAGGAGGATGGAGCGATGGACAAACCTGGACCTACATTACCAACTGGTGGTGACATAATCTGAGGATCACCAGTTAGCTTTAAGGCATCAAAGATCACCCTCTCATCCAGTTTTTTCACTCCCCCAGGGTTTTCTGCACTTCTGGAGACAAAAACACCTCCTAAATCAGCTCCAATGGTGCCGTTGCTGGATATGGTACTCCCTTCTACCCTCACCTCCCCTCCAGAACCTAGTGTACTCCTAGAAGGTTGGCATAGTTTTGTCCCTTGGTCAATCTGTTCATTGATGCGCATGGTATCATAAATGGATCGCTGGGGGACATAGCAATCCTCTATGTAAGCTTCATCCTCATCCCCCTTTCCAAGGCAACGGGGGCTCTGCCTCAGACAATCAGGACGGCTCAGAGGCTTCCCCATCCTGCCTTCTTACTTGGCACTTGAAGGAATCAGTCCATAAGCTGTGCACAAAAAGTGGATTTATGTGGAAAATGATGTCCTTTGTCTTTAATAGTTTCCAGTCAAATAATCCACAACACTAGACAGTCCATGTGGCTGCATTCAATAAATCTTTCTGGTTTCACATTGTCAAAAAAATTAAATATTTTTGTCCATAATAACGTTTCCACTTGCCATTTCTCTGTTCTTGCTATGTCACTTCAACAGTTGAGCATTTCCTTGGTCTTTCTGAGATGCTGTGGGGCATCAGCGAGGGAGTAAAAGAGACGGCCCTCCCCCTCGGCACCATATTAATCACCAGTGATGTTTATTTTAAAGGCTATTAGGAATGGGAAAGGTGGAGGGATGAATATGTGGAGGAAGGGAAAGGAACAATCATCATCCCCGAGAAGTCCAAAGTCCACAGCAAAGTGAGCGACATGCAGATAACATCCCTTTGTTTGCTCTTCTTCATATTTCAGTACACCAACAACAATTCATTTCTTGACTCCTCTTTTCCTCTTCTTAAAGCTCCTGCCTCCTTCCTTCCTTTGTGGCCTCCTTTCTTCACTGTGGCACAACAGGAAAAGGCAGCGAGAGCTTGGACAACTTCAGCAGATGGAGTGAGAGGAAGGCAGGGAGGTGTAAAAGTCTCCTTTTAAGGTGAGAAAACCCACTCTGGGTTATATAAAAGAAAGGCTGCGTGGGGTGCAGTGAAGCGAAAATACAACACTGTGGGTACTTTTGTCTTCCTTTGTTCAAAAATCTTTCTTGCAGTAAATTAAAGAGTAAAAATAAAAGAAATGTTTATTCCTCAGACCTTCCTGTGAGTAGAGGAAAAAGAAGAGTAATAAGGAAAAGGGAATTCCTTTACAGAGTCACTGCCGTTTTGTGGTTGGTTAAAAGTTCACACAGCCTGCAGTTTTTTTTCTGTTTCATCCAACACATCCATCGTTCATGCAACAGTCTAACACTTTCAGGGAAAAAAAGGACTAAATCCTGAACAAAGACAGGGAACAATCTGCCTCTGCGTCAAGAAATCCCCATTATTGCCTCAAGTCTTTTCTTTTATCTTGCACTCTTTCTCTCATCCACAGCTCCGGGGGAGAGGTGGTACAGTTGATCGAAAGCAGGCTGGCTCTTGGAGGGGGTGAGGCTGGAGTAAGACAGGGCATCAGGGGGTAGTTGGAGGAAAAAACAAAAAGAAAAAAGAGAGGGGGTTGTGGTCCTGGACCAGCCAGGCAAGCAGGAAGGAGAGTAGGGGAGAGCAGCGAGTCGTGGGACTATTTCCAGAGGGCAAAGTCCCAGACAGCCCCTCCAGTTCTAGTCCAAGCGTTGCTTTGCTTTGCAGGAAGGGTCTTCCCCCACGCAACCAGCATACAATCTCAGGACATGCACTCTTCCCTTTCGATCTTTCTTTCCAGCTTCTTCTCCTCCCGACTCGGTGCTGAGAAGGAAAAAGTGCCACGCAATCCTGGCTCCTCTTCTCTCTGTGAAACGCTTCTGCTTCCAAGCTTTGTTCGCTGTTTCCCTCTCCTCTCCTCTCCTCGTCTCTGCTGCTACACAGCTGAAATGGTTTGCAGCTGCTAAAAAAAATCTCTTTTCCTCTCACTCTCGCTCTCTTGCAGCTCCCCCCTCGCCTCCCCTCTCCCGACCTCCCTCCCCCTGCTCGATTGCTGTTTGTGTTTGAATTCAGCTCCGTTTGTTCTGTTTCCTGCACTGGTATTAAAACACAGGAAGTGCTCCGAACATGCTGGTTTCCTCCCCTCCTCCCGAAAAAAAAGGAAAAATGACGGAGAGGGGGGGGGAAAGAGAGAGAGAGAGAGAGAGAGAGAGAGAGAGAGAGAGAGAGAGAGGTGGCAGGGTGCTAAGAAGAGGCGTGGAGCCAGAGAGAAAGGGAGTTGTGCAGAAGGGGATTTTGCACATTAACAAAAAAGTGTGCAGCCAATTATTCCAAGCTGAGATTTAATTTCTTAGAATTTCACCTAAATGAGAAGTTGCTTCAGGCAGCCTGCAGATAAGAAAGTATCTCATTAACTAATCTGGCTACAGAAGCCACATTTGGCATTGTGAGAGGAAAAGAGAAGGAAGCTAGCCAGGCAAGATGCTACATTCATCACCGCTTTGTAATCCACTCTTAATACTCTGGAGGGAAACCTCCTCCTCCCCTCTGAGGACAAATACACTGTCCGCAAAGAGCAAAATGATACAGAGCCAAAGAAAGAGAGAGGAGAAAGGTATTGAGGTAGGCAGAGAGGGGGTGGGACTGTTAGCTGACAGGAGAGAAAGAGGCTTATCAGTAAAGAGCTGTCTTTTTCCCCCCCTATAGCAATAGTCCAGGTGGTAGGCAGACAAGGAAGTTGAGTCCAGCTGAGTTTCTTTCACTCCATCATCAAGTTTTCTCAGATTTGAGATGAAGCAGAGTGTTTTCTATCCAACAGAACAAAATAAAAATGGAAAAGTCTGATATTCACAGGCTCCACTTGTGCATTCCCATCGGTGCCCTTAATGAAACCCAATCCGGCTGAGGAGTGTCTGGGTGGGTGGGTGTTGGATGGAGGCACAGAGGGGCCGTGAGGAAAAGGGGCTGAATACAAAAACCAGGAGAGGAGGAGGTGCAGTCTGTGCCTTTAGGATGATGAGGGGTGACACCGTCAAACATGGCAACCTGCAGGGAACTTTAAACCACTTTGTTTTCCTCTTCTTATCCAGACTTCCAGACTTCTCAGGGTCAGTTATGGTGTTCCTCCTCCTCCTCTTCCTCCTTATCCAGTCCTCTTACTCTGTTTAAAGCTGATCTCTCTTTGCCTCATAGTACATTTCCACCATTCTCTCTTTATCAACTGTTGCACAGAGCAACTCGTGGCCTGCATGACAAATATGCTAAATACTCCACTCTTTCTTTTTAACACACCCCCCCTCCCACCCTGTCAGTTGCACTGCAGCTGTCACTGCTGCGTCCAAGGCAAACGTCTTCATAGAAACAAAAGGGGTTTGTCGCCGGCTTGCTGCACACACCCACACATGCATGCAGAGCTCGCAAACTCTCGCGTGACCTGCAGATAACTGACAATCCTCCCTACAGAGACCACAGGATTCAAATTCAAGTGTTCACAGATGTGGGCCACTCACCAGAACAGATGCAGGGAGACAGAAAGAGAGAAAAATGAAAAAATATCTGTCTCATTGACTACTGATAGATGGCAGAGTCGACTCCTTCACCCCAGGAGCCCCTGATCATCTGTTTAAAATTAAATTTGATTATATGTGCCCCTCCTCTGCTGTGACTTTGTCATTCATTCTTTTCTCAGTCGTCATGGCGAGTTAACGAGTCCAAATGCACATGAATCTGATAAAAGGGGGGATTCAGATGGGAGCTGAGGGATGTAAGGATTAGGGGTTTCATTTTCCCAAGGGGGTGCAGAAAGTTGCTGCCACGTTGCTGCAGCACACACTAAATGGCTGTTATTTACACACAGCGCTGCTGGCGGGAGGCTGGAAAGCACTTAATGGAGCTAAGTGACACAAACCCAAACACAGGTGGAGAGCATAAAGTGTCTGGCATTCACTTGTCTGGGTCATTTATTTGCCCACAGAGGAGCACCTGTTAAAGCAAAAATTAACTTTTTTATTTCCCCCTCCGTCCCGCAATAGAGTAAATCTATAATCCAGCTCTTCGAAACGCTGCTGTTTTCTTCCTCAACATCTTGTTTCTCAATCTCTCTCCGTCTGTCTCCCTCCCCCTCTGTGGTAACCCGGCAGCAAAAAAAAAAAAAAAAAGCCACCTCTTTCTGTCCTCACACACCCTCCTTTTTCCCCACAACTCTCAGGGGTAGTTTTATATTAACCAGCAGAACATTTCACCTGCTGGTGTGTGTGAAAGCATTTATTGTTCTCAGAAACAGAAAGACAAAGAGACCTGGACCCGGAACACAAAGAGACACAAAAGCTACTACCTCCACCATCATGCTCATATCTGCTATAAAAAGCTGTCAATCATCCACACACCAGCGAGCGTCATAATACTAGTTACAGACTTTGCAGATTTGCAGCTGATTTGCATCCTGTGTGTGCAGGTAAGCTGCTCTTTGTGTGCAGTTTAACTGTAAATTCATCTGCACATGCATTTGTTCTTGGAGGTGAATGAAAGCCTCACTTGGCCCGGTCCAGCTCGGTGTGTTTTCATGCTACAGATGTGGAACTTACACATTATAAAAACTTCAGGACTTAACTCTCTGCACTAGTTGACTAGTTTCAGTGGTAAAAATGAGCCTCTCCTCTTTCAGTGATGCAAACACCAACAACACCTGTGATGCATCTTGCCGAGGGGTCAGCTCCACAGGTCACTTCTGTTTTCACACAGCCTCCTCCTCCTCCTCCGCCCACAGGGATCCTACACCACTACGTGGCAGCTCCAAAAGTCTCTCATCGACCCAGACAATTGTTATTCATTAAATGCTACTGTAAATCAGCAGGTGGATGGAGCATAACATCTACAATCACCATAGCTAAACTGAAGCTTCTAAACAGTGAGACAACCCAATCTAAACATCAAGATTAATCCATTTAAATGACAAACTACAAAGAAAAGTAGCTGAAGTGCAGAGTGAGGTCTGGATTGAGGGTGTAGAATCAGATAGAGGCCCAGAAGCAACATGAACAGGTATGACTGCAGCTAAATAGCTGGCTGCACACCTAGAAGTTCCTCTGCAGAGCAGAATTAGTGACTTAAAGTTGATTAAGCCAGCCATGAGTCGCCAGTGGACTTCTATGAAAGGTGGAGCAACTCTTGACCTTTTTGGTTGATGGAATGTTAAATGTGCTGTAAGAGTTTCGTGATGCATCTGGGAGTTAACCATGGTTTAATCACGAGTCGGTGGCATAAGAGAAACAGACCATCAAAAGTTTTAAATGTGTCTCATTCACCATTAAAAGACCCTCAGAAACTGGAGAAAACTGAGAGAAAGAATTCTTGTAGACCCAAAAACCACAACATAATCAGAGGACAAGTTTCTGAGAGTCAACAGCTCAGTAACAGCAGCATTCGTTTCCACTGTAGAAAGATCCATGGGAGTGTTCAGCTAAAGTCCCCTACCGGTGGCCAATTTTAAGAGTCAAGGTTTAAACATTTAGGTTTATAAATGGATTCAATAATGCCTTTGTTAACTTCAGTTATGTGTTTGTCTTGTGCTTTTGATTAAGTGTAAAATGAGGCTTTGAACTGCCTGAATTTTAATAAAAACCTTTGATGAAATACATATTTATATATATATATATATATATATATATATAATTATTTTTAATTATTTCAATTCAAGTTTCTTATGGTTTTTTTTTTGGATGTGCTTAAACATTTCTCTCAATTTCTGTCATAGTAGGATTTGGAATTTTCCTGAACTGAGAGAAAGAGTGAGAAGAGAGTGAGAACGCTGGGCGAAGCCATGGCATGCCTTTCTAATTCACAACAGCTGAAACAATACGGAGCCTGAAAGGAGGGAGGCCAACATATTTCACACACATACATACACACACACGTTGACTCACACGTCACAGACATATTTAGATCATGTAAAACAAAAACACATAGAGGAGACGTACTTTCTCCCTCAGTCACAGCTGCATTATAGTAAAAGATAAGTAAATATGTGTGTGTGCGTGTGAGTGTTAGATAAAAGTCCAGCAGAACTGACCAGGTTATATGATTAGTAAAATTATGTTAGTGTGATCCAATCAGTCCTTTAGACAGAAATAAAGTCATGAACTCTGACACACAAATGCAACATGAGAAACACACATGCAGACATGAAGGCGCAGACAGGAAGACAGAACGTGGTCCAGGAAAACTCGGAGAGCCTGTAAACACGGCTTTCATCCAGATGACGGATGACTTGGATTAGCTGCAGAGTCGTGGGCGGGTCACTGGGTTCTGACACACTGAACTTTTCAGTCTGCACACGATCTTTGAGTTGGAATTAGCTGAAAGGAACAGCTAAAGCAGGTTGACTTCATGAGGTCCTGCTGATCAAACTGGGACTCATTTTCTTTATTTCAGCTTCGTTGATTCTCTGTTGGTCAGTTTAAACGTGGGTTTTGGGTATTTATATAACCTCGGGTGTATGGTTAATATGATAAATGAAGTAAAGTGGGGTCTGAAGCTGGAAAACCCCAAAGATTTTTCATTAGGCATATTCTCGAAGTCATTTTTAAAAGCGGGAGGTTTAGGAAACTGTTATGACTTTAGCTATAAACAAACAAAAAAAGCATGCAGTTCCCTGTGTGATGAAAATACTAAACATTCTAAATGCTAATTACAGTGTAAGCACAGTTTCAAGGGAAATTAGGACAAGATTCGGCTTCGCAGCAGGAGGCCAGAGACAAACGAGCTGCTGGCCCAGTTTGGCTCGACTTCTACGCCCATCGTGGAATAGCTGCTGACACAGTCGGTGCGGGAAAGGACAGTGAGTCACGAGTTTGCAGATTCTCAGATGACCCATAACTACAGGATGGTGAGGTGGAGAGGAGAGACTGAGGGCTGGGAAGATAAAGTGGAGAGGAGGTGAAAGGTGTGACGGAGGGGGTGCAGACAGAGGAGGTGTGCAGGCATGATTTAGGCCAGCGATTTTTACACACGTGTGCAAAAAGAGACACAAATGCACACATACGGCTCCTGTTACTGCTGTCACCCACTAACCAGCCCTACCCAGGAATGTGCATCTGCAGCGTTGGTTTAAAGCCTCGTAATGCCCCTCTGCTGCAACACCAGCATGCAAATATGAATGTGTGTGTGTGTGTGTGTGTGTGTGTTCCCATCCCACCCAGAGACTGTCAGCTGTTTAGAGACGCAGGGAAGCCAGCGGCATGCAGAGGGATGTTGATGCCACGCCTTAATGTGTGCGAGGGTGGGGTGAGGAGACAGCTGAGATTCCGGTTGCGACCCGAAAAAGACTGGAATTAGAAGCATCCTCTGATGAAGAGCGCTCACACACATACACACACCTCTCATCAGCCCTAAATACAAACACAGATTCCACAGTAGCACATATGTGCAGACAGGATGGTCGAGTATAAACATGTACATGATAAATAGCAATAACAAAGTCAACAAAAGCACTTTAATCCTGGTAAACATGTAAAAAACAGCGAGCTTGAAGTGATTTGAGCTCATCATCATAACCTGATGCACCACACAGTTTGTTACATCAGACCATCAGGAAAAGGTCTGGAAGCTTCAATCTGTCATTTTCAATAAGTGGATCCAGTTTGGAGAAGAGCAACACCTTTTCAGAAAGAATAAAATGAGAATTTGCTGATACTATAGCAGCATTTCTGCAGACAACCTCATAGGCAGCATCAGGCCGGATGCTTATCACTTTTAGTATTTTATAATAACATTCGGTTCGAGACAGAAATAAGAGAATCATGTTTGTATAGAATGGGGAGCGAAGGCTGCTTGGCGCGCGTGTGTGTGTGTGTGTGTGTGCGCGCGCGTGTGTGCATGCGGCTGGTGAGTGTTTCTAATATTATGTATTCCCACTTTGTTTTGTTTTATATGCATACATGTTTTTAATCATGTAAAGCACTTTGTGTTGCCTGTGGCATGAAAGGTGCTTTATAAATAAAGTTAGATTTGATTTGATTTGATAGCTGACTGTCCTCATTACTAAAAAACAATGAGACTTGCCAAAATAGTAGTGACCTGGTCAAAAAAGACAACCCTAACTCGAAGCTGGACAAGGAGAACATTGTAAGAACCTTAAATGATCCTGAACTAACTAAAGCATTAAACATCAGCATGTTAGCATAAGTTTTCTGGCTGTGACTGGAACTTTGCCGGTTATGTGTTGCAGTAAGTCTCAAACTTTTTACGCCACACACCTCTGCAGAAGATCTCAGGATCTCCAAGTACTGTATGTCCAAGTATGACTGAATGAAATCATGACAGTAAAATGCAGTCGGACAAGTTTCTGAGGCTGTGCAATCACCCATTTAACACCCAATAAAATAACACTACAGTAAGAAACTCAAAAAAGACATAATGAATATAAACTAGAAGCATTTGGAGAGAACAGACCTTTTTGTTTGCCAATGACTGTGGGCATTATTTTTTAGTTAGAAGATCGAATAACAAAATGATCTCTCCATAGTAAAGAAGCCTTTAAAAATTCCTGGATCCAGGTGGTGATCCGGATCACCCCCAAAAAGGAATCACTTTATTCCATTTCTGAGATCAAAATACATCCATAACAGACGGAGAGACAAATGCTGACAAATATATGACCTCCGCCTTGGTGGACTAACGTGAGCTGATTAGAAGGATGCTCCTACAGTCCTGTGATACCTGGATCAACAGGCTTCAGTCTCAGATTTGACTCTGCTACTTGATGAAGTCTTGTTTTTTAGTCCTCTGACAGAAACCAGGACACAGTGTCAAGCGGAACATTCTCCCAGGTTGGAGAATGCTCTCTGCTGGTAAAGATAACACGAGTTGAGACGGCAGGAAAATCAGACGCAGCTGTGCAAACATGGCCAGAAACCTGGATGCTTAAATCTTCTATGCAGGGATATCAATAACCAGTTCCTCATGTTTTACACCAGAATGTGACCAATATGTGATCAATAACGGCCTTTACTTTACTTCCATGTAGAAATATTAACACTGACAAGAAATCTTCCTTTAGTGTATTTTAAAATCAACTTTCAGCTAAAAGGATGAAATCAGAGCTTCTTGAAATAAACTTCTTCTGTATTTCTAATAAAGAGACGACGAGTTTGTCTGTGTGAGATCACTGCTGTTAAACTATAATCTGACGACATCACTACCCACTCCCATGACCCCTCCTCCCCTGACTGGCCTCCATCCACACCCCACACCTCGTCCTGAGCCCCTCGTCTTTTTAAGCATCGGCATGACATCATCCCTCTGGATTTGAAACGGGGTCTGATGGGGGAGGGGACGAAGGAGAAGGAGAGGGGTGGCCTGGTCCGTTTTGGAACCAGACAGACATGTTTAGGTTTGAAATGAGCCGAGCTGGATCGGTTACAGAGAACCAGACAGAGAGAAGCCAGAGGGAGCTTCAGACAAAGAGAGGAGAGGGGCTTCAAAGAGCAGACGAGAGGATTTCACATCTTTTTATCCCCCTTTAGACTTAACAGGAGGACAGAGTCAATATGATGGAGCTGTAATACAGAGAAGACAAGAAGAGTCCCGTTATTTTTTGTCCTTTTCATGGCCCAGCTCTACTCTCTGTTCAACAGTTTTCTTTTTCTTCATTCTTGACAATACCCTCTGCCCTTCATTGCATCCTAACCCCCCCCTCAGACAGAATGACAGACCGTGTCTCCATGCTCTACAAACCCTGCAGACAGCAGCTACAGTATTTTACTTTCTGCAGCAGATTTACCCCCCAGCCTGTCTGCACCTCAGCTCAGTTTCAACCAAGAAGAAAAAATGATAAATGAGAATTAAAAACTACAATCAACATATTTACCCTGCATATTCTTAACAAGACTTAGCAACAGTCATCTTCTGCTTTCTCAGATTGAAAATGAGTAAATAAAACTGTAATAGCTAACAAGGCTGTTTAAGTACATTAATTATAAACTCTAAAACAGGCACAACATGCTGCAAATATTGTAGGATAAAAGTCTGTCAGTCATGTTGATGAACCCTGCAGGTCAGCCGGCGATTTGGACCCTCATGCTAATGCTAAATCACGTCAAGTTCAGGTTTAGGTTTATGTACGTAGCACATTTACTGCAACCACAGTTGCCCAAAGTGCTGAACAATCAAACAACTACAACATAAAACACCAGACAGGAAAACAATAAACAATAAAAGTCTGTTTAAAAAAAAAGGCAAACAATATAAAACCGGAATGAAAAGTAAAAGCAAGCAAATGTCAAGCTCAGCTATGCTTGAAAGCCAGTACAAAGAAGTGGGTCTTAAAACCAAGGAGCAAGGACTTAAAACCAGTAACAGACTGGGCAGCTGAAACGTGAAATGCCAAACCTAAAAAGCTCCGTCACGCCTGGATTTGAGTCTGGAAGACGGGACCTTCAGAATTTAATGCTAAATTAGCATTTTTAAGCATTAACACAGACAGCAGGAATCCACACAGCACTGACAAATTCAGCATTTGGTTTGTAGATTTAACCACTTTTCACTCCCTCTATAACTACTTTCCCTCCCAAAACCTACAACTTTTTATTAAATATTTTAAGTTGTAGAAGGATGATTTCATCAGATGGTTTGAATTGAATTAATTTAGTTTTTAAAAATCTTATCAAATCACACCAGAAGCTTTAAACACTTAACTCAGCTTAATTAATATATGTGAGTAAAGAGGAGGAAGGAAGCAAAGCGAAGGCACAAAGTACGTGCAAAGTGATGGCATCCGTACGATTATTAATATATAATATCATTTCAGGTTATTTAGTTTTTTGGATTTTAAGCAAACTTTAAACTGGAAGCCTGACAGATGGTTACTGATCTAGTTACTAACTAAAGAGCAGCAGGACTGAATCCAACCAGTAAAAGAAAAAGCAGATCATCGCTGACATTTAGCTTCTAGGGGTGAATACTGTCGGGTTTCCTGGACTGATCATGGACATCTACATGGAAGAAACTCCATCCAGTTTTATCTTATAAAAACAGTCTGGTTTAAGTCCACTACGAAGAAACTTTACTATTAATTTGCATCTTTGGTTCAAAACCAATTTACTTTAAACCCTTTGGTTTCCTTAGCCAGACCGTTATCTTTATGAATCAGCTTATTTTAACAGTTATTATAAAGTAGACGGTTGTGGATTTAATTGGATTACAGTGAATTGTACTTTGTAAAGTGCCTCAATCATTTGTTGTGAAAATCTATTTAATACGCATTTATTATTGGCAATTAAAGTTCCAGTTTTTCACATTTTGGGCATTTATGGCAGATATGGAACATACTGTAGAAAATTAAAACTCCAGGTCAGCTTTTTATCTAAACTGATCTAAATCTAAACTTGGTTAAGTAAATTAAAATGATTAAAATAAGGTATTACTTGATTCAGCTATATGTTGGGCAAATCCTTCCTTTATTCTAACCACCGGAAATATTCCCAAAAAGTGTTAAATGAACCTCATCAAGCTCAGATCGTTGTTCTTATTTATTTGTCCATCAAAGCAATGTATATATGGGAAAATTATTTCCATATATTTAATATATTCCATATATAAATGACTTTTCTTTAAAAGCTGATTATTATCAGTTAGTAGAAAGACTGGGACACCTGTAAATCTGCTCACTGGCATGAATCAATAACACCACAGAAAGCATAAAACAGCCTCTCACGCTGTCTGATCAGGCTTTGTTTTTCAAGTGCAGCCCATTTATCTTCTCACAGCTCTCTCTGAATCACTCCTCTTCTTTCAACGGCCCTTTATCTCCTCAATCTGTTTGTTCTCTGCCACACATTTCTTTAGCTTTTGCTCTCATTAGGAGCCAAGCGAAGGGGAAGAGGAGAGAAAGACCCAGAAACATGTGGAGGGATTAAAGAAACAAGCACAAAGGAAGGTTAGCAGGCCAAGAGGGCAGCGAAGATTCAATAAATATCTAAATAATTAAATTAAGAGGGATGAAAAGAGAAAAAAGAAGAAGAAGCAGAGTGAAGATGAAGAGAAGCAGGTGGAAAAGTGCCACATGAAATGTTCCTTGATCCACCCACCCGGCGTGGAAAACAGGCACTTTTCTTTTCGATGCATGAAAATGATTAGAGTTCGCTTCACATGACTCATCAATGCTTTTTAGAAATGGTGACCTTCTCAGGGCACGGCTGCAGATAAGCATCTCTGGATGTGAAGGGATTCCTGCAAACGTCTCTGAGCTCTCGCACAGCCGTGGACGGGATATTACGTCATGGCAAGAAAATGTGCTCTTTAATGATAGCAGACCGAGTCTGGTCTGTGTCCCGACACGAGCACCAGCAGGATCACGAAACAGCAAAGCAGCGTCCTGAGGCCTTAACGCCAGATTACAACCACAAGAACAGCAAGATATGAAGCAGAGCAAAGCATCAGCATTCCCAACAACAACTCTGTAAACTCAGCTGGACACGCTGGTGCATTTATTCCTGCACAGACTTGTCTTTCTACTGAATTTATTTGCAATCAGCTTTCACTGGTCGTTGAAACATGTTTGTTAGTTTATTTGAAATGTGAAGCATGAACGCGACACTTGAACCGTCTAAAACCTCAGGTCTTCCTGTTGGGGGAAGTTGAGAACATCTGCAGCCAAACTGAGATAAAACTGAACTAAAACATTTTTCTCTAGAGTTCATCTTTGCAGAGATAATGTTTAAACATGCATCGCTGCAAAAGGACATTCCTATTTACCCTGAAATTTGTCTTTTTTTAGGCAAGCTTGAAACTTTGAAATGTAAAGATGACAAAGACGACTATATATTTTTAAATGAACATACCTGTAACTCCTAATTTTTCTATGCAAGGTTTCATTCTTTATGTTTAAATGATCCTGCTGGTAGGCAGGAGGATAAGTTGTTCTATTTTTTCTATTTTTATAGATGGCTTCAGTTTGTATGATGAGGTGAGTCAGTTCAGGTGGCCAGGATTACAGCACACATGAGGAAATGTACACATATGTACATTTATAATGTCCTATAGGGCCTTAAATGACATTTGTACATTCATATTATTACAAATAAAATCATCTTTAGCTTGTGGCTATTTGTTTATACAAAACATTTTTTGTGTTATTTTAGCCGTCTTGTCCTTTCAGGCTAAGGTTTTGTTTTTAAAACTACTTTAGATGCTTCATGTTTCTGAGAAGTGAAATTTGCATGTTTAGTTTCCTCATTTAAATTCATCGTGCAAAATCAAAACTGCCCCTGAGCTCGGCTCTCTAAGCGCCGTGTCCTTAAATGGCATCTTGTGCTTCACGAATATGATCAAAAGCTTTGAGGTAAAATCAGCAGCAACAAAAACATCAGCTGTTCTCCATTATTTTACAAAACCAAGTTGGTCTTAACCACAAGAAAAGGGATCAAAGGAAAGGGTATCAAATTTAAGACTGTTGTCCATCACTGCGGCTACAAGATCAAGACCCTTAAAGGGCGGAGCCTGAGGATCATAAAGAGGAAGAGATGTGGGATACGTGCTCATGAGTTAGCTGGAAAATTCAGGGAGAAACACTGACGGCATCGTGATGATGCTTCAAAGGAACAACGCGGTGATTCAGTGGTCTGTCAGGCATTTTAAAGAGATGTGTGACTCAACTGATCACCGCCTCCGATGCACAACAGGAGCTCTCACACGAACACACACACATCCCTTTACCTCACGGCCTCCGGAGGTTTGAGCAAGAGGGGAAAAGACAGAGCCAGACCTCCACAGAGGCTACACAAATATTGAATGTCACTATTCATGTAACACAATGAGCGGCTCAGTGAACCGAAGCTCATGTTACGCTGAAGAGTTTCTCTTTATGTGTGCAAATTATTCCAGAGGCATGACGGGGGAGGACAAACCAAACACACACATGATCTTTCTATTCAGTTATTTCAGATTGTTTTTAGGATTTTTATTGCAAGCGGTTATTGTGAGAGCCTCAGCCCATCATAGATGATGTAGATGTGTAATAGTGGAAAGCTTCGACCAAACTTCATACAAATATAAATATAGAATTATATAACTGACTCCAACACACACACATTCATGTCCTACCTTGAACTCCTGCAGCTGCTGTTTGATTATCTCCACCTCTGTGCCGACCAGGCTCTGTGCATTCAGCCCATCTTCGGCTCTTCCCAGCAGGCCTTGCAGCTCTGCCACCAGCCGGTAGAAGTCCTGAACTCTGTCAGCGGCGTCTTCGATCTGATCCAACCTGGCCTGGCCGCGCTCACTCAGCTGGAGAGCAGAAAACATGAATCCATCACAAATCAAAACCACTAAATCATGACTCTTCCCATGACTCGTCTTCCTCGCCCCTCACCTTGCCGGCCTGGCGGCTCAAAGCCTCCGTCTCCCTCCGGAGAGCCAGCAGGTCGGGCGAAGAGCCTTCTCGCCGCAGCATGCTGGTGCACTCCGACGCATGTCCCTCCAGCTCAGTCCTCAGGTTGGATAGACGGGACAGGAAGCCCTTCACGGCGTCAGCCTGAGAGGCCAGCGAGTCCACATCCCGTCCTACAGGACTGAGGGAGTCCAGTTCGTCGTCTAAGTCGGCAAGACGGGAGAAGATGTCTCGAACGTGAGCCTGGACCTCACCAACACCCTGCAAGCGCGACTCCAAAGCGGAGCAGCACTGCTCGATCTGATGGAGGAGGGCAGAGTTCGTTAAGCTAAAAGAAAAAACCATCAGCAAACCCATCACACCCCTACACACGGGCTGTATTTATCTCTGAGGAAGCTCCATCTGATGAAAGTTATTACTGACCTCACGTGCACCGTTAGCTCCTTAAAAGCATTTGACAGCTTTTTCCACATGTGTGGGAGTGTTCCCTAGTGGTCCTGGAAAGCAGCAGCTTTGAACTTTTCTCAGATATTTAAGATCCAGCGACCTGCATATCACACTAATTCTGATTGATTTGTCCAAAATGAGTTTCATGTTAAACATATTTGATGTTTTTTATTTTTCTATAATTAACTTTGGTTTTCCTGATTCCATATTTTCTGACTCTTATGGATGTTTTCCTTTAGATGTTTTGAAATAATAATAATAAAAACAATTTAATCAATCCAAAGGAATAATCAACCTACTTTTTACAAACAGATCTGAAAGAATCTTTAAGACTCATAACCTCTTTACAGGGTTATCTGACCATATAATAATACTTCTAACAAGTAAGTCCACATGGAAACGAGCCTCAAATCCATGAACATGGTGTCTGATGTTACAGCGAGCTGTACAGTACCGAAGAACCAACAACAAAACTTAAATAACATGAAATGAACTTCATGAAATAAACTGGTTTTTAACTCGTAGATGATGCTAATCCTCGGATTAAACACTTTCACAAAAGAATTAAATCATAGAAACCTTTTTAAGAAAACTAGAAAATAAAACAATCAAGATACAGTCAAGATAAGAGACCAGCTCTTGAAAAAGCCAAAGAGAGAAGCCTGAACTACGACAATCATTTACCTAAGTAATTAAAAAGGTAGCACGGCCAATATGTAAGGCCAAAGTTAACTTTTATTAAAGAAAAAGAAAGGCAATGGAAAAAAAAAGTTAAGAAATAAGTTAACTAATAAACAACCCAAGAAGGATAACAGCGAGATAGAATTAAATATTGACAATAAACTGGTAAGCAGCTTGATTATTTTAGCCACTGACCTAAATAACTTCATAATAAACTCTGTACATGAGAAATTATTTCATTCACCTGATTACAAATATTGACCCGTAAATCTGTCACAACTGGATTTTAATATAAAGATCAAAAGCTGAAGAAAGCTGTTGAGGCACAGATGTATTAGCTGCTATGCTAACTCTGTGCACATTAACATTTTGTTGTTTACTTATGGCCATTAATGGGACATAAGTTCCTTTAAATAATGAAAATACATAGTAGATGATGATTTTCTTGGTTCCATTTATCAGGCAACTTTTTTTTTTGGCAGAGTCATAATTTCTTTTAAAAAGAAGACCAAAAAAAGTCAGAGGCAAAGCCAGGCAGCCTCCTAAAACCAGGATAAATCAGGTCTGTGTCTTAGTTTCTGTGTAAAAACCAAACAGCAGAACATGCAACCAAACCAGAAATAATAACCAATAAAAATAGATTTTGTTCATGTAGGCGCTGAGTCATCATCTGATATGCAGCATTTTCTGCAGCACAGGACTCTTTTCTCAGCTGCAGCTGCATCAGTTAACACCTTAAATGGAATATTTGGAGGTTGTAGAGCAGAATATAGATGCAACGCAGTGGGTTTACATTTCAAACAATGATTCAGTGTCCAATGTTCACACTGACCATATATGACTGCCGTAAGTGACAGTATAGTTCTGCTCTCTCTCAGCTCGCCGACACTCGCACTCGCACACAATTACCCGGCGTATAAATAGCCTCCGATCCAGAATGAATTCATTGTTGAGCTTCCATTGATTCATAACTTTGGTCACTCTGTTCATCTTGTGCAGCTGTTTGCCGCATCTGTTCTACTTCAACATGTGGGTCAAATAAAGTTTGAGTTCTGACACAAAGCTGGAAAAACGTCTCGTCTGAATCATCACAACACTGCAGAGATAATCAGAATAAACGTACATCAAGTATTTCAAAGCAGGAGCCAGCTCCTTGTTTCCGGAAAGAACTGTTAAAAAGTTAGTTTACTGTATACGCATTTTTATTTTATCTAGTTTTCAGACTGTAAACTGAAGAATTTTTGTAAAAACAAGAAGCAGCAGCCATGATTAGAACTGCTAGAATGATCTAAATACTATAAAGGATGCTTCAATGTAGGGCTGGGCAATATATTGAGATTTTCAAATATATCGAGACTTTATCAGACGCAATATAGAAGGAGGGAATATCGTTTATATCGAGATAGCTTGTTTTGAGTTAAAAGCATCTTTTCTTTTGCATTTTGCACAGCTGTATTTTTATTACGGTCATTGAAAAGTATTTTTAATTTATTTTGTTTTAGGAGCATTTAATTTAATATGAAGGTACTTTAATTTCAGTCAGCTGTTTTAACATGTGCTGCTGAACCTTAATAAAAGTGTTTTTAGCACTGAAGGCTGTAAATTGGAGCCGTCTCTTTGGTTACTTGACAAAAAAAATCTATGTGGAGAAATATATTGTTTATCGTGATTCAGGTAAAAAATATCGAGATATAATATTTGGTTCTTATCGCCCACATCAAAGCTCTAGGACTGGTAGTTGTGTTTACCTTAAACCACGAGTCAGAATGAAACTAAGACAACAGTGAGTGAGTGGAGAGCAACACACAGCTTAGCAGGACAGGATAATGTTACAGTAACCGCTGCATCCACATGCTGTCTCGCTGTGATTGTCTGGATGTTTTACTCTCCAGAAAGTCCACCAGAAACGTTGTGGGTGTTTGTGAAACATCTCTCGATATTTTCTCAAAAACAGCTTAAATAAATTGTACCATTCTTTAGGAAATAAAATACTTTCTGAGAAGTCCCTGAATTCATTTTTAGATGGCACAAACTGAATCAAGTGGGTTGAGTTTATTGAGGAAACCCAGGACATAATTTCTCTGTTCTCACCTTGTCAGTGACGTCCTGATATTCCTTCTCTGTATCTTTGGCCTGGTCCTGAAGTCTCTGTGCGCCCTCCGAGCCGCCTCCTGGTGTCTGGGGGGCGTCCTGTACCAGGCCCTGGGCCAGGTCTCTGAGGTAGACCACCTGAGGCTGCAGCGACCTCAAACTCTCCTGCTGACTTCTCAACCTCTCCAAGCTTTTAGCGCTGCATGCCTGAACAGGAGAGGAGCACATGGAAGGTGCAGCAGATGTTTTCATGCGGTTGCTGATTTGTTTGTCCCTCCACTAAAAGGTAATAAATACACTCCCAGTCCCAAACTAACAAGTCACCACCTGGTTTTAACTAAGCCAACAGCCTCCCGCTGGATAATTACTGCATGGATGATGATGTTTCAAGTTATAATTTGTTTGTTTGTTATTTGTTATATTTGTTGATCTGTTTCAGAAAGGTCAGATTATTGGAATCCAGCAAAGAAAACCTCTGAGGAGATACAGAAACTACTAAAATTGGGTTATGAACTGTAAACAGATTATTAAAAACTGAAAGGATAGTGGGGAACCATCGTCTTCCAGGAAGAAATGTGTTGCGTGATGATGATCGAAGACCAGTTAAACGTTTGGTGAACAACAGTAAGAAGATTTCCACATGAACAATGTAAAGAGACCTCGAAGGATTGAAACTGAGCAGCTGTGTGGCCATAAGAAAACCACTAATCAGTGAGGCTAAATGATTATAAAGGCTTCAGTTTGCTAGGGAGCATAAAGACTGGACTCTGAAAATTGAAAATGAATGGCTTTTCAAAACAATGACACAGTGAATGCTGCTGTAATCAAAGCTAAAGACGGTCCAACCAAACGGGCCGTGTAGAAAGAAAAAACCACTCAGAATTGCATGTAACGCCTTCTGACTGGCAGATGTCCACACCTGAGGTCCAAGAGCCTCCTGGACTTCAATCTGGTGCTTGGCAGCTTCCAGCCTCCTCTCTACAGCCTGTCTGCCTTCTTCAAACTCCTTCAGGCGGCTGCTCAGCTCCTCCAGCTGAGAGGTGTGGTTGAGGAGACTCTCATTCAGCCCATCAACCCGACGGTTCAGCTGGGCCTTCTCATCACGAACCTTAAAAAGATAATCACAAACCTCACATTAACACAGAATTCCTCCAACACATTATTATAGTAATAAATGCCTCCCCGTACCTCTTCCTCCCCGATGCAGCATTGCTCCAGCAGCTGATCAGCTGCAGTATTGAAGGCTTCGAGTAGGGGTTGTCGTCTCTCCAGGTCCAGGGACAGACCTCGAGCCTTCTGCAGGGCCTCATCCAGAGCAGACGAGTCCAGCAATGGATGGATTTCTCCATCCCTCTCTTCACACTCTGCTAACCACGGCGCCAGCTCCGCCTTGTGCTGCTGGTAAGTTTCTGCTTTGCTCAGAGTGTTCTTCAGTCTGCCCTCACGGTCTGAGATTCGGTTGTTCAGCCCCTCCCAGTCCTGCCGCAACAAGGCCAGACGCGACTGCAGAGATGCCCGCTCGTCTGCTGGGAGAGTGGCGAGCAGCGACACTCCCTCGGCCTGAATCAGCTCGTAGGAACCTCGCTGACTGGCAATGCCACGCTGGAGCTCATCGGTCTGAGCCAGCAGGGCACGGATCGCCTCCGGCTGACAGGGCAGGGAGGCGGTGGAAGACTCCCTGGGATCTGCCTGCTTGTCGAGCCAGGAGCGCAACTCCTCAAACATCTGCTGGAACTGCTGGGTGGACGACAGGGCGGCCTGGAGCTGAGACAGGCCGTCAGCTGAGGGAATGAGTAGCAGAGAGTAGAGGATTATGATCATAAACTCTGGCAAACTATTCCAAACAGAAAGGATAAATAGGACTTGAGGAGGATTTGCTTTATTTATTTTAAATGATTTGGTGTATTTTCTTTACATAAGGAAACAAATCATGATCAAACTGGGGCAATAACATGTTTATTTAACTCAGATCCACAAACCTGCTCGCTCCTCCAAACTCCTGAGCGGTGCACTGACGCTCTCCAGTCGTTTGCTCAGCTCCTCCTTCAGGTAGGGTTCGGCCACGATGGCGCTCAGCTCCTGGCAGAGCTTCTCAGCCTCGGCCAGCTCGGTCCGCCTTCGCTCCAGCTCTGAGCGGATCTCTCCGGTTTCCTGCAGCCGCCGTTTCAGTGCCTCCGGCTGGGCGCTCAGCGAGGCCTGAGCGTCTAACCGCTCACTCAGAGCAGAAACACTGGAGGAGAGCTCTCTGAGCAGCGCCTGAGGAGGAGACGAGGAAGATTCTGTGATTTTACCACCCTTGCTGTGATGGACAGGAATTTAACCATTGGCACAATTATTTTACCTGGTACCGTTCGCTGGTTCCTTGGGCCTGATCGATGTGGTTTGACCTCTGAGTCAGTCTGTTTGTGAGGTCCTCCCACTGCTGGGAGATGGAGCCCAGTTCAGTCCGGACCTCCTCCAGGTCTTTGGGGTCCTGAGCGGAGTCACCAGTCTGGGAGAGGATGCCCTCAGCCGACTGGGTCAGCTGGTCAAACTGCGGCCGCCGCGTCTCGAACTCACGCAGCATGAACTGTCAGGTCAGAAGACACGCACGCAGGCTCAGCGACGCAATCAGGAAACCTCGGAGGTCTAAAACCGTCTCCGATGAGCTGCTACGTACCTGAACTTGCTGTTTCTGTGTGTTGAGCATGTTTGGGTCGATGCTCAGGGGCCCCAGCACGCTCATCATCAGCTCCTTCTCCCTCAGCCACGGGCCCAGCTGATTGGCTGCCGAGGAAAAGCTGCCCAGCCTGTCAGCACACGTCTCCAGCTCAGTCTGTCTCTGGGCTGCCGTCTGATTGGCCGTTTGCCAGCGCGAATCTGAGGAAATCACAGAAAACAGAGATCACAGAGATCGTTCCAAATAAAATCAGGAGCAAACACTAAAGCAAAGAAATTTACAGCAACCGAGACTCAACGAGAGAATCTGCTTTCAAGGAGGGGTTTGTTTGTCTGAGAAAACAGGAAGCCGAACAGCATCGAGTTGACTCATTAAAAGAAACTGCAGGACCATATATGACAGGGGTGTCAGAGGTATGGCCCAGGGGCCAAAAGTGGTCTGCAGAGGGTCTTATCTGGCCTGTGGGATGAATTTGTGAACATGACATAGAAGACATTAACTGTAATTCATAAGGTGTCGACAGGAGGCTGCATTTTTTATATTTAAATATAAAACATGTCCAAAGCAGGAAAACATTTTTTCTTTTATTTTGTAAAGCGCTTTGTGCAGTTATGCATGAAAAGTTTTTATAATTAAAGTTTGTTTTGTTTTGATTTGATGCAGGTGGTCAGGATTACTGCACAGATGTGGAAATGAACACATTTGTACATTTAAAATAACTTCTAGCTCTTGAAAAGTTATTGATTAGGTGATTAAAAATTTGGTGATTTTGTGTTTTGCACATGTAACTGATTAACTGAAAATTTAGGTTGTAAAGTATTAAATGTGAACATCTTGTGAACATCTTGTGAATGTAAATGTACTTTTGTGCACTAAAAAAGGGGAGAAATTAGGAGTTTTTGTTATTTATAGGTTATTGTGTTATTTTACTGGTCCAGCCCACTTCAGGTCAAATTACACTGATTAACCTGTTGGTACCAGACGTCCTGCAGTGGGATGTGATAAATAAATATGTGTGTTACTGAGTTATACACCATTAGAAAGCTAAGACTCTTGAGATGTGATTGGTGTTTACCATCCCAGGCTACAATCATAGCTGTACATTCAGTAAACACCTAATTCTGACTATGCCATTCATCTTTCAAGCCATACTGTACTCCAGTAGCAGACGATCCTGCGACAGAAACGCTCCTGTTACAGAATCAAGGGTCCAGTAGAAGTAGTTCGGTAAAATAGCTGGTCCACAAGTCTTTTTCCATAAAAACCCATTTTAGGTGAATATTTAAGGATTTTAATGAGTTAAGACTGAATATAACTCCTGAATTTTGTGCTTCTTAACTCAATAAATTGAGAAAACGTTTTGCAGATGCTTCTCCTGATGAAGCAAGTGAGAATTAAAAAAACATTTAGCGACAAAGGCTTTTTCAACATATAATGTTTTTTTTTCTCAAACGGGCAAAAATGTGGGCGTTATCAGCAGTTTCAGGATTTAGTGGGACATACTTGGGCTAGCAGTGGAAATCATTGTGCCTACACAGGATCTGTCCATGGGAAGCATATGAACCGGGAGTCATCATCAAAGATGAAGAGGAGAAATGAACCAGTGCATGGCTGTAGAACCAAAATGAAAATGCTGCTCAACATGTTTGCTCCTGCTGAAGAACTCACAAACAGGAACAACATGTTTTCTGCCCTGTTTCCAAAATTTCATACAGAATCAGTGATGGAGAAAAAAAACAAAAAAAAAACAAACTATTTCTTCCTCTGCTCCTACATCCTCTTCCTCCTCCTCTGACTCATGTTCTGGGCATCCAGCAGTACTTAACTGTGTGTTCTCAGTCCACACAGAAATGAAAAGGCATTATGAAATATAAAGGCCCCCTTCTTGGATTTCATGTTACATATTTCTGTCTTGGTTAACTCACAAAAGGTTCTGGTAAAAATATCAGGTATGAGAGCGAATAAACAGCTTCTAACTCGCTCCCTGGACATTATTGATCACTTATTCGGCATTACTAAGACTTTAAGGCACTTTCTTTCTTTCACTTTCATCTAATTCCCTAACATTAAACGGTCACTTTGATCTCTATTTTAAACCTCAGTTCATGATATTTTAACACAAGTAACATGAGTTATTTGAAGGGAAGAATTTATATCATCATGACTATGAAGCTAATACAACTATGAGGTTGTCACAGCTAGCTCAGATCACGTCTAGCCGCAACTCCCACTCAGACACCTGCAGCATGTCCTGCAGGTGTCTGAGGTTTTGTTTTTTTTTCCAGCTTCTCTACACCTGGTACTGCTTCCTTTGAAGACTCTGCTGCACCTTTGGACTGTGCAGCAGTCTTCGTTGTTCCATCTCCCATGCTGGTTGCTTCCCTTCCTCTGCCAGCTGCAGCAGAAAGTTCCTTCCAGCTGTTTGGGTGCCAGTGCACCTCTTGTACTTATTCCTACAAGGTCCAACATGTTGTGAAATACAGAACCGAGGTATCTCATGTCCCCCTTTACAGAATACTTCCAGGTTATTTTTTTAAGAATGAAGAATGTCCATTGTCATGTTTTAGTTTCTCCTCAGTATCCCCACGTGACCGCCTCAGGTCTTGACACAACACAGTCTTCATTACATTTTTCCCTGAACTAACTCGTGTTCTGCCTACTGGTTCCACCACTAACCCACTGTGAAACATGTCCGGAGGCTTAACAGCCCTGCAGCTCATACCTATCTCTTGCAGCTGCTGCCTCCAGGTGTCAGCCTCAGGAGAGTCGGGGTTGTCAGCGATCAGTTTCCTCAGCGTATTCTTCAGCTCCTCCACCTTCCCGGAGTGCTCGGCCAGCTCTGAGAGCAGAGCCTACAAAAACAAAGAAAATACCCATTTACTTCATGGAAATCAGTAACTTCAATATATTGCAGTCATTTCATAAAACAGATGGTTTTAAGGTCAGAAGATGCCAACAGACGTGTTTTTACCTTGTTTTCTTGGGCCTGAGCGTGTATCACTTCCGGCTTGGAGGGGGAGGCTGTCTGTCCCAGTTTTAGGCTTTTTTCTCTGTCACTCAGCCACGTCTTCAGCTCCTCGGTGCCCTGCCTGGCTTTCTGCCTCTGGTCCAGCGAGGCCTGCTGGCGGCTCAGACGCTCCTTTAACTCTTGGCCCACCATGTCGTATCGGCCGTTCACGTCGGACACCGTCAACTGGAGCTCCGTCAGGTCTGAATAAAACAAACAGAGAAGAGTGTCTTTACAGGAGGCATCATCCATAAGATTTCTCCAGTCTGATAAATGATTTTCATGAGTAGAAAGCCGAGACTGACCAGACAAGAAACAGCATTTAGTTCCATATTCTATAGGTTTTTTTTTTCTGCCTTTCTGCTCTCTGTATCTGAGTTATTACAGACAGATATCGGGGCCTTTTGAGCATGCTTGTGTCATTGATGTCTATAGGGAGTGTTATGTAGCGTACAGAGATGGACAGACAGGTGGAGAGAGAGCTCACCTTTACAGGTGTGAATGCCGTTCACACTGCTGGGACCTGAGGAGCCGTTGATCTGAGGGGCACCTGAGGGAGAGACACAGCTGACTGAGCGCAACACAAAATGGGTGGAACAACAAGGTAAAACTGTCCTGATAAAGGTGCCAGAAAGAAACACAGTCAAACAAAGGGGTGGTGTGGCTCGGTGGGTAAAGTGGTCGTCTTGTAACCTGAAGGTTGCCGGTTTGATTCTCGGCTCATGTTGAGGTGTCCCTGAGAATGATACCGAACTCCAAATTGCTCCTGATGGGTTGTGGTTGAGCGCCTTGCATGGCAGCTTCTGCCATCAGTGTGTGAATGTGTGTAATTGTGATGTATAATGTAAAGCGGTTTGAGGTAATTCTAAGTACAGTAACACTTGCTATATAAATACAGACCATTTACCATTTAATGAAGAAAAACACTCAGAATCAGGGTCTTTTTGGCTGTGTTTCCATCCTTACCGGTTTTGGTCTGCGGAGCAGTGATGTCGATGATGAGGGTCTCCAGCTCAGAGCCCGTCTTGTTCAGATCTTGAACCCTGGATCCCTGAGACTCCCAGTCATTAAGCAAGTCCTGAAGTCACAAAACAGTTGACTGAATTACTTTAAAAGACACCAATCTGATGCAGAATGTCCCTAAATATCTTCTTCTTTACGCTGCCACCTTGCTTTTTGTTCATATGTGTGTTTAACTCTTCAGACAGACGCACCTTGAGCTGCTGGACCCTCCTCTGCAGGCCCTCGGTGTTGAGGTTGGGCTCTTTGGAGGGCAGCTGGTCCTGCACCGTCTGAAGCCAGCGGGTCAGGGAACCCGAGAGGCTGCGGAACTGCAGCAGCTGCTGCTCGCAGGCCTGAACAGCAGCAAACCTGGGTGGAAACAGAGGAGGAGAATGGGGACAACGATGAGGAAGAGAAGCAGAAACAAAGAAAGAAAGAGGAAAAGCAAAACAGAAAGAGGAGGTGAAGACAATAAATTCTGCTCTATATTCCCTTAAAAACAGAAGAAAAATAGCTGTGGATATGAAACATTTGGGGCCTGGAGGCAGCATCAACACGGCCTTGACCTCCGTCTCTTTCTATGTGATCTGTGGCTGGAAAACTGCTGACTGCCCGCAGACAAAACAGCCCTGAGAAGCCGTCTGGCATGGAGCGGTATCATTATCATGCTATTTACTCTCCTTTGGGATTCGAGGCTGCAAGTTATCCGAGCGGACAGTTTATAGGACGGACAATGAGCCATGTTCACACTGTATATATATATATATATATATATATATATATATATATATATATATATATATATATTGTACAGTCCATCATGTAACATCCAGACATCATATCAATACATTAATATTTTCCAAATAAACTGCTCTCTTTGGTTAAGAATCTAAAAATATCCCTCGGACAGGCTTTGTTGATTTCACATGACCACTTCACAAAATATAATCCAATAAATGAACATGCATGAGACTGATGGCGGTTAAAAATTCCCAGCCCCTGCCGACATGACGTCAGAAAGGGTTGGCATGGCAACCAAAGCTACAGATTTAGAAAACAAGTTTTAGAAAAGCCTGGAGCTCAGTCTGTTCTATGGAGACTTTTTTTAGAGAAAAAAAATCAAACATCTTGTTAAAGTTTCCACAGTTTGATGATTTATGTTAACTGGAAAAAACCCGACACCTGGTAAGATGCATATTTATCAGACTACTGACAGCTTGTTTTTGGCGCTCTTGTTATTTTATAGTGAACTGTGATCATTTGGGAGGAAATCCTACTAATCTGTTGATATTTTTACCTTTCATTGACATTTTCTTCCAGTTTGTTGAACTCGTCTGTCACAGCTTTCATGTGTACCAGGAGGCTTTGAGCATTACTGAAAGCTTTCGATTGGCTGAGCTCGGTACCGAGGTTGCAGAAGGATTTCAGCTGGTTCGCTTCCTGCTCCAACTCTGATCGGATCTCCTGGGAAAAACAGAGAAAAATGTTACAAAAAGCCATCATTGTGCTTAAATCTAACCAGGCTGAAGAAGGGACTGAATGTTGGATCACTCTGCTAACCTTGATGGTCTGCCTGTAGTCATCCACGCTGCGGTCCGGCTGGCCCACCGGACACAGAGCCTTCAGTCGGCTCTGGGTAAAGACCTGAAGATCGGTTCCAAGCCGCTCGTGGTTCTCCAGTCTGGGCAGCAGCCCTTTGAGCTCAGCTTCCCTCTCAGCCTGGCTGGCCTGTGCTGCAGCGTAACGCTGGGTGAGCTGGTCTAAGCTGCCCTGCAGGCCCGAGGCTGTGGAGGCGTCCGAACTCTGGAGGAGTTTGGAAATGGAGTCTCGTGTCGCTTCCACGCTGCCCTGCCTGGACAGCAGCTCCTGTCGCAGTTTCTGGAGAAGGAGAGGAGAAGACGGTAAGATAGTCTGCAAGTTTCTGATACAATGTGCTGAAAAAAGAATTAAATATCTTTATCTGTGAAGTTTTTAACTATAAACCTGCATCAAATGTTTTTTTCAACTCTTTAAACTTCCCCAGATCATGGCGCCCTCGAGCGCTATGACTTAGCTCAGGAACAGTAGTGTGTAACTCTGTGGTGTAAATTGGGATGGATAGCCGACCCTTTAGGTGAAACTTTCCACCAATCAGAGAGCTTAAATTGACAGTAATGTCCAATCAGGAGCAGCCAAAGATCAACAAGTGAGCAGAAAGATTTATTTCTGTCTGTTTCTATGTCAATATTGTTTCTCCTGAAAGCCAAGACTTGAGAGAATGATGTGCAGATGAGAAAAGGCTTGGTCACTGTTGATCTGTGTGTTATTTCTACAAAGTTCTCGGCTTGTAATAAACTCTGGTTTGTTCTTTTGGTCTGCCTTTATGCTGCTAAATCTATTGATACATTCATTTTACATCACTTTAGCCTCATAATCTGACAGCTGAGGCTGGAAACATCATGTCTGCATGCTGACTGGGATTAAAAGGGTTGAGCTTTTACATAAATACATACATACATAAATAGGCAGATCAAAAATAGCCAAAACTGGCTTGATTCAGACTTCCTGTAATTGGGGACTAAACCCTGCTGACTTTCTCCGTGATCTCACCTGGTTCTGGGTCAGAGCATCTTGTACAGCCTGCACAGTGGGTTCAACTGGTCCAGGGTTCGGTACCAGCTTGTCCAGCCAGCTCAGCAGACCCTTCAGACCCTCCTGGACGCTGACAGATTGGGCCAAAGCTGTCTGCAGCTGTTCGGCCCGTTCTGACACCGACGCAGAGAGGCTGCCGAATCTCTTCTCCAAACCATCTAAATAAAAACATTCAAGTTGTGAGAACTGAAACAACTACGGGTCCCTGTGAAGGTCATGTGCTCTGTGATCAGAGCATGAAGTCACCTGCTGCACAGAGGATGTCCACGGCTTTCAGAGAAGGAGACTCGTCCGTGCTGACCAGGTCTCTTCCAGCTCTCTTCACCTTCTCCAGCTGCACCGAGCGCTCTGCCAGCTCATCCTGAAGCAGCTGAAGACATGAAATACATCTCAGTTCAGGATTATGTCTCATGTTTTGTTCATTCATGTAAAAGTTTGATACTGCCTGCTCTACCTGTACTTGTCGCAGAGTGTTCTGTAGGTTCTGTGGGTCTGTGTCCCCGCTGGACTTGGCTATGCTCTGGTTCTGTTCCTGAGTGCTGAGCCAGGAGTGGAGGGAGACAACCTCATCCTGGTACTGCTGGTACCTCTCCAACAGGCCAGACAAACGGCCGCCCAGCTCTGTTGACTGCACATAAACAATGCTTTTAATCTCTATAAAAGGGAAGACTTTTTAAAAGGTTTTCAGAATTTATCCTGGTGTCCTTTACCTTGGTGTGTAGGGTGGTGTATCTGTGGTTAGCATCCTGCAGCTTGTCAGTTACCAGCTGTTTGGTGCTGTCCAGAGCTGGGTCTGATCCACCAACCTGCTCCAAAGCTCCTTGAACAGAGTCCAGAACCTTCTGACCAGAGATGGAGACAAAGCGCAGGTCGGCCTTGTGGCAGATTACGTCCTCTGCAAGCTGGAGGAACAAACACAATTACAGGTCAGCTGTAGATTAGACTCACATCAACACTGCATGACTTTTAATGGTTACAAAAATACATGTCAGCCACAAACACTTTCATTCTTGAATGCAGCATGTGAGCAACAGAATGATCATCAAGCGACCAGCAGGAATTCCAGGAATGTGTGGGAAAAGACGTGTAATGTAAACATTTAAAGGCTGTGATATCAGGGGACTCTTAAGAAAATTCTCCCAAACTGGCTGAGTTGAGTTTTTCAGGGGGTTGAAGATAAAACTGTGTGAAGTCACATGGTTAATTGTTAAGAACTTTTTGGTTTTAATTTGCACTTTAATGAGGTGAATGACATTTGTCAGACCATTAACTTCATTCCAGAGCAGCAAAAACCAAGCTGAGGAGCCCCAAGGGTCCTTTTGGGGTTCTTACCCCAAAAGAACGAGTTATTGTTGGTATCAAAATAAAGCTAACACTGGTGAGATTTCATCAGAGGTGGAAGCACCGCAGATGCCCCTGTGGTAAAGTAAATGAGGATGAAACATAAGAAAGAAATGTGGACATTATCTTTGCAAAAATTCACAGAACTGAAGTGAACAAAGAGGTTTTAGTAAACAGATAACAAGGTGGTTTTCATTGAGGTCCTCGTCATCTGATGAGGAATCTGGGACACACAACTGTCTCAACGTCCTTAAAAAAATCTCCAGCTCTTCTTCTGTAGTGGACTCTTACTTTTAGGATATGACTTTTATCCTAAATTAGAATTTTATCCTAAATGAGTTAAAAAGTGGACAAAATAAAACTTCAGTAGGTGGTTCTGTGCATATGATGAGTGTATAAACACAGATTTACAGTATATTCGGGGTGGTGTTTAGCTGAACTGGTTGAGAGACCGCCCCACTTACAGAGGCTACAACTCCTCCGTGTAGTCGGTCCAGTTTGGAGTCCTGGCCTCGGGCCCGTTGATGCAGGTCATTCCCCGCTCTCTCAGACCCCCTTTCCTGTTCAGCTACTGTTAAATAAAGTCCACTAGAGCCCAAAAATACACAGTATAAAGTTCCTGTCTGTCTGGTCTGTCTTGTAACTCCGGCTTCGACCGGCTGATTTATCCTTATTTTAACTGTACGATCCAGTAGATTTATGCTGATGTTACCATGTTTACATCCATCTCACCAAGCACCAAAGGTAGGGAGGGTCCAACCAATCCATGTAACCAAGCGGAAAATGGTGATTTTGGACAAGAAAAAGCTCTCAAAGGATGCTGGGAGATGGATTTCTTCAGTAAATGCTGTTTCATGCTGGTTTATCTAAGCTTTGGAGGGTCAGACAGTAAAGATAAGACAGAGTTTATCGTGGTCTGAACATGATTAAACTTACAGATTTGGATTTTGAGAGATTTGTACTTTCAGTGGAAGTGTCTTTAGAGGTGGCTGACTGTGTTTACCTGCTCTTTTAACTATGTTTGGTGTTGATAGAAATGGTTTTAATGAGTTTTTAGCTGGGATTCTAGATTTTCAGTGGATACCAGACATATTTACAAAACAAACCAGATGTTAACCCTCATTATTGGGGCTTGAGAGGTTAACCGAAGCATGGACTTACAGAGCCAGCATCAGCTCCGTGACGTTTCCCAGAATGTCCCGCTCAATCCTGGGAAGCTGTGCAGAGTTTAAGCTGCTCCACTGTTGCTCTCCGGCTTTTTTTGGATAGGAATGTAAGAATGTAGAACTAATAATTCCTTTCTCTGTGGCAAAATGTTTACATCTGCAGGTCCTTACTCTCCTACAGGTGTTACAGGAGGAACTGTTTCCTCTTGTTGTGATTCAGTTACGTTTTATTACTGAAGGAAGTTGTTTCCCAGATAGCCATCCATGTGGTTATGAACTTGTGTATTTTTCTTACCTTTCTGTGCTCCTCCAGCCTCTCCTTCAGTCCTTGTGCATCAGTTTCTCCTTCTCCCAAAGAACGGAGGTCCTGTTCACTCTGTTCCAGCCAGGTACCCAACCCTCCGTGTTCCTGGAGGAATTTAGTGAGCTCATCCTTCAGAGCCTCAGACTTCCTCAGACGGTCCTAAAACAATCAGTTTCAATAAATGTTATGGCAGAAATACTTCACAGAACAGTGAATATTTAGAGTCTGATACACCTGGATGGTTATTTATAGTGTCTGTACCTGGCAGCTCTGCAGCCGGTCCTGGTGCTGGGCCTGCAGCTCGTCCAGGGCAGCTTGGAGTCGCCGTTTCTCTTCGGGGGGGAGCGTTGAATCGGGTTGGTCCAAAAGGGAGCGAGCTGATTGGCTTATCTGCAGTAACTGTGCCTGCTGAGCCTGGAGCTGCTGCAGCTCTGCCTGTAGGAGAAATCAGAGGTCAGAGGTCAGAACTTGGTAAAGTTCTAAGTGTTTAATGAAAAATATGAAAAGATTTTAACCTGCAACATCTCTGTGTGTGACATCACAGCGCCCTCTGGCTGGGAGTAAAGGGAATCAGTTGCATCCTGAGTGGCTCCTGGTCCAGGTCCAGCTCTGCTCCTGCCAGGCTGGTTCAGGGAGGTCAGCTGGTTCAGAAGAGAGTCTATCTGGGTTTGTGTCTCCTGCAGCTCTTCCTCTGCCTTCGCCTGGAGGAAGAGGACCAGAACGGAGTGGGAATGATGACAGGAAGCACAAGAAGGGAAATAAATTATTTATTTGATCACCATCTTTAATGCAGCTGAAATAAACCAGAAGAGACAAAACAATGGAGGGAAATCTATTTTCTTTTAAAAACGTGTGTGTGTGTGTGTGTGTGATCTTCTCACCCTCTGAGTGTTTTGCTGTACAGTTGTGCTGATGGTCGTATCGAGCTCTGACACTGATGTATTTGCTGAATGTGTCAGCTCGTTGTACTGCTCCTTCATCCTCGTTAGCGCCCTCTGGAGGTTCTCCTTCTCCTCTGGGCTCAGACTTTCTCCTCGCTCAGCCAGAAACTCCTCGACTGACCGGATGGCCTCGGCTATCCCCTCGGCTTTGTTCTGCAGCTCCTTCTGTATTTCCTGCAGACAGTGAACTCAGATGTTATTCTTTAACATAAAAACAAATCAAAGTTTAGTGTTATTGACAGACTAAAGAGGCTGTTCAGACCTGGAGCTTAAACATGAATCCTGTGTGACCTGATACAAGTAGACAGCTCTACGTACGGGTTGAGGATGAATTCAGAGGAAAAGAAAAGCGCAGTATATTCTGAAATCACTGTTTACATCCAAACTTGGCTTAAAAACAGAGAGCTCATAAATAATTAGACTCAGCTGTTTATTGGAAATAATGCAGCAGGAATCCTTTTTTCAGAACTGGACTGTCAGGACATACGATCTGCATCAAATTAAGTCACAAAAGGTCAATTTTCACAGCACAGAAGGCCTGTTGGTGAAGCAGCAGACATTCGTCTTTGTCATCAGAAAGTCTTACATAATGAATCATTTATTTCATGCTCTCACATCATATCTGTTGCATGATTCTAATGTTTGCAGTTATCTGCAACAAACGTAGCTCCAGAGAATCTGAAAAATATTTCTTTACAAAATGAAGGCTGGGCACATTAACACTTCATTATCGCAACAACACACCAATTAGTTAATGCCAACATTTATTCTTTCATGTGTTTATTCGGGTTTCTTAAAGTCTGTTGCTCACTGGCTCTGAATATATAAACAAACCACAGGTCACGGGATGGAAGTCATCACCCCTCCCTGATGGACATTTACACCACCCGCTGCCTCAGTAACGCACGTAACATCGAGGATCAAATCACATCATATACTTGTTGCACTCTAGTAGGTGCTACAGGTGCATTAAAGCCAGGACAAACTAATTTAAAAACAGTTCTTTCCTAAATCTATCACAACTCTGAAGACAATATGTACTGAGCACCTCCCACCCCTTAAATATTCTCTACCTCTGCACAAGGGAGCTTTTTTTTTTAGTGGTTGGCTATAGTCTCTGGCTGTCATATATGCATACGTGTGTATATATATATATATATAGTTAGAAAATATTATTCTTTCACTGTCTGTTGTCCTCCTGAATACTGTGATTTTAAACTGCTGTTATTCCATACATATTTTATACTGTTTATAGTTTATTATAATGTACTATGTCTGCACTTAAAGGGGTTGACCCCCTCAAATCTTATTATACTTGTATACTGACAATATTGACTGAATTTGATCAAAACATATATATATATATACACATATATATATATATAAATATATGTGTGTGTGTGTGTGTGTGTATTAATGTTGAGATATAGGACAAATATTTTAACTGGAGCTGCATAAAGGGAATACTATAGTTAAGAAGCAGCTTATTGGTTTAAAGTTTAAAGTAAACTGAACTTTTGTACATATACGGTAGCAGTATTTTTAATATAAAAGTGAACAAAGGTATACTTTTGTATTCATTATTGAAGTTTTCCCACAACTATACGACTAATAAATAATAAAAAACAAAGATTAAATCCAGTTCAGATGTCTTTTTCATTCCTCAGCTGACTGTTATTCAGCTTCGTGTTCTTTTCAAACAGCTGAGATCTAAACACGAGGACACAAGCATGGATGCATATAATGAACACATGTACTTGGGTCTGAATCCCTCTCCTTGGCACTGCATTTTGGAGAGGTAAGATGCATCTGGATGGCTGCTACATGCCGTCTACTTCTGACTGAATCACCCAGGGCACATGAACAGCCCCGGCCAGACTGAAAAGAATCTCATATCACAGTAGTTTCATACCTTCAGTTTCTTCTGCTTCTCCTGCAGGATGTTCACGTCACCTGACTCTGCTCCAGCTTTCTGACTCGCTAGCAGACTAGCAGCTCCGGCCAACCACATGTTGAGACCTTCTAGTTTCTGAGAACACTCGGCTTTCTGCTGTTGAACCACCTGTTAGAAAAAGGAAGAAAGGCACCAAAGAGACACAGTGACAGAAAATGTGAGAATCCCTGACAGGAAGTGCATCACGAGAAGATAAACAGTCACATATGGTAGCTTTTCTCCACCAGTTCTCATAATTCTTCCCATACGAGCACGCTACAAGGCATTTAAACCTAAATAAAACTCTTATAGAGTACAGTGTGCCAAGCTTTGAGCAGATTGTGTCCAGAAATCACACTTACACACACAAACACACACACATAAAAATCTCTACATCGAAACGTTGACTCAAACATCAACAAACAATACGGAGAGAAATCAAACAAATATCTGTTGTTTTTCCTCGTTCTCCTGAGCATTTAGAGGAGACGAGGAAAAACAGCTAAGCACTGCAGCCAGCAAGGCTGTTCTGAGATCAGTTCTGTAACCGTTACCGTGGTGACAAGCCATTTCTTCAGTGGCATCTGGAACGGCAAGGCAGACAGGTTAATAATAAACATGACAGAGGCATGCAGAGGAGCAAACACACAGCTAACGAGTTGGTGGAGAGGTGAGGGTGGCAGCAGCAGGGCTACATCCAGTCTCAGATGTGTGATAAAAGATCTAATGATGGTGGAGGTTAGCTGGTACAAACTGGGCTTCTACGGTTTGATGTTGTTATCAGAAAGCATGAGGACAGTTAGCAGCACGACAGAGCTCTGGGTATGAACATTCGTCTCTCTCCAAACCTCTCTCTCCCTTGCACTCTTCCTTTCTCTGTCCTTTTCCTCCTCTTCTCTCGCCCTCTCCTGCCGCTCCTCCTCCCGCTCCCTCTGGGCGGACAGGGCGTCGGCCCAGGCCTGAGCTCGGCCCGCCGCCCTGTGGAAGGTCCTCTGCAGCTGCTGGAGCTGCCCCAGGAGCTGCCTGCTCTGCTCCGGGGCCAGGTCCTGTGCCCGCTCTGAGATGAACACCTGGATGTCAAACACCACGTTGTTGATGTCCCCGGAGCGAGCCGCCAGGGAGGACTGCAGCTCCTGGAAGGCAGGAGGATAGAAGAAGAAATGTGAAAGGAAAGTATTCCTGTGTGGATCGATTGTCTAAATAACACAAAACAAGAAAGCTGCAGGACTTGGTCCAGAAAGGAACAAATGCTCATGTTGCATCAGCAGTTTCTGGGAAAAGTTAAGTTAATAAAAGATGAAATCTTCTCCGAGACAGAAAGATCAAAGTCATTCTTTTCAACTTCTTAAAACATTTGTTAGTGGAGACAACTCGCCTTGCAGAGATTCAGCTGCTGTGCGAGCTGATCGTTGTTATCTTTCTCTTTATTCTCTGTTTTTTCCATCCCTCCGTCCATCTGAGCCTCCATCTCCTTCAACCAGGACAGCAGCCTGTCCACCTGTTGTCCCAGTGACTTCTGCTCAGATGTTACTGCGTCCTGAAAGAAACATCAGTGCTGAGCATCACAGACGTGCTACCATCTGTTAATAAGGCAAAAATACAGCTGATTCAAAGCATCTCTGACCTTCTTATCTGATTAAGATTCCTGTATTTGTCCTTCTCTGCTTCTCTTACCTTGTATGAGTTCCTGTGGTCTTGCAGACTTTGAAGAACTCCTACGGAGAGCGCTCTGGCCGCCTCGTACCCTCGAGCTAAGCTCCGCCCATCCTTTTCCAGGGCCAGTAGGAGCTGCAGAGGAACGTCTTTGGGCTGGGGCTTCACCAGCTGGTCTGCAGCCTCCACTTCCTTCTTGATCTCAGGCTCCAAATCGAGCAGTTCAAGGTCCAGAGTCTGGTAGACAGATTAGTTCAAGAAAACAAAGGTTTGCTTGATTCTGTTTCACGGGACACTAATCTTTAAATCTCTTGTATTATTAGTTTCATACTTTTAGCCGAATAAACAGTTAAAAGCTCACTGACATGCATCTTCCAGTAAACCTTGCATGTTTTACCTCAGTCTGGCGGATGACGTCATCCAGCGTGAGGAGGCTGCGGCCTACAGACAGCTGCTGCTGCTGTTTGAGTTGCACTTCGATGTGTCTGACCATGGAGACCAAAGCTACAATTCGCTGGTCATGATCCAAACATTCCTGACGAAGTAATGATGACTGGAGATAAATGCATAAATCACACTTTAAATCACTCCTTAAATCGTCTACAACCAAACGCTTTGAGGGATTTTTAAAATTCTTCTTACCTTCCTGAGCGTGGATGTTGCCTCGTCATCGTCTGATGCAGCTGTTTGACTCTCACTGACTTCTTCTTCTTCTTCTTGGAGGTTCTTGGTAGTTGGATCAGGTTCAGTCACTCTAGCTGATTCAGACTCACCTGAAGCATCTTTTGAAAGCATCGCTGCAGTTTCTGCAGAGTTGGGATGTTCCTGCTGGATTTCCAAAGATTCAGAACCATTGGTTTGTCCAGCTTCAATTAGTTGATGCCTTTTCTTCTGCTTCTTGCTTCTTCCATCTGTTTCATGAGGTTGTGGAGCCTCAGACTGAGCTTTGGGCTGAACGTTCTGTTTATGTGAAACATCATGAGAGAAGGCTGTGGATTCGCTGTCGGCTCTGGACTCTAACTGGGACTCTTCGGCTCCATGAGTCTCCTCTATACCTTCAGGCTGGACCACAGAACTGGCTGACTGAGCATCAGTGTCCAACCTCTGTTCCTCTGCCAACTCTGAGCCGTCTGGATCTGGTTTGTCTGTACTGGATTTGGTGGTCAGTTCTATTGCTGTCGCCTCTAAATCCACCTTTTCATCTCTGGTTATTTTTTCAGGCTCAGCTTTGTCCGCCACTTTTGGACCCTTGAACTTCTTGCTCTTCTTACTTCTTTTGCTCAGTCGAGTTTCTTTTAGCTGAGCTGAAACAGATGTCTCAGCATCGTCTCCAAAGCTCCTGCCTCCTTCCTTTTTGTTTGAAGGAGCCTTTAAAAGTTCCCTATCCATGCTGTCTTTGACCACTGGTTTGTCTTCTGTAATTTCCTCCTGTTTCATGTCATCTTTTGGCAAATCGCTGGTCCTCCTCACTTCATCTCCTCTGATATCATGACCCTCCACATCTCTGCTTCCTTTCAGACTTTCTGTTTTCACATCACTTTCTCCTTGACCCTCCTTCTTCCCCATCTCCTTACGAAGCGCCTCCAGCTCCTCAGCAGCCTGCTTCTCACTCACTCCTTTTTCAAACACCTTTTTAAGAATACTCTGTTTGGCTTTCAAAATCAAGGCTGCTTTCTCTTCATCTGGAAGACTTGATTTTTGAAGCTCCTCCTTCTTCTTCACCTCCTGCTTGGCCTCTGGTCCTTCTGACTGATGGGAGGATCCTCCATCTCTTTTCACCTCCTCTTTAACATCAGCCTTCTCTACACTCTTAGTTAAGGCTTCTTTATTTGCATCTTTCTCTGGCTCAGTTGTTGCTTTTATGAGCTCCAGACTAACAGAAACCTCCACCTGTCTCTCTTTTACTGAATCAATTTCAGTCTCAGATTTCCCATCTATCCCTGCTGCATTTCCTCCACAGCTCCCTGGTTTCTCATTTTCAGGTGAAGTCAGCTCATCTGTGACTTCATTAACAGCCTCTGAAGGTCCTTCTGAACCAGCTTCACTGATTTGAGATACTTGTTTTATTTCAGTTTCTACTTCTTTACTTTTTGCCTTCTTTTTATTCCTTTTCTTCTTTTTGCTTTTGTTTTCTGAGTCTTTGCTCGAGGAGGTCAAAAACTGTCCCGACTGGTCCAAATCAGTATTGGTTTTGATCTGCAAGTCTTTGAGTTTTAAAGGTTTCTCCACTTCTTTATCCTTCTCTTTTACATCATCCATTTGCACTGCTACATCATCCTTTCTGAAATCACCCTCATGAACGTTTGACAGCATGCTGTGATCTGTACTTTCTCTGTCATTTGTCCTTTCTTGAGTAAAGTTTCCACCTTCAGAAACATGACTGATCATTACTGTACTGTCATCACTGGATCCATGTGCCTCATCAGCCTCTTCTCTGACCTCTTTATAAGCGTCTTGGTCAGGATGAGGGATATGTGTCTGAATAGACTCTCCAACCAACTCTCTGACAATGTTTTCCTTTAGTTTCTCATCAGTTTTACCATCATAAGCCTCTTCTTTAAAATTTTTCTCAGAGTCCTGGTCAGGATGATAGATATGTGTCGGCATGGACTCTCTAACAGACTCTCTGAGAGTGTTTTCCTTTAGTCTGTCAACAGGTTTACCATCATAAGCCTTTTCTTTGGTCTCCTTCTCAGAGTCCTGGTCAGTATGACGGATATGTGTCTGCATGGACTCTCTGAGAGTGTTTTCCTTTAATTTGTCAGCAGTTTTATCCTCATCTGGCTCCAGTTTGGGAAGTTTCTCTGATTCAGTGACGTCCATCTGTGGTTTTATGTCATAAATGGCTTGCTGAATTCTTCTCTCAACATTTGCTGCAAACTTAAACAGGACATCCATGGCCTGATCCGGATCAGTGGCAGACTTTTCTCCTGACTCCGGACGTTCTGCTTTATTGTTTATTGTAGATGTGTCATAAAGTGGAGACTGATTTGTTGTCTCATCCTCCCGTGTGACCTCTACTCCTCTCTTTGAAGCAGAAAAACTTGAGGATGAACCAGACCAGGTAGCTGGGCTGTCTGAGCTTCTTCCTGATGACATGGGGCTGTATGCACCATTTGATGAAACAACAGGGGTAGAACTATCTCCAGAATCCACTTTCTCCTGAATCTCTAAAGCCACATCATTACTTATCAGTCCAAATGCGACGGCATCACTGAAACTTGAGACTCGCTGTCCAGTAGTAGGATCAACTAAGCCTCCTTTCAAAAACTGCTTGGTGGCTATTTCCTTGACCATTTCTTCTCCAACTAAACCTCTTCTAGAGGCTTCAGGTAGCGGGAGTCTATCTCCAGTGCTGATGTCGATGATCCCGCCACTGTCGGCCTGGCTTTGGAGCAGCCTCAGTGCTGGAACCGGGTCGACTCGCTTTAATGCAACAGCCTCAGCAAGGTTCAACTTTTCCATTGTGTTTTTATCCTGAACACCTCGGAATGGTTTTATCTCCAAGAAGCGTTGCCCTGTTTCGATATCTATCTTCCCCTGGTTCACAAGGTCTGAATATGGCACAATGTGTGCAGTTTGAGGGTCAATCACTCCTTCTGTTACTGTGGGAGAAGCCATGACTTCACCAGCTGAGTTCTCATCTAGAAGACCTTTAGAAACCGCCTCTGTCAGCGTCAGCTTCGATCCGGTGTCAGGGTCTAAAACGGCTCCAGTTGATGCTTGAAAAGCAACTGCATCAGGGTGACTTGAGCTGCTGGCTTTTCCTTGATAGACCCACTCTAGCTCCTCAAGTCCAGGGGCAATGGACCGATCCACTAGCCCTCTATCTACAGCATCAGAAATGGAAAGCCTCATTCCTGAAGCATGGTGTATTATCCCACCTTCGGCCACCTGAATCGCCAACGATTGATAAGCCTCCTCAGATGAAATAAACCCTTTCTGAAGAGCTTGATCCAGAGGAACTGGAGCCTTAGACTCTGGATCTACAATCCCCTCCATCTGTAGCTGTAATCTGGCTTTCTTTAGGGTTGTTGTTGAATCTGTGTCCTTTCCTTTGTACGCCTTTTCTAATGCCATCAGTTCTTCTCTTTGGTCTTCGTCAATCAGCCCCATGTTAGCTGCTAAAGTCACAGAGACTTTCTTATCCCTGCGTAGGTCGATGACTCCCCCAGACGCCACCTGAGCTTCTAGAAGTCGAGCTGCGGTGTTGGAGTCGATCAACCCCGCCTGAGCTGCATCCCTCACCCCACAGATCTGCTTCTTCTCCACATCCACGACACCTGCAAGGGTTTTCTCTGACTTCAGGACGTTCCACATGAGATCTTCATCTAATAAACCTTCGTGCATAACTTCTTCCAAGCTAAGTGAGTCACCACTGCCAGCATCCAGGAATCCCCCAAACAGACCTGCCTTAGCCATTAACTTGACTGCGGTGTGACCCGGGAGGAGACCCTGAGCTACAGCCTCGTCGGGAAGCAGCTTTTCTCCATCATCTGTCATCAGACCTCCCTGTTTGAGCTCGAGGACCAACCTCTCCATCTCAGCATCCTCACCTTGTTTCTTCAACTCTAACTCTAAAGGTTCCACGTCCTCTAAAGGTTCCACGTCCTCTAAAGGTTCCACGTCCTCTAAAGGTTCCACGTCCTCTAAGGTTGTCTCTGTTGAGGGTAAGTTTGATTTGATTTCTTCTGATTTAGTCTGGGAATGTTTAGTCTTTTTCATTTCTTGTGTCTGTGTTACATTAACGCCTATATTTTCTTTAACTCCGGCGATTTGGTCTTCCAACATCTCACTTTTAATATTCTCTGTATTGAGAAGGATTCTCATGATTCCACCTCTGTTATCCTGGTAAAGACTATCCTCTGGATCTGGTCTGGATTCAGTTGCTATCATTTCTGAAGCCATTAAGCTTTCTCTGCCTAACATTTCCTCCTTTTGTTCATGTATTTTACCCTCTACACTGATTTTATCTTCTGCTACAGAAGAGTTATTTTCCTCATTGTGTTTTTCCTCCATCCTCTTTGTCATACTGACTCCAACCCCAGAAACACTTGAGCTGTTTTCTCCATCACTCACAGCTTTTTCTGAGATACTAATACTAACTCCCCCTTCTATCTGCGGCCTAACCGGCACGTCTGCAGCCAGACTGCTTGGCGTATCGGACTGACTCCACTCTTCAGAAGCCAAGGTGGTGGCTTTAACCATCGTGATTAGTTCAGGGTTGAGCAGCACCAACCGTTTTCCAGAACGAGCATCTGCATAGCTGTGAGTCATGAGGTGGAACAGTAGCTTGTGTCTGGCTTGTTCTTCCGAATCTGATTTGTTTGTTGGGGGAGTTTCATCCTCGAGGCCTCTGTACAACGATGGAGGGGATGGAGGTGGAGAAGAGCTGGTGGAGCCCCAGCTCAGGCGGTTCAAAGACAGTGTATGTGACTGGTTCATATTGTAAACATCTGGTATGCAGATGTCTCTGAGACAACTTACAACACTGGGCTCAAGGGCTTCTTCAACAGCCTGATTTAGGGGCAAAACCTTGAGGGTTTCTGGGTTGTACAGACCCCCAATGGCATGCCGTTGTCTTAGGATGTTCCTTGCTAAATCCCCTGAGATCACTCCTTGTTGAAGAGCCTCAGCAATGGATAGAAGTTCTCCAGATTCAGGCCAGAGGAGCCCCATAAAAGCCCAAAGAGACTCAAGGACCAAGACAGCCAGACGAGGAGAGAGAAGACCCCTGCGGATACTGTCCTCCAAATCCAGGCGTTCTCCACTCACAGAGTCAAGAATGCCTCCGTTTTGGAGTTGTCGTGCCAACATGGCACAGGCTAAATCTTGGTCCATTAGTCCGTGACGAACAGCCTCATTGATTGTCAGCCGGTGGCCAGATCGTGGGTCAGCAATACCGCCGGCAAAGAGCTGAGCTTCGAGCAGTCGTACAGTTACTTTCCGATCAATCAGCCCCTCCTGGACGGCACGGAAGATGCCAACTTTTCTCCCAGAACAGAGGCAAACGGTTCCTCCAGGTTGTTGTTTGACAGGAAGGAGAAGGAGACCGGAGTTGTCATCCAGAACACAGCGCAGCTGCAGCTCAGGTAGATTTACCTTCTCGGCTGTGTTTGGATCGATCAGCTCTTTGTGCTGTAGCCTAGCGAGCAGCCGGGCTAACGTTCTGGGAGACAGAAGTCTCAAATCTTCTACTTGCTCTAAACTCAGAATATTTCCAGATGAATCTCTCAGGCCTCCAGTGTTAACCTGCTGTTCAAGAATACGCAGTCCCACCTCTTCTCCTATGAGTCCAGAATCCATGGCTGCTGCTACAGGCAGCGCCTTCAGCTCAGTGTCACCCACAGATTTAGTGTTTTCCACCAAATCCAGAACCCTCTCCAGCTCAGACAGCGACTGCCTGGTGTGAGCATCAACAAGGCCTTGAGTTAGACCTTGTTCCAGAGAGATACTGACAGGAGAGTCAGGCTGGAGGAGTCCACCCGTTACTAGCTGAGCCTCCAGCAGTACGTGGCAGGTGTCCTGGTCGATTAGACCACGCTGGGCTGCTTGGAACACCGAGAATGTTTCCACTGTTCCCAGATCAATCACTCCAGCAACGGCAACTTGATTCTGCAAAAAGAAAGAAAACAAAACACAATCAATGTGGTAAAACCCTTATATTCTTTTATAATGTCATTTGCTGCTATTGCTGCTTAATATGACAAATATGAGAATCAGAAAAAGAAGAAAACTCCCACAAACGCACTTTAAATAGATTATCCTCCGATTAGCATGTTATTTATTTAATGTTTGATTGTTTTCCATATTTTCATTTGCCTTTAATGTTAAAAAACATTTAAATACTTACCTTCACTATTCTAAAACAAGCACTAAGCATGCAACAAAGCAAAGTACCAAGAAGGGCAGAAAAAGCTCCAGATAACACAAAGCAAAGATTCAGAACAGATAAAATTCCAGAAGAAGAGGAAAACTAAACTAAACAGCAACGGTAAGAGAGAAAGCAGGCGCTACTTACCGTCCAGGTTTATCTCGTGGCGCACACACACTAACGGACCGGCGTACTGCTCGGCAGAGCGAGGCGCAACAGGTGAGAAGCTGGTTGTTAGCGTTCTGCATGCCATTGGTCAATATGACTCCTAAAACTCTTTCCACACTAAATCCTCCCCGACTTAAAAATAAACTAGACTGCACTCTGAAAAGAGTAAAACTCTGAATAAACCACTACAAATCTACTAAACAATGACTGCGTGGATCAGACAGTGTTTAGTGAAAAGCGGTTGGGTGGGATTCATTTTTATTTTTGCCTTTTTATCGCTTCATTTTGATGATGGATTTACCGGTTTGTCTCCACAGAACAGGGTGAAGAACATGAGGACAGACAGATTAGAAGTATGACTGCGAGGCATTGAGACCTAAACTGACTAAGCAAACTGATCTTAGAAAGTCTGTTTTGTTTCCATCTCTCATTCTGAGCCTCTGTTTGGATGTCCACAACTCTCCTTTGGCAGCTGTTAGTGAGTTTCAAGCACAATGCTGGTTTAAAGTTTCACACATTAATAATTTGCATTAGAACAAACACAAAAAAATCTCCATTCACACACACACAAACACACTCTTGTGATCTGGACACAACATGCTCAAATGGTGAAGTGAGTGTCTTTGCACAGCAGGCCTCTGGTGCATTTACATAAAAAACTTCTATTCTTCTGGATTTGAGTTGCATAAAAACCACTTTAAATCCACACATCATCAACAACAAAAAACCAAAAGTTATTATCAGAAATTGTAATAAAACATACATTTTTGCAGACATTAAATCAGCTTTGACTGATGGACCAAACAGCAGAAACGAGGAGACGACAGTTTCATGAAGAAACAGCAGTGAATGACGAGTGATTGACTGTGCATGTACACAACTTAACAAAAGTATGAATCCACCCTTCATTTCTTTATATTTCTCTTCCAAACAGCCAGCTGTTCTTTTTATCTTTTAAAGTGGTCTAAATCAGTAGTTCTCCAGCTTTCTGAACGTCTTTCTATCATTTGATGCTTTTTTACTCATTTTTGTTCCACTCCCTGAACACTTTGTTTTTTTTTAGCCACTTAACTCTGATTTATGAATCATTCCAGCATAAAAAAAGCTCCTAACTCAAGAGACGAACCAGTTCTGTATCAAACATAAGGACAACTTAGTAAAGAAGCAGCCTGTCACCTCTAAGCTAAGATAAAGTTTGACAGACATAAAACAGGATTTCAGCAGCAACGAGTTGATTCTCAAACAGCTGTTAGCTGGAAACTTGGCATTTCTCAGCATGGTGACAGAAAGTAGATATGTGGAGGACAAAAGAAGAGTAGTCAGGACTAAAAACTATCTATGGCAGATAAACAGGATCAGAAAGTGATGTCGTGAAGAAAAGGAACAAATCCAGACTCAGGGTCTGAGAGATGTATCCGGACCTTCAGTTGATCCAGCTACTGTTAGCCAAAGCCTCATCAGGCTAGAAGCCATTCTTAACCACATACTACAGAACCTTTGCAGTTTTCCCAGTGATGCGCCACCCATCGACAGCTAATTCGGCATTCATCTTTCATTCTATCTCCAGCCAGTTAAAGTCTTATCTTGACACTTGGTCATCCCTTTCTCTGTTTCTTTCAGCCTCTGATAATGTTTTCTTGTGTGAAACGTCACGCAGCATCCCGGATAAAAAAAAAAAAAACGGTACAGTGCAGTTTCTCAGCCTTGAGACGCTGCTGGGCAGCAACGGCTCCAGAAATGAGCACGATAGATGTCACAGCGCCATCAAATGGGTCTGGAAGGTCAGAAAGTTACGTAGAGCATCTGAGGGAAACAGGGAGCAAAGGCTGAAGTATGCCACATGACACAAGAACTGGACTGCAAATCAGCAGAAACAGGTCGGATGGAGGATGAAGCCTTCCCCGAACCCGGACCTCAACATTACTGAACCAGTGTGGGATCATCTGGACAGAGAACAGAACAAAAGGCTGAAACATCCGTCCTTTAAGGATCCTAGAGAACTATTCCTGAAGACTACTTTAAAAGTTTGACTTTTTAACAACTTTTTCCAGTTTTGTAATAATATATAAAGAAATGTGGGTTGGATTCAGACTCAGAATAACATAAATGGTAAAAATGTCACATGTGGACTTGATAAAGTGGTGTTGACCAAAACATAAAGAAAAGAAACATTATGGTCATTTCTACCTACACAGATGAAAGTGAAGCTGCATCTACGTGAAATGTTTCTAATGATGCATCTATCAGCAGCTCATCTATTTCTACAACTACTCTGCTGCAGCACCACTAAGGCCAAGTATTAACCATGTTAGCAGTTCAGCGTATGCTTTTCTGATGATGATGATGATGATGATAAAATGCGTGGGCAGTTAAATGAAATGACATCAAGCTTTTAGGAGAACAATGTGAGGATGGATTGCTCCATTTCAAGGCCCCGTTCAGACTGAATCATCCAGTAAATTTATTTTTAATCACATTATTTTACTCTTTTAGACTGTTAGCTTAATCTGTTCTTCATCACTTTTCAGTGAAGAGATCAAAACAAAACACAAAAAGCAGAAAAGAATATTTCAGATGATCTAAATACACGTCTGAACAGAGTCTGTGATGTTTCCAGTGATGATGTTTGTAATGAATACACACTGTGTGAATGCACAACATGCCGTAGAACACACACCACCTCTCGCTGGCCCACACATGAACTCACGTTCGGCTTTGCAAGCAGATTCAGACTCAAAGCAACGTTTTACAGAAGCATTTCAACAACTCTGCTGAGCTCCGTCTCGCCCGACCCTTTAACCCATCTACCTTTCTCTCCTCCTCCTTGGCCAGCTGCTGCTCCAGCTGCTGCAGCTGCTGGGTGGAGCTGTCCAGAAGCTGGTTGTAGGTGGCCGTTAGCTCGTCCAGCTGAGCCTCCACCTGAGCACGCTCCTCGGGGGACAACCTGAAGGAGCGTACACAGGTGAAGTCATGCATGTAGAGAACATTAAATGTTTATGTGTCCATACGTGTGATGCAAACTTACTTGCTAGCCTGTTTAGACATAAGGAAGACCTGTGTGCTCCTTATAGCTTCAGCTACCTGGTCCTTCTTGGTAGTTAGCTGTTCACTGATGGCCTGAACAGAAAACACATCAACAACATGATCAGGAACTTTTCTAACTACTATTTCAATGTTACACTTAAAGGTTTGTCATGTACCTGCTGAGCAGCAAGTGATGACTCAGCGCTGGGACCGCCGCTCCGTCCCTGGAGGCCTTTGACCCAGCCCAACAGGTCTGAAACCTGGCCCACTCTGGCCTGCTTCTCCTCCTCCACCTCTTTCTGCACAGGTGGAGGAATGAAAGCACCGACAGTCAACATATCATGTGATCGTAAACATGAAAAGACGCGACTGTAGTGTCACGAAGTCGAACAAACCTCTTCCTCCTCCAGTCGTCTCAGTGCATCGCTGATGTATTTTACATGCTGCGTTGTCAAGGTAACCAGAGCTGTGTAACGTGTGCGTAAGTCCATAAACTAGAGGGATATTAACCACAAAGCAATTATTCACTTTCCATTTGATTTGGAAAATATGTTAAATCTGTAATCTCCTCACCTCCTGAGTGATGGCGTCAGAGGAAGAATGCATCCTCCTCCTCTTGACGGGCGACTTGTGCATGGACTCTACAAACGCTCTGTATGTCATCAGCTGCAGTTCATAATCCTGCAGAGAGAAACCGTCATGAGAAACAGAAGACCAAGCTGCAAACTGCAGGAAACTGAAGATAAAGGAGTTCCTCACCTTCACGGAGGTGCAGTACTGTTTGGAGTGAGTCTGGCACTCATCCAGTTTGGACTGGTTCTGTTCGATCTCAGCAACTAAAGCCTGGAAATGAATAATCATTACTTAGAAAAACATGATCTCCATCATCCGTTACCATCTCACACATGTATCAGTCTCCAGCAGGTGTATTTAATTAACCTCTTCTTCACTTTTCTGCCTCCTGTCTGAAATAAATGTCATAAATGAAGTAAATCTACACAACTACATTCACCTAAGAAAAAAAAAAACACTATTTAGAGTAAAAATAATCTTTTAATCATACAATAGCAGCCCAGTTGTAAGGAATTTGTAAAATAATATCGTAACTGTGAGCAACTGTGCAAAAGTAGAAGCTAAAAAAGTAAAACCTGAGCAGTTTAACAGATGTTTTAACACAGATAAGTCAAGGCGGAACCACCTAAATGTGCCATTTGGGTATATTTGCTTTTTTTCTCTAAATTTATCGCAATATTTTTTCTTTCTGTCTTTTCACGTGTAACATGCTTCCAACTCTCACGTCTGTCTGCACTGTAGAGTCGCCATACTTACTGGCTGGAATGCACAGACCTGATTGGCTGAGTGGTGTCATGTGGGATGGCTTAACTCGCATGTGATTGGTCTGTGTGTTTATTGCCCACTAAACTAAGCAAGTCAGTAATTTATTTATTTAGCGGCTCAAGTACCACTCGAAGTGCTTCACTCAGAAGAAAAACTGTTGTAAAAATGCAGTGACACATTATAATAGTCTAAAACAATCAACACAGCAGCTAAAAGTTCATTATTACAACCAGAATATGTAAATGAAGTAAAACAATATAATTAAATAAAATCATATTTAAAAGGTAAAAGAGTGAAAAGAATAAAACTGATCACAAAATGTGGCAAAAGACATCAGATAAACTCTGACTCATGTTAGGTCCAACTGTAGAGCTTTTTAAAAGGGAAAGTTTTAAGCCTGATCTTGGAGACAGAGTCTGCATCCGGAACACGGACTGGTCTCTGGCTCCATGGAGAGAAAACTACAAAAGCTGCTTCTGTACATGAACACTTCACCAGGTTGTAAATCATAAGTTTCTGCTTTAGCTGGAGGTCCGGGTCTGTAAGGGACAGCTTCTGGGTTCGGACCCAAACCGCGGTGACCTTTGCTCTACAGGTTGAGTGTGTGTTACTGACCGTCTGCTGGGCCAGCTGCTCAGACAGGGCTTTGCTGTCAGTCTGTCCAGGTTGTGTGTTTTCTTGTCTCTCCGTCGTCTCTTCGATCCAGTTGATCAGAGCGGAGTGACCGTCTCTGTACTGCTGCAGCGCCGAGCCCAGAGCCTCCAGGTCAGCCCGACTGTGGTGAAACAGAAAGAAAACTCTCAGAACCAAACGTATGTATGACATGTAGCCAGTAAGTGGATCATTTCTATCAATAATCAGAGAGCTGGGTTCTCTCTGCTCACCGCGTCTCCATCTGTCTTTTGATCCCGCTCCACCTCTCTGCCACCTGATTGGCTTTCTCCTGGTAGCGCTCCAGTTCGGGGCTGCGGTCTGGGTGGAGCTTACTGAGCTGAGACCCCGCCTCTTTGGCCTGGCCCACCTGTGCCTGAAGGGCCTGGAAGACGCCCTCCTGCTCGGCGAGCTCTGCCTGCCACCTCTGGAAACGTTCGATATAAAGTCAAAAGTCAGGATGCAAAACAAAAGTTGGGGTCAAAATTTCACACATTGTGCCTTTTCTCCGTGTGGCCTTTACCCCCAGCTGGTCTGTGAGGCTGTGAATGGCCGTCGTGTCTGCAGGAACGATGTCTTCCTCACTCAGTCTGCTCTCGTACTTCCGGACCTGGCTCTCCGCTTCATCCAGGCTCCGCATCAGGAGCTCTACTGTTTTTAACCTGAAGAGATGAAAAATTAAGACGTCTCAGTTTAAAACAAACGGAAGGATTTTAGATGTAAAACGGAGGAAATCTCACTAACTTCTCCAGGTAGACAGACGACAGGTTGTGCAGTTTATCTGTCCTCTCCACCGCCTGACTGAGTTCAGCCCGGAGGACGGGAACGCTGGAGGACGTCGGCTTCTCCTCGAAGAACCTGACGCAACGACGCGACACGTCTCCCAAGCTGGACCGCAGGTCGTCCAGCTCCGACTGCAGCCTCTGCACCACCAGATGGAGGAAAACAGAAAATGACACCACCAACATAAAAAATCCTACAAACCAAAACATTAAGTTATCTTTTGTTTTGGCTCTAGCAGACGGGGATCAAACTGACCTCTTGCTCTGCGATCTGGATGCTGTTGTCTGCGTTTCCAGCTGACAGCCGGCTGGGAGGCGGAGTCTCAATCCCCCTCATGAGTCTCTGCTCGGCCTCCTTTAGACGAAGAGTGATGTTCTGCAGCTCCGACAGGTACGACCGAGAAACTGACTCATCCTTTTCCACTGGAGATGATAAAAATGAGGTCATCTGACTTGTTTTATTCAGCTTTTCTTATTCAGAAGCATTTTTGATTTGTGCATCCTCACCGGTCTCCATGTTGAGCAGCAGGTCCTGGCAGTGCTGCTGCACCTGCTGAACGTCCCTCTCCAGCTCTCGTCTTTCGGCCGGCGTGAACAGAGAGCTTTCTTTGCTGTCGGAGAGGAAGTCAGCCAGCTGGGACTCCAGGTGATCCAGGACGTGCTGCCGCTCTGACGGAGACTGACGGCGAACCTGCGCGACCCAAAAAAACGCTTTGAGTGAAAATGAGCCAAGAAGATGAACAAACTGACCGCAGACCGGCTGCCTCACCGTGTCCAGGGTCCACTCTGAGACGGTCCTGATGTCTTTGAGCAGGTAATGCCAGGAAACCACACTCTTCATGTTCACATGCAGCTGATGCCACAGAGTCATGACCTTCTGGTACAACTGCTCCGTCCTGTTCACACACAAAGACCAGAGAAAATATCTCAGTCTGACTGTTACTGCGACAGCTAATGAGTATGAAGATCATTTTGTTCTTTGTTTCTTTTATGGACCAAATTGAGAAACATCAGTTACTGAACTTTAAGCTGAACAAGACTCAAGCAGTGATGGCCGAAACACAAAATTCCTCAATTTGAGGATGTGTCCAACAATCTGAATGGCTGTAGTTTTACACTGTTTGGGATCTCTACCACCAAAATAAGGAAATTAAAAGACAAGAGTAGTCTTCTACAAGTTGTTTATTTTGCAGACAGACAGGAAGGTAAATAAAGAAATCTTGAATCTTAACAAGAACTCTTTAAAGGGTTACAAAAGTGGAGAAATATGTGATTGTGGAGGCTTTTTGTAAAAGTTTGAGGGTAAATTATTGAGTAAATACTTATTTTCTGAAGCAAGAACAAGTCATGATGTATAAAATAATCTTATTAAATATGGAAAAACATGAAGAGGACAAGAGAATAAATGTGGATTATGCGGTTCCCAGATGGAAATCCCTGATAAGGGATAGAAATTTTCAGGTGAAGTCTACAGATGTTGAATCATCTTGCTGATGGGTTGAGCTCGGACGTCTGAGGAGGGTGCTATCTCCAAGTTGACCACCAGATGTCAGCAGAGATTAGACAATAATCACCTAATCTGAATTTATCAGGGTTGATATGTTGAATCTAGAGAATAGAAATATCTGAATATTATGAGATGAGTCGGATCTTTACCCTGCTGTTGTCTGTATGCCTGATGACGGCTCAGCTTTACCTTTCTCATACTGGATGTTTTCTCTATAAATTCAATCACGTGTCAATAACTCGGTGGTCTTGTTGCTTTTAAAAATGTCCCAACCTTGTTCCGGTCACACTCACCTGCTGGCTGTGTTGATGGCCTCCTGGTTGGGAGGTGGGACGGTGAAACACACTGAGGGGACCATGGCCTCGTTCCCCGTCGGATTAATCACCTTCCACTTGGTCCTCTGAGAGTTGTCCTCCAGCACACACTCCTCTCCTCGGTTTATCGTGATCTGAGAGGAAGAAGCAGGATGCACGGGGGCCGGGGCGGGAGGGGGGGGCAGACGCAGGAGGATGAAGGCGAACGGGAAAGACGGAAGTTGGGGGCGACGTGGAACAGATGTGGAGAACAAGATGAAAATTAATAGAGGTGTTTCCAAATTCAGGAGGTCATAACAGTTGAAAAAAGGTTAGGAGACAAAATGGATGATCAGAAGAAAGCAAAGGAGATGAAATCAAAGAGGAGAAAATGTAACGCAACAAACTCAGAATGTAGCGTAAAATGAAAACATTCGTGGCTTTCATGAAGTTAGCAGGAGCACCAAAATTGTACGACATTTGAGAAGCTGACAGAAGGAAGCCGTGTGATCCGATGGCTGCGAAGTGGAGTTTTAGTAAAACCTGAGCTGGGTTTTCACCACCTCACCAGCACGGCACGTCTCAGAAACCCAGCACAGGATGCAAACAAATTTATTTAGATTCTGTAAATTAGCTTTTAGGGCTGCACATAAAAGGTGGCAGCTGTACTGCTGCCCCCACCCTCCACCCACCCTCTCTCACCCCTACCCTGCACGCACACACATCAAAAACGCAAAGCTATGCACACACAGGAAATACATGAGATGCACACTGAATCCTGAAGCTCGCCCCTCTCTGGCTGACTGAATGAAGCCGGAGGGGCAGTGTGTTAGATTCAGCTCAGCGATTGCCACCTGCTCTTATCAGCTGATCTCAGCGGCGGGATGACGGGGCTGAACGCAGACGTGGACGGCCAGTAATCAGTGTATCGACACATAAAACATCCTGGTTGTGTGAATAAATGGGACCTAAATAAAATTAAACTATGGAGACATGGGAGGGTGATTTAGTTTTACACATAACATGTTTTCCTTTGTAAAAGAACATTTGCAGCAATAGATTTAAACTATTTATATTTTTTTAAAAACTCATTATTAAGAGGACAAATTATATTATTATCATTATTATTAAAAAACATTTTTAAGTACTTCACATTTCTCACTGAAAAAAAAAAAACATTTAATTCATCTTTTCATTTCATTTGAATTAAAGTGACTAAACTAAGTGATTATCTTTTAATATTAACTAAGCAGGATTTTACAGGTATAAAAAATGTTGGTTAACATTTAATCTTCAAGCAATTTAAAGAGCTAACTTTTAATCTGTGTCACCATCTTTGGGTTGTCAACGTTCCCAACACATGTTAGTCACTGCTACACTAAAGTCTTTATTCAGAGGGTTTTTAATGCCTCTTGAAGAAGAAGTTCGGTTAAAGCCAGCTTTGCTGTGATTGGTCAGTTCCACTGGCATGACCTGGCCCCGCCCACACAGAACGAGCACACGCTGTGTCGGGTGATATAAAGGTGAGGTAAAAAACATTTTTTAATTAATTTGATTTCATGAGGACTTTAAAACAAACTCTCTTCTGTTTTTGGGTTTGTAAAAACTCCAGAATAATAACTGAACACAAAATCATTGCTAGTATTAAGCTGACAAACTAAATCAACTAAATTAACTAGAGCATTAAGGTCAGGTTGAGGAGAAAAGAGAAGACAGTTTGGTTTTTTAGTGTTTTTTTTATTTTAAAATTGAACTGTAGGGATTAAGTCAAACTACCTACTGTACTGAGGTTGCTTCTATAAAATGCTTGTGTGCATTACCAGGAATTCATCTGTTTTATTAACATTATTATTAGCACATAAACATAAGATCTGTATGAACAAAATGTAAGAGAATGTAAATGTAAGTATTAAAAATAATAACAAAAACCTTCTTATTCTTTTTTCTACATGTGACCTTAATGCTCCTTCAGAGGAAGGCTTCATTTAGGAAACCAATAAAAAAATAGAAGTAAGCATCAGACAGGAAACAGATTATAGAGCCTGAAATCAGCTGATAAGAAAGCGGCAACCAGGCGGGCAGTGTGCAGTGTGAGAATCTGAGGTGAGAGAGGGAGAATATAGGCAGCTATACCTGAACGTTTGTCTTGCCAGCCCAGCCGACAGACGAGAGGGAGGGAGGAGAATGAGGGAGAGGAGGGAGTGAGAGGGGGATGGAGAGAAAGGAGAAGACACAGGAAAGTGAAGGAGAGAAAGATTATTGTTGGTCATGTGCATGACTGTCCACAAGATTGGTGAAAATGAGCAAACAGCTCTTTGTTTTTGCTAAAACTTCCAGCTGTGGAGCAACCAAACCCCCTTCCTCACGCTTTAACCGGCAAAACTGATCCCAGCTGAATAAATACAGCAGCGTCGGGAGAAGCTGAATGTCCATGCAGAGCTGCTCGACTGCAGCGTTAAAGGATGGGACAGATGCATAATTGATCAGCTTTTAGATTTCCCGAGGACATCACAGCTGATTTTACAGCCTCACTCCTCTTCCCACGAATCTTTACTTCCACATTTTGAGGCTTTTCTAGGAGTCTCAAAGATTCGTCTGAGGAAAACAAAATAAAAGCTCAGAGTTTCTGATCATAAAGGATGTGCTTCTTCAGTTTCCACACAGCGCTGCTGTGGTTTTATTCTAGTCGTCATTCTGGACCACCACAGAAGAAAAAAGTCTTCGTGTTGATGTTTTCACCGATTCGAAAACTAAACCGTATGAGGGAAGCAGTTAAACTAGAAGATACAGAGAGTTGTGAAGGCGCTTAGTGGGGAAGTGCACGGCCACGAGTAGGGTTACAACAACAGAAGAGGGGGCTGGAACTCAGTATATTGTTTTGACCTGAAGTTTCTCAGATTTTCAGCCTCAGGTGAAGCGACAGGTGACTTTTTGTACCTCGATCTGCCTGTAGTCACAGATGGCTCTGATGGGGGTGGTGGCCACCAGCGAGCTCTCTGCGCTGCGGGGGCGGAGCTGAACCACCGTCTTGGCCCGGCCGACGAGACTCGCCACCGTGCTCCGGTACTCGATGAGCTGCTCCTTCTCCTCCTGCAGAAGGGACACGATTGTCATCATTGTTAGTGTGTTTCTATGGTAACAGCTTCAATATACACAAAATACAAGCACACAGCTGAGAATGTCGTTAATTTGTAGGTATTTTGTCATAAACTCCAAGTATTACTTGTAATTAAAATGTTGACCACAAGATGGCTCTGCATGAAAAGTTAAAGAAACCAAAATGAATCAAATGGACTTTTAAGGTTTTATAAAAACACTCCCATCAGAACACGAGTGAATCAACGGGGTCATCCTGTGTTGATTTAGCTGACATGTAAATACGCTGGGAGTGCAGGGCATCAAACTCTTTGATTTAAAATAACTCCTGAACTTTAGTTTTTGTTCATAATTTTCTAGAGAAAAGAAGACGTATCTGACTGAGTGACGCAACATTTCATTTGAGCCAAGGTGAAATTATACATCACGTCTGCAGAGGGTGCATTAAACTGAAACCCTGCTTTTAAATAATTCAGCTGACTTAGGGTTAAAAAAGACTTCTAACTAATTTAATATATCTGTCATTTAGCATGTTTAATCTCAGATACTGACACAAAAACAAAGATGAAACCACGATTTGTTCATTTCGTTTGCAAAGTGTAAAAATCCACTTCTAGTTTTAATCAACACAAAAAATGACAAAATTTGATGTTTTTCTTGAAACCAGATTTTTTAAATAGGTTAAATTTAACTTCAGCTTTTTTCTGTGCTTCATTTAATATTCTGCAGTCTGAGAAAATGTACGTTAGTCCCATCTCTCGTGTGGGTGGAGACACTGAGATGGGTTGCAGTTATTAGAAATAAACTTCTTGATAAGCCCAAAGTTTATCCAACAGGAACACAGTAGCGGTGAAGACGCTCAGATTATGCTGAAGTTAAAAAAGTTCACAGTATGTTTTACTAAACCTGTTAGATTTAATTAGTTTCTGGTTACCAGACTGGAAAATGAACCCCGTCCTGATTGTTTTATTTAGTTTTATTTAGATTTCTGGTTTTAAATCATTTGATTGTTTTTGAGCCAAACTTTAATGAGATTCAGTCGTTATTTAATTTGCTTTTAGAAATGTTTTACTGTTAAAATTAAAAACAAACACTGTATATCTGGTTGTTTAATCCGGCAGAATCAGGCCTGTAAAGATGCACAAGAAAGAAAATGTTTTATTTTGTACACCTGGAACAAAAGCCAAGAAACACGGGGGAATGTCTTATTTTAAAAGCTGTAAACTTCAATGATCACATCTCAGCTAAAAATGAACCATTTTAAAGAAAACAACTTTGTAAAGGCTGATTATTAATTAATAAATATCAGCATGAAACCTAAATACAATATTTTTGTCACATTTAATCCTATAAGAAGAACATTAAGTTTATAACATTCATAAGGAGTTTTTTTTAACACTTCTATACATGTGGCTGGAACTTAAAAGATATTCAGGATTCACTTTTCATCAGATAAAATGATGGTAAAGTTGAGAAGGAATGACTCTGCTGCAGATCTGAGTTTCTCCCTCTGAACTGCAGTAATCCAGTCAAACCACATAAAACACATTTACCAACATTTTCTAACTGAAGCCATTAAATTTGACTTAGTTGCCATTTCAGCCTGTAGATGCAGACCAGAGAGGACTCTGTGTTTCCTGACTCAGCTGTTTGTGTTAGCCTGACCACTAGCCATCAAACATTTAAACGTGAGCTCTTCACCCTGCATTTCATCTCTTTCTCGCTCCGAGCGAAGAGCATCATTAAGGATTTATTATGGAGAAACAACAGGGAGAAAGGTGGGGTGAGAAAAATGGACAGAGATGCAGAGGAGTGAGCCAAGAGTCAGCCTGCATCAAATCTTTATACATTACACCTCAGAAGAGAATTTCACATGGAGATGCAACCTGCAGTCAGCACCAACGTCCTGCCAAGCTCGATTCATACCGACGTAAATTAAAGTGTGGGGAATTCAAATTAATCACCATCACAAGAAACGCCATGAAATCTAAATAAAACTCTTAGATGACACATTTCTTTTAGTGCAAAGAGCCTGCTTTTACATTTGGATTTACAATCGATGCACATGTAGATGTGCACAGTAAAAACTAAATACTAGAAGCTTCTCTGTAACAGAATACTGAGAAAAGATGTGCAAACAAAGCAGAAGTGCAATAAATCTGAACGAAGCGTGGAACAGCTGCTCCATATGTCTGAAAGATGGAGAAGGAGGTTTAATTTCCTCTTCCCACTTTTTATCTGGGTCAAACTAAACGTTCAGCCCTGAGTGCATCGATCTGTCTGAATCAGAGCACGTACTCCTGTTTATTAGGAGGATGCGCTCACTGCTCCGGCCTGTGCAGAGGCACCCACATTAACTACGCCATCTGCTTGAAGTCAGAGGTGTGTAAGACAGTGTGAAGAGGGTGTGGAGATAGCAGGCATGTGAAAATACCACAGGGAAGATGATTCAGTGGCAGACTGTAACCGATTACTTCGCCCTGTCATGCAACGTGCTGCAGTCGCCTGAAGCCCAGTACAGAAACCAGGAAGATGTGAAGCCACAGCTGCACGTCTCTGAGCTCAGACCTGCTGAAACCTTCCTACTGTGTAAGCGCCATGTTTAAACCAGAGACAGGGTCACTTAAAATGTGATCTCTGCTATAATTTATGTCACCAGCTCAATTTAAAGTATACCACAGACCACTGCTGTGGTGGAGCTGGCTAGAGAACGATGAGGAGGACCACCAGTCATTAGGACAAAGCAGGGAATCAGAGAAATCCTTCCTGACTCGGCACAACTCTGTGGGAAGGCGCCACATTGCTGATTTCTGTGGCTGCAGCTCAGACCTGAAATAATAAGTTCTTTGTAAAATAACCATTTATTTTGGACTGATGCTTTGGACATGGCATCTGGCTTTCTCCTTTCCAAAGTGGTTGTATACTATAACCAGGCCTGACAAACAGCAACAAGGATGCTGGTTTTTCACACTTCAGAGGACAAATTTACATCATCTTTGCAGGACTTCAGACTTCAGAGAAAATGCAGAAAGCCTTGGTTTGACTACTTATTTCCATACGTGTTCATTCAGTCTCTTATTTCATCAGATATATGGACAATCCCCCCTCCCAATTTAAGGAAAATATTTATTTTTGGATTGTTTAACAATCACCAGCAGCAACGTGAAGTTCTAATTTTAGCCGGTTTCCCATTCAGTTTATGAAATATGCTTAAAAAAACATTGAATCTAGTGTTCAGTGAGACGTCCTTCAGATAATTTGATGGTTACAACAAACCAAACGATGCTGGATTATGATCTGAACTGCGTGGACTTATAGAAGGTGGACGTAAAGCTTCCTGTAACTGAGTCTGATTCGGCCTGACTGACATACCATCGAGTCCTGGAGCAGGTCTTCCAGTTTGCTCAGTCTGCTGTTCTTGTCGCAGGTGTACTGTCTCTTGATGGTTTCCTGAAGCTGGCGGAGATATGACTCACAGTCCCGAGCATCACTCATGAACTGGCAGAGAAAAACACAAAGATCGTTCAGAGACTGAACACATGGTCACGATCGTGACCTTTAAAGATCTTATCGTGTAAACTCCTCTAAACAAACACAAACACGAGACAGCTGGTCTTCCTCAGACTGTTTACAGTGGAAATGTAAACGATAGCATGAATCTGAATCTCACCTGGAAGTACGCTGTGTTGTCTTTGAGATGTTGCTCCACACACACACACAGCTGGTCCACCCACTGCCACTGCGTCTGCAGAGCTGCACTGTAAGCCTGACAACACACATAAACACACTTATTATAAAGGTTGTAATCTATCTGCAAGCCAGCCAAGGACTCGCTTTTCATTTTTAGAATTCCACTTTTCCAGACTTAATTATTTTTCACTGTTGCCGTTTTCAGGCAGCAGAACAACATCTAGGTTTTTATTGGATCAAATGGAGAACATTTACATTCTGATTAGAGGCTGACATTTTTTCAGGAATCCCATAGGTCACAGGATTCCCGCGGGATGGGAGTCAACGTTACTATTAATCACGTGATTGGACGGTACAGGATAAAAAGTAAACGGGAGCATACGGGAGCAGGAACAAAACGAAAAAAAGATAGACGCCGCCATTTTGTAGTTTTTGCTCAATAAATCTACACTGTAACCAAGTATAAAAAAGAACTACACTACCCAGAAGCAAACACTGCTTCCCTGCCGGAATTGAAATAAGAAAAGGAATGGAGTTAGCAAACACCGGTGGAGAAACCGATGTGGCAACGCAAAGTTAGAAATAATGACGTGTCTATTAGGTTTCCAGAACTGGTTAGAACAGGCGGACATATTAATGAACTTCATGAGAGTCAAGTGCGACACACACTGTGTGCCGCTTGTAAAACATGTTTAGTTAATGACATTTAGAAACGAGTGAAATACAACTTTATATGTTCTGTTTGGATTTATTTAACTTTGGTAGACATGCTGTGAACCATGTACTGTTTTATTGTTGTTGTTTTTTATAACTGTAATTTACCACAAAATAAACAGCAGCTGGTCTAAAAAAGAAGGGTGAGAACATTTAATCAAATCCAATGTTTTGCCTAAAGACTAAATAAATTTTAAAAAAAGGGAGCGGGAGTCATTCTAAATGGGAGCGGGATGGGATCGGGAGTAATTTTATCGGGATTGGGACGGGACAAGATTTTTTTCTGTGGGAGTGGGATGGGACAGGAGTAATAATGCTCTCCTGTGTCACCCTCTAATTCCGATGGAGTGGGGTATATTATGGTATTTTCCAGAATCAGTTCTCAAAAGTTCAAAGGTGTTTGTTTAGACTTGCTTATCCATGGTGTCAAAGACTCTGTGGTGACGATTTAAACATGAAGCTCAGTGTGATCCACAGCGGTGGGGGTTTCCTCCAGAGCCTTCAACCTGCAGTCTCTCTAATGACCAGCAGGGGGTGATGCACCGGGTTGCAAAAGAAGTCAGTTTGTATGAGATTTTATTTGATTACTAAAAAGTTTAAGGTCCTTTTCACCAGCACGTTTAAAGGTCATCCAGCCCAGATAAATAAAAGCCTGAAGCTCACCTCCACAGTCTGCTTGGCTGGATGGTTCTCCTGACACAGACGGCTGGCCGTTTCCTGGAGAGAACGCATCACATCTCGTTTTTCAGCCAGCTCCAACCTCATTTCCTAGAAACAGATGAACAGCAAGATAAAGATGATAATTTCTGCAACATGTTGTTTAAAATATCCATTTGTGAGTTTTTTCTACCAATGCAGTGAAACAAACTAGTTTTATGTTCCATAAACTTGGTAAAATTCTCATATTTGATCCGATTTGTGAATTTTCTGACAAATGAAGCCATCAGTGCATGAGTTCAGCCCCTCCTCCACTCACGCTGTAAATCTCTCTCTTGGCGTTCATGTTGCTGTTGTTGTCGCTCCAGTCGAAGGCCAGCTCCTCCTCCTCCCTCTCGTTGAGCCAGATCAGCTCCTCAGTGCAGTGTGACACAAACGCATGCAAGCTCTCCAAGCTCCGCAGGCGCCATGACGAATGTTCCTACGGCAACCACACAAACAAACACCATCATCATGCTGATCAGCAGTCCAGAAACAGGACAAAAAAAAACATCCTGTCATTGTGTTTTTATTTGGGTGATGCTGCCAGTTTTGAATTTAGTTCTGATAAAATTAAATGTAAGTAAAAAAATAAGGTAAAAAAAGTAAAGTAAGTGGTAAATTTTAAATATATTTAGATAATGAGGCTATCATATAAATTCTGTGTATCTTTGCAGGCTCTCCTGGATGTTAGAAACACTCAGATTGTTCAGTTTATCTTTAAAAACACACAGAAGCTGCAGAGAAAGCAGCTCAACTGGCTGAAGACAAATATCATTATTATTAAACACAGAGTGGAATAAAAATGAGGAGAAAAAAAAACAGAAAATAGGGACATTGAGGGGCGTAGAGAGAGAACAGATGCAGAATTATGTCTGTCACGCTGTAATGAGATTAACCCACAAAGGGGGTGAACTGGGAAACAAAGGAATGAACGACTGAAGACACAAATCCAGTCCTGAGCTGACACTGACCAGTAGTTTGCAGTACTGGTGTTCCAGTTTGGCCAGGGCCACAGAGTAGTTGCCCTTGAAGTTTGGAGAGACTTTAGCCTGAAGGAGGAGAAGATAAATGTCAGTAACGAGGAGCGACGGTAACCAGGGGTTTGTCTGCGTTTGTGTTTGTACCTCGTAGCTGCGCGCCTCCTGCAGGCTGCTCATCAGCTCCTCCACCACGGTGTGGATGCTGTTGTGCTCCTGGAGGTTGTTTTCCACCGAGGGGAGGTCTGTGCCCCACTCTGTGCCCTCCAACAGCTCCTAAATCCCACACACATGTTAATATGGATGCAAATTAATAAAATCATCTGGATTTTTGTCCAATTTATTGTCTTATTAATGTTTAAGACACATGTTCTACCATAAGTAAGAAATAGTTTCCAAATGTGTTTTTACATTAGAGCATTTTATATACAGTGGAAGAAATTTTCAGTTTTTCTGTTATTGTTCTTCTTTTTCAAGTAAATATGTTTGGGTTCCAGATGTTAATCAGTATTTGTTGACATCTAAAAATAAGACTGAACTAAACATCTGGTAAAACTTGCAGCATATTGATCTATAACGTGACAGACTGACCTGAGTCTCCTCCACCCATCCCAGCAGCTCGTAGATGAACCTCAGGCTTCCTTCGTCCTCTGATGAAGACATGGCCACCAGCTGGGACCGAGCCATGGGTCGACGCAGGAGTGCGGCTCCCACTGCTCCCACGGCTCCCAGCAGCGTCTGTCCCAGAGAGAGGCCGCCGTCGGTGGCTCTCTGGCCGGGGTGCTCTGTCCCGGTGCCGCCCAGAGACTGAGAGAAGTGTCCCTTCCTGTAGACGCTGGAGCACTGCAGTCTGAGGGAGACCAGCTCCTCCTGAAGGCAGGACACTCTGTCGATGAGACAGAAACGTGATCACCGGAGGACAGACCATAAATAAAGTAAATCACCTGCCTCGCCACCTTTTCCTCGTCTTAAATTAGACAAGGAGAATCACGGTCCAGATCTCTGCAGCCGTTGCCTTTAATTTACAGACATCACGGAGGGACGAGACTGAACTAGTATCAACCTCGAAGTGAAGAACTGATCCACAATAATCAGGCTGATATTCATGTTGTTGGTGTCGAGGCAAATCTAGAGACCTCAGAGAACGTTTTCTCAGTGTAAAACTAAATTCGCGCCTGTGAATAAAGCTGAGTATAAATGAGAGAATACATGTGAAATTTCCATCCTCAGCTGTTTTCTTTCCATACTGTACAACGGATAACAGCATCATTTCTGCTCATTGATCACCTTAAGCAAACTTTATCAAGTACCAATGAGAAAATGATGAAGAATTAACATTATGACATTTCAGAGAAAAAGAGACCAGTACATCGTATGTTGTATGACAGTAAACATTAGCGTCTGACAGTATGAAGCCAGTTGGAACTTCTCATCCTGAACACAAAGAAAAGTCTGTTGTTTATGTTAGAAATAAGATATTTAACTGTAGGAAATAGATTTGTTTTACTAAAGAAGCATCCGGCTCATCAAATGCTCAACCTCATATAAAATAGTGTGAAGAGTTTTAAAAAGAAGAAAGCCTCACACTACAGTGGAGGAACTAACACCTCCCTCTGCCACTGATACACTTAACTATAATGAATGAAGTAGCAGCCAATAAATGTAAGATTATTTCACATTGCATTTCCTTGGGTTGGATGTGGTGAAGGGATGGGATGGGGGTAGATGGCAGAAAAAGTATGGGAACCACTTCATTAATGTTGGCACTAAAATATACTTCTGGTCTTGTTTTATGAACCTAAACTAAGTCTTTGACCAACAACTGGAAATTAACACCATTATCCTGTTTAGTTACCTTTTTATAGTATTCAGTTCAGCTTTATTTGTAACAAAAGCATCTCCGGCTGCTTTACAGACATAACTGATTCAAGCCAATTCATTGTGATCCAATTAAAATCAAGTGATTATGTTTGTAACTTTTCAGCCCTTACGAGGACCAGCAGGGCTTAAAGGGTTAAATTTTACAAGAACTAAAATCTACTTTAAAAAAACAAACAAACACACACACACACACACATCCTCATGTTCATGGACAGAAGTGTGTGTTCCAAATCCAGCTATAAAATAATTACCATTTATTCTCTTTTATCCAACAGATTACAGGTTATAAACCTTTAACTCTCATTCACCTCAAAATATAATGCATCAACGAGCTGTGTGTGCAGAGTCTTCGGGGATCTTAAGGCTGTTATCAACAAAATCTAGATTCTGTTTTATATTTTTAAAATAAAAATATTCTCCACACTTTCAGGTAACGTTAACGTCCCGCTTTTCTAACTCAAATGTTTCAAATCAGCAGCTTTCAGTCTGAAAAACGAGCAGATCCCAGACACGCTGGTCAGCGTGCGTCTGTGGCTGCAATGCAGCGATGCGTTTACTGACCCAAAAAGAAAAGCAAAAATTACTTGGAGCTGGTAAAACTAATAAACTGGTTGATTCTGGTTCTCCCTACATGCACATGGATGTGGTTGCATTGAAGGACGTCGCAGCATGGCAGTTTATCACCATGACGACGCAGCGGCCGACATGTCAGAGTTTTACGACTCTGACTTAAATCAAAGCAGCTTTATGCATCTGCAGATAATTCTAAGATTTAATGGAGAAAATCTCTACAGCTTGTCAGCCTTAAATCACATAAAACAAGGTGTTTGTGTCCATCTGCTTTAACTGCTACCTCATCCAACCAAACCTCCACCATACAGACCGTTTCTCACCTGAACGCCAGCTGCTCCACCTGGTAGTATTTCTCGTCTCTGAGGAGTTTAAGCTCCAGGTTGAGCTGTCTGATCAGAGACTCGCAGTCCTGCAGGTAACAGGCCAGCTCTCCCTCACACTGCACCGCCTCGCCGCTCTCCCCTCGAGACATGTCCTGGAGGGGGGACGTGATCATGGTTTGGATGACTGGCTTTGCTCTGATTACCTTTTACATGAGCAGTTAGACACATAAATGTTGGAAGTGAGAACAAAAACATCTGATGTGTGTTTGTGTCCTGGCGGAGACAGATGGAGTCCAGCTTTTCTACATTAACACGCAGTAAAATAATGATCCGAATAATCGGAAATTCACTCAGAATCACATCGAAGATCCTGAATGTGGGTTGGTGTCTGAAGAAATGAGGGCTAGAAGAAGAGAAACGTTCAGCACTTACAGCCTGGAGTGTGTTCTTAGCGAGGGTCAGCTTCTCCTCACAGTCCAGAGACATGTTCTGGATCTTATTGGCCCTCTGAAGCAGCAGCTCTAACCTGAAAACACAGATTTAACCTCCTTACAATCCAGCTTGATGAGAAACTGAACACATCAGTTGTTCTGTTTAATTAAATGCAACATTTGAATGAAAGTGTGTGTGTGTGTGTTTTCATACCTCTCCACAGCCGGCCGTAAGGCTTTTTCTCTCTCCAGCATTTCCAGGATTAATTTGCCCCATTCCTCCTCCAGATCATTTGGATGGAGGCCCTGAGGAAGCTTAATGCGACCAAACTCTATCCACACCTGGATGTACACACACACATACACACACCTGGTTAGTTTGCATGTAGGTGTTTATTAAATCCACGTAAATAAAAACTGTTCTACTGAAATCAGTAAGATTTTTGCAGAAGGAAAACAACTTAAAAGTTTAAACATGAAGCTGAACGTTTGCTTGAATCTGTATTTTTCATATATTTTTGGATAAAGTTTAATGATTTTTTTTATTAGTGTGCTGATTTTACACACTAACCTTTGACTCTGTAAAAGACTCGATCATTTTCTATTTAAAAGCTTCTTTTGTGCTAAAAATTTCTCCTCAACATTAAGAATTTATACCTCAAAACGAAGGTATTTTTGTTTTATTTAGCCAAATGTCGCTGTGATTGTGGTAGGTCTCATGGTTTTCTCCCAGTCCACCCTCCCAAACTGTAACTTACTATAACTAAATAATCTATACACATTTGGATTGACAGAATAAATGAATACATTAGGAAAATAATTATTAGAAATAGAAAAATAAGAATAAACTAATAGATTAAAATAAAAACTATGTCCAGTACAGGGTTCTGCTACCTGAACTTTTAGTATTTGCTCAGCAAATATGCATCTGAAGTTCTATTTCATCTCCCCTCCACCTGCTTCATGAAAAAGGTGGGAGTCACCATAGCAACCAGTTACTCAGCAGCTCCTTTCTCTGGGGAGGTTTACTACTATCTTTATGCTGATAATATTCATCTGTGCTGCTCATTTAAACCCTTTTAGGTCCTCAAACTGTCTTTTATAAACTGGCTGATGAGCATTGACCAGTGGCTGAGCAAAATGTACCTTCAGCTAAACTCTGACTAATCTGAAGCTTTAATCATTGTCCGGGCAGAACTGCAACTGGGTATAAAGCATTTAAAAGTCAGCGATCATAAGTCACACTGCAAACACACCCTGGTAGCATCAGCTGAGTGATAAAACAGAAGGAACTCTTATCAGCGATCATGTGTTTCCTGCTTTCTTGATGGCGCTGCGGTGGGAAATAACTTTGCTTCAGGAGGCAAACACAACAAATGTGGTGGTAACAGAACGTCACTTTCACCGGGATGATGCCCCCTGAGCTCAACCCCATGATGCACACCGAGTCCTGCACGTGGCACCGAAGGTTTACCACCCCGCCCTTCATCCCTTCGTCTGCTCTTACCTCCAGCAGCTTGTAGAGGTGCTCGATGTGACCTTTCTCTATCTCCTTGGCGGGGATCTCTGTTTCTTTGAAATGGACGTACTCATTGTAAAGTGCCTGCAGGGGCAGAGAAACAGAAACGTTACGTCGATATTAACCGTGTTTGAAGCCGAACGCAGTCGATAAAACAGCCTGAGTGGTCACTGTTCCTTTCTGTCCAGCATCCCTGCATTCACAGCTGCATCGTTTCCCGGTTAATTTCCTTCTTCAGAGTCACGCGTCTCTTCTGCAAACACTGCAGCGACCATTTTGATCTGAATTTTTTCTTCTTTAAACATTCCTCTATTTGTTCTCTGAAGGCTTTACAGAAATGACTTCTCAGCTGTCTTTTTCACAGCTGCGTTTGTGGGACTGAGATAAAGCTGAGAGGAAGTACGGGGACTCACCTTGAGTTCAGCGGGGTTTTGTGGGAAGTTCTTGTTGGCCATGAGGGCCGTATGTTGGCGGCTCCACTGGAGCAGAGATGAGAACCTGGACTGGTACTCTGACCAGCGCTGGTCCACTTCCTGATGATGCAGAACAGAGGAGGAGGGGAGGTATAAAAAGAAATTAACTTATTAATTATTCATAATGAATGACTACAACACTACTCAATTAACCACATCATTAATCTCCAGATATTTACTCTAAGAGGTGCATGTGATGAACAAACTGCTTAGAAATATGGAGGAAAAATGAACGAGCTTAAAGTTGAAACATGCTGAATTGATCTTTTATAGAGTAAAAACACATAAACAAGAGTTTAAATCCTTGCGAAGAGAAAAAAAAAAGGAGGAAAAGGAGTTTAAAATGAAAAGGAGAGGTCGTACATGTGCACCGATGCCGTCTCCTCCTTCAGGGATTTTGGGGAAAGCATCGTAGATGGAGGAGACATATGTGATGACGGATTTCTCGTCTGGAGATGGGACATCGACATCTGAGGAGAAGATCAGAGAAGATCAATGAAAAACTGCAGGAACAGATTGGTTTGAATTATTCGTGACTCATTAAATCCAAACTAAGGATTCATAAAACAGACGCTTTACAAACTGGCTCAGCTGCACCGTTTGCTCATATGCAACAAAAAGAAAAGAAAGATTTCCACAAAATTTTACTAAAACGATCCTAGACTTCAAATATTATTAATGTACAGATAAAAAAATAAATAAATCATCCTGCAGTTTTTAATTAACTATAACTACTTTTCTTACTAGTGGATGAACTAAACTCACCCGTAGCTATCGTTAACATCAGAATAAAATAAACAGCTTGTGGTGAGAAGATTTTTTTATTGTTTTTTATTTATTTTCCATGCGTTCTTCAGACTCTTTCGCTTCAGGTCTGGTGACATTTTACCTCATTTCTAAAAATGTAAACAGGATTAGAAGAGTGGTTTCTTTAAGAAAAGGTGGTCCTGCAGTTAGTTAAAGTACTCACCATCAGCTGTTAACCAGACCGGGTAAAGACCAAGTTTACACAAAGTTAAAAACTGTGGTGCATCACCACCAACAGCTGGAATAGTTTTTGGATCAGGAATCTAATTATAAATGTACATTAAATGTAATAAATTCTAAAATATCTTTAAAAGGATTTAAGCAAAACTCAATGACATAACAGCTCGAGTAAATGCCGTTCTGCTGGTTCATCATCAGAGTAAATAAAAGCAAACCTAAACACAGTAAATGGCATGTTTTCCTTCTTTTTACACCTCGTCTTAACGCACTTAACGTAAGGCACTTACTTATGATCTCCATTCCGAGTAGGTAAAGTTTATTTACATTGCGCCTTTTACAGAAACTTTATTTTTTATTTTATTAAACTTTATTTAACCAGGAAAGTCCCACTGAGATTAAAAACCTCTTTTCCTGGCCAAGAGGCAGTAAAAATTCAACACACAGTTACGACATTAAAACAAACAACATATTTATAAAACTGGTCATGAAAAACAACTGAACATTATTGTGGCCGTTTCTGATGCTTTTAGCTTGGTTCTGAAGGCGTTTAAGGGCAATTTCCAGCCTTTCTGCAACATATGACACAAACTGCTTCACAGAAATAGTAAATTTCTGTAAATAAATAAAATTCACCACATAAAAACACAAAAACAAGTAATAAGAGCCTAAATTTAACTAAAAAGCTTCTGATGCATTTTTTTTTTACATACTTTACTTCTACAAACATTATCAGTGATGCTTTTCTTTTTATTCTATTTGACTTTTAATTTAATTGATTATTTTCATCTACAAAAAGTTTTACAATTTGATACAATTTATTGTTCTTAGAGGGAAATTTACCAAACAAACTAAATAGGTCCCTGTACGCAGCCCTGAGGAACTCCTCATACCAACTCTGAAGTATTCATTCAGCCTAACGGCCTCACCTTCAGCGTCCAGCAGCCTGGTTACCCCTAACGACTCGGCGATCTCGAAGGCCTGCTCGAGGTTGTCTCGGTTACTCTGTCGGGACACCACCTCCATGTCGATCAGGTCTGGTCTGTAAAACAAACGGAGGGGAGGTGTTTGTGTGTCATCTGTGGTTTTGCAGACTTCAGCATGTCTAAATTTAACAGGAAGTTGATCACAGCCGGTTTTCTAACCTGTATCTGTGCAGCAGAGCGTTGAACATGCGTCCGTCGCTCCAGGATGAGGTGAAGTTGACGCAGCGGAGGCCGGGGTAGCCTTCTGTCGCCTGCTGGCTCCATAGCAACAGCTTCTCTTTGGCTGTGAGGTCAGCTGACTCGCCGCTAACGTAGATCTCTGAGATCTGAAGGAAACAGAGAGAAGGAGTCACTATGATGACGATCCTCCGTTTGGTTGTTCTGCCTTAGCTTGTGTTATTATGTTCCACTTATTGTTCCAGCAAACAGCCTCACATCAGCTCATCGGCTACGAGCTGGCAGAAAAAACAAACCCAGTGAGGAGATTCTTCTCTCAGATCACTCGTTTTCTCTCAGAGAACAATCTCAGAACATCATCTACAGTCCAGCCTCCTCATTAACACCTCCAGCACCCAACCCAACACTCTGCTTCCCCTCCATCTGTTTAGTGCCTCCTCCCTCCAACCTCGATCTGTCTCTTCCATTTTTCCTCTTCTTTCATCTGTTCTGCTTCACATGCTAATCAAGCTGCTCCTCCATCACATCGTTTTCTTTTGTTTTCAAGGCTGTGACACAGGATCTGTCTATGATGTGGTTAAACATGCCTACTAACCCCTGAAAGGCTGACAAATGCTTCTAAATGTAGTTTTTTTTTAATCTAGTGTCTGTCTTTAGAAACAATCACCAGCCACCGCCTCCAGATTTTTCATTATTGTGCTGAAACTTTGGTTATCATGAAAACTGTGAGACACAGCTTCTCACAAACATGTTTACTCCAATGGTGTTTTAACCCCTTTAGTCATGTTCCTGTCTATTTGCTCTCTTTAGGTCAGTTTGTCAACAGTGACAAAAGCAGAGTGACTTATGTGCAGTAACTGTCTGCGTTTGGCTGTTGTTCCTGTCATCAATATTCTCCTGTCAGCCCTCCTTCACCGACTGTCCAACACTCCGACTTTCTGTCTACGCCTGCTGCTCATACAGAGCAGTACGAAAGTCTGCTGTGTGCCAGCAGACTGCAGCAAAAGCCAAAAAACTGAGGGGGAGGGAGATGAGACTGAAGGGAAAAGTGATGAAAGCCACCAAGAGAGGAGAAGGAGTGAATTTTAACACTGCAGCAGAAAGCTTTGCTATAGTCTCATCCATAAGGATGAAGCAAAAACAGAAGTTTGTGATACTGCTAGCTGGTTAGCTTTTAGCATTTTTCCACTTTTCCAGAAGAGAAATTCAGATGCAGGATTCTGTGAGAGGCTGCACACCCAGTGCATCACCCCTCCATCCTTCTCTGACTGCCACTAATGTCAGCCCTTCTCCAACATATCATGTAAGAAAACACAGTTTCTCGCAAAAATCGATACTTTTACCATTTTTCTAACACATCGTAGTCTTCTTCAAAGGCTGGAGCTGGTTATCGTGTGAAGTAGAGAACTAACATCAGCTGGATTCCCTGAAAAGCTTCTAAGAAAGAAACTCAACCTTCAGTTTTGAATACAGTCATGTGAGAAAGAAACTACAGATTCTATGAAGGTAAAGTTGACACAGCGGAGGCCGGGGTAGTTCATCCAGGTTTTATGTATCAGGAAATGTTTCAGCCAATCCGCCAGTCTTTAGCTGTCGTACAGGTGGACTCACATTTGACTCTTAAACACTTCAAGGTTCACTAAATGACTGCGCTGTGTCCAGGTCCTACAGCTGCAGATCATCAACCCTCCACCAACGTGAGGTGTTTGTGTGGATATGTTGCATTTGTTTTCTGTCTATTCTGACCAAACATCTTCATTTTGTCTTCATTTTGTCAGAAGTCTTGTGGTTTGTTCAGATTTGCAAACCAAAGCCGTGCTGTTGTGTTATTTTTAGAGACAGGAGACTTTCTCCTGCAATCCTTCTAAACAAGCTATACTTGTTCAGTCTTTTTCTAAGTAGACTGTCATGACCTTTAACATTTAATATGCTGACTGAGGCCTAGAGAGTCCAAGATGAAGCTCTTGGGTTGAACTGAGTCCACTCCAGGGAAGAAGGGCAGCTGTCTTGGATGTTTTCCAATTGTAAAATCTCTCTCTCTCTATAGAAAGGACTACAGACAGTTTAGAAATGACCTTATAACCCTTCTTAGACTGATGGCCAGCAACAGTTGCTTCTCTAAGCGAATGTTAACACACACCTGAATCTTTCAGAGCAGCAAACTGCCAAGCTGCTTTCAGAGATGATGATCAGCTAATCAGGTGTATTTGATTAGCATCACCTGGCTGCTACGTGATGGTGTGGAGACTTGAAGATGAAAAAATAACAATCATCAGCTTCTCAGACAGAAACATGACAACTAATCTGAAAGCGTTCAGGACACGCTATAAGTACATCCATGTATGAATCGTAGAGTTCAGGTAGCTGCAGACTTCAGAACAGCTACGATTCAGGCTATGTCCACATGGCACCGAAGCCAGTTCAGGTGTGAAAACGGTGTGAAAACAGTGGCAAACACACATCCCCACGACACCGCTGTAGTACATACTACAGGCTGTGGGGGGCGCTAAAGAGTAACACTCCAAAGCTAGAGCACAACAGCGCATGTGCAGATAAAGGCTCACTGCATGTTGCAGGAAGTTTACATCGGAAGCAGAGAAGAGAAAATAACAGGATTCACTGCGAAGCAAAGGAGAAACATTTCTTTGGAGTAATGAAGAAGTTGAGTTTCTTCTTGAAAAAATGCTTGACCACAAAGCATAAAAAACTCGAGGAAGGGTGGATTGGGAATTGGCGCGTTCGTCACACATTGACATCATATCCTCGAGTTGTGCAGCTTCGCTGTCCACACAGTACCGCAGACGGTAGAGGACTCAAACCGATCCACTTTGGTACCTGGCTTCAGACGTGGTCGGTTTCATGGAGGCTAATCCCTGGATTTGTGGGGATGAAAGGGTTTGCTAAAATACTTTTGCGGTTTTGCTGTAATCCGGCTCCTGGGGACGGCCTCTCAGTCAATTACTCCCCCTCCTGCCGCCCTGAGGCTCTGGACCAGCCCCCCTTTTAGAAACATGGCCTCTTTGAAGTTAGACGGATGGGGAGGGAGGCTGAGGGGGCATCATCGATGAAAGGAACAAAAACAAGGTTCCAGTGTGGGGAATTAACAGCTGTTCTGATAAAAGGCAGCAAATACAAATTTTTTTAACCCTGATCTAAAACTGCTGAGTCAGCAGACCTGCAGTTTTCTAGGGGTTTGTTCCACATGTGAGGAGCATAAAAGCTGAATGCTGCCTCTTCATGTCAAGTTCTGAGCCTGGGAACAGAAAGTAGACCCTGATGACCTGAGGGATCAGGTTTGTGGCGAACCAGAAGGTCCTGAATGTATCCTGTGTCCTTGCGTCCTAAACCACTCAGTGATTTGTAAACTAACAGCAGGATTATGAGTCAGTTCTTTGACAGACAGGAAGCCAGTTTAAAGATCTGAGGATTGGAGTTCTAGGATCTACTTTCCTGGTCTTAGTGAGGACTGAAGTTCTAGGATCTACTTTCCTGGTCTTAGTGAGGACTGAAGTTCTAGGATCTACTTTCCTGGTCTTAGTGAGGACTGAAGTTCTAGGATCTACTTTTCTGGTCTTAGTGAGGACTGGAGTTCTAGGATCTACTTTCCTGGTCTTAGTGAGGCAGGAGTTCCAGGATCTACTTTCCTGGTCTTAGTGAGGACTGGAGTTCTAGGATCTACTTTCCTGGTCTTAGTGAGGACTGGTCCAGTCTACTAAAGATAAATGCATGGACAAGTTTTTTCTGCTGAGTCATCAGTCCTTTAATCCTCGGTATGTTCTTCAAGTGATAACAGGCTGACTTCCCAACTGACTTAATGTAACTGCTGAAATTCAGGTCTGAGTCCAGGACTACTCTCAGATTTTGGGATTTGTTGTTAGGTTTGAACTTAGCTGTTTGAAGCTGAGTGCTGACTTTTTCTTCCTCGGCTCTAAAAACTATTATTTCAGTTTTCTCTGCCCAGTGCTGTGGTGTAGCCGAAAACCTGACTGGTAGACATCAAAACAGTTAATTAGTGTCAGGAATTTGTGTAGCTGTTGAAAGACAGCTTTTAATATAACAGTACAGTACAACTCTTGTACTATAATAACAATACAAGAAAGGACGGATGGATGGACAAACAGATATAAGATGGACAGATAGAGGCAGACACAGTGATTGGTGTATAAGAGGAATCCCCTCAAGGCTCAATGTCTCAACTAGCAGACATCTTTGCTCATGAATGCACATTTCAAATCCCTTTTTATGCAAGAAGGGCAACATGACCCAACATACAGAGACTCCACACGATTCAATAAAACTCTCTGAACCTGGGATCTCTGCAGAGCATGTTTGTCATGATTCAGCAGGAACTAAGCATCAAACACACACACACACACACACACACACATACCAGTTAACACATCGTGACCTGACGTCAGCCGCTGTGCCTCCCCGCCCAGATGAGCTGCGCGACCTGGATGTGCTGCCTTCATCATGTGAAGGAGAAGTGAATAAACTCTGGCAGCTGCTGTGAAGAGCTGGATAACAGCAACAACTGCAGCAGGCATTTTATTTTCAAGGTGAAACAGGACAGCTGTAGCTCCATCCTCAGAGTAAGATCAAATCAGTTAATATAAACACACCCTGTAACAAGAAACACGGGGTTGGACTTGCTTTGCAGCAAACTGAGTTCGGGAGCTTCCTGTTGTGATGAACAGGCTGACACGGTGATTTCGCTGAGGTCATGCATACACCTCTCTGGTTCACTTATACAGAGATATACAACCTCAGATCACTAAGAGTTGGAATTATATGAAAATTGCACAAAAGAATTGAATGATTCCTTCATTTACTTTGACTTTTATAAGATTACAGTTTCACCCCATCGTATGTCATATTTTCTTATCAACTTCATTTTATTTGTTAATACTTTCCTGCATTTCAAACCTGCAATACATCTCTCAAAACAATCCTTTCAACTTCAGTAATGTTGTCATTCCTTTTCATAGCACTTAAAAGATGCTCTGGAACTGAGGACACTAAGTGATCGACGCTTCACAAATCCAGATCCAACCCCAGACCGTCACAGAACCTGACTTTTAAACTTTCTGACAACAGTTCAGATGCTTCTTTTGCTCCTTTTCTTGCAACAAAGATCCGGAATACTGACTGGTCTGGCCACAATCCAGGTCTACACTGTGTGATGGTCCATCCCAGATGCCTCTAAGTCCAGAGAAGTCGATGCCGCCTCTGGACCAGGTTAACATGCAGCTTCTTTTCTGCTCAGTAACGTCTGAAGTGATATCTATGAATGTAAGTCTGTTTGTTGATTATGTGGTTCTATCAGCTAGTGATTAATGACGGCTCTGGATGCAGGTCCGTCTGATGGATCAGTGATCACTGTGTTTCCTTGTCCCTTACACACTGAAATCTCTAAAGATTGCACAAATATTTTTTATATTCTGGCTGTAGAGGGAGAAATAATGAAATCCTTTGCAATCATTCTAGCAGGAACAGTATGTATTTAAAAGAAATTAAAAACACCATCCATCTGTTAGCTGACTGAACTAGCTCCTCTTTCTACCCTCAAAATAACTTCTTGCAGCTAAAACCAGACAAAGAAAAGGCCAGTCAGCCTGTGACCTGCTTGAATTTGTAGTAAATGACAAGTCTTGGTTTGCAGCAGAGAGAAACCCTGTCATTTGAGGCAATGACCTCTCTCTCACACACTCAAACAACCAGCCTGTCTGCCTCTCGCTCCATTACAGACGTCAGCAGAGAGAGAGTGGTCTAAGAAAAACAATGAGTAAAGCAGGGAGAAGAAGGAAAAGACTTATGGAGGCTGCGCTGTGTTGATTAGGACGCAGGAACAAAAGAGGAAAGGATGGGGAACGTTGATGCCTTTAAAGAGCTGATAACAGCACACACACCAGCATAAAAACCTTAATGGCGGCTTCTGTGACATGCAGCACAAACAACAGCAACGGCATCCAAACTAGTCACAGTCCAACAGATCCAGAGCTGAGAGGATCCAGACCAGTGGTTTGGAAAATGGGGTCTAGAAAGCTGAGGTTAGAGGATAAATATGAGGCCACAAACTGGTGGAACTTTCACAGAGAAAGTTTTCTAGATGCTGCACCATCATTCTCCCTCATAACTGATCTAATAATCTGAGGAATTGTGTTGAGTGTAAAGGAATGTTGTTGGACACAAACCTGGGGCAGGTATCTGACAGCGGCCTGTTGCTGCAGCAACAGAGGACTCTCCATCATGGAGTCCAGCTTCTCAGATGAGCTGCTGGTCAGCCCCCCCCAGTCCGTCTGACTGGGGGTGGTGCCTGCTGTTTCAGGGGAAGTCAGCGGCAGATCACTAGCATAGCCTGACTCCAAGAGAGATGACTTCTCTTGGGCGTAAGCTGGAGAGTCCAACCTGAAAGCTTTGGTGGAGTCCTGAATCTGTTGGGTGGAGAATGGAGGGGCCCCTCTAGGTAGTGTTTTCTCTTCCTCCATCAGTTGGACTTTGAGAATATTTCCTGCGATGGGCGGCTCTTTGTGGACCTCCACCTCACCATCACTTTCACTCCTCCACAGCGGGGAGCCGTAGTCAGTGGGGTACATAGTCCTCACCACGCACAGTTTACCATCCACCTCCCGGATGTGAACTACACCTTTGTGCTCCCTCTTTGATGGTGTCTCCACTGCCTGAGTAGTCCCTTCTCGTCCCCCCTTTTCCCCTCCAGTCTCTTTTTCATCTTTACCCACTTTCCCCTTGTCTTTTTTCTCCCTTCTCTGTCGGAGGACCCAGGGTTTCTCCAGGACCCCCTGGACCTTCTCCTTAACTCGACAGACCCTCCCTCCACCCGGTGTGGTGCTCCCCAGGGCCGGGGCCGTGCTAACAGGAGTGGTGGTGGTGGTTTGGCTTGGGAGGCTGGACACATCTATGATTGCGCTGACGGTATCTTCCTCCCCTGGAAGGCAGAAGACCCCTCTCCAGGCTGGGCTGGGCTTTGGGGATACTTCAAGTAGTCTGTTGCTCAGAAGCCCCCCCATACTGGCGCTCATGGAGCCGGGGGACAGAATATTGCTTTGAGGATTAGTTTTGGAATGAGTTAATTGGGCGTCAGGCACTGTAATGAGAGTCGTAGCTCTGCTGCTGAACTCTGAGTCTGCAGCCTTTTCCTCCTGGTCTTCATCCTCCTCCTCAGGCTCGCGGTCTCGCCCTCGCTTGTCCTCCTGCTTTGCATCTCCTCTCTTATTCTTGTTGCCCTTGTGCTTGCGTCTAAAACGCAGGCGTCTCTTTGGTGAAAGTGGTGAGGCTCCAGCTAAGTCCCCCTCTCGAGGAGGTCGGACACAACCCATGGAGTTCCCCATGTCTTCAATATCAGCACGGAAAAGTTAGATAAAAAAAAAAAAAAAAAAGTTTTACACATCTAATCCAGTGAGTTGATGACTATTCTGTCCTTCCCTTTTCCTTCACCTCACCCTGATGTTGATTCAGGCAGTGCAGCGGCCACCCGAGCGCCGTCTCTAAGGACCTCTGTGTGTATGTGTGCAAACAGTTGGCTGCTTTACTTGTAGTTGCAGTCAAGGGCACATTTATGTCAGCAGAGCCACAGCAGGGAGAAAAATAAACCCAGTTTGGGTCAGGTGGCCGATTTATCACCGAGCTGCTGGCAGGTGAGCCGTTACCTGGTGTAAGGCAGCGTGTCAGGTGGGATAATGAGTGCGTGAGACAGAAAAATGCAGTGCAGTCCTGTGTTATTCAGCCCATTAGTGATGATCCAGCTGCTCCACACACACTGCATGGGAACAGAATGTGAAAGCCTGTTTTACTGCCCAGTTCCTGGAAATAGAGGTCTCATCATATCTGATGGTTTAATCCTTTTGAATAAAAGACGACAGCTACTTGATGAAAGAAGGATAAACATCCTGTCTCTCTTTAAACAATATTATGCTGAGATTTGTTGTCAGCTCCAGGTGCTGGTTTGATCCAGGAGCTCTATGTACTCTTAGAAGCAGCAGCTATCTGAGCTCATGAATTAATTAAGCCTCCATCGTACTGTGGTAATGTTATTGCAGTGCAAAAGGAGAGAGGACGATTTGTAACCCAGAGATCTGCAGGAATCTGATCTGTCAGGAGGCTCCCTGTAGAAGAAGTATTAATGGTGATACGGTATGTTTCCCTCATAGTAAAGACGAGCTCTGTGTCTCATTCTGCAGAAGCAGCACAGTGTCCAGATAGGCTGTGGGTGACAGGGTGTGCAGTCAGCCAATGCTGCAACAGATTGCAGGAGGATCCAGCCAATGCTGTAACAGTTTAAATACTCAGTCCTCCACGCTGCCTGTCATCCTCCCACGGTCCTGCTCATTCAGCTGGTGTTTTATGTGACATGTCGACCCCTCCACCATATGCATGCTCCTCATGTCCACCTCTTTCTAACGTAGTGCAGACCAAAATTGCTGCTAATTTATAAGATTAGCAGGAAGCTTCGGAGTCCATCTGTGGAAATGAAACTGTGTGCTCATGCAGAGACACAGACCGACTTCTCCTTAAGCTCCCCCAGAAAGCTTTGAATCACACACCTCAGTTCTGACAGATTTCCCCACCTTGATGTCAGACTCCCCCTAGGATCAAAGTTGTCTGGGAATTGTCCAATCATAAACCTCCTGACTTGCTGTCAGGTTGCCAGATATTCAGGCAACCTTGATCTTCATCAGGTGGTGCAGTGCGACGATGCAACAGCCTGAAAAATCCACAGTTTGCAGGAGGTCTCACACAGAGAAGAGATTATGTTTCTGTTTCTCCTCTCTGGTGCTTTCTTGTCTCTTAATAGCTCCTCATGTCCAGTAGATCTAATTAGGAAGAGGCATCTGGGGTAGGAACTAGAGCTGGACTCAGAAGCAACTGGTCCTCTGTTAGCTTCGGCAAGGACTCCCAGCTTTTTTCTGTGTACAGATGTGCAGAGTATCTGGAGCAGAGCCAAAGGGACGGAGTGTCCAGTGAAGGGCAGTCAAAGCATCACGCAGCACAGCAGCAGAGACTAAGACAAGACAGTCTGCATCTTAAGTCTTAAAAACAAAGACATGAAGAGAGGAGGAAAAGCAGGACTGCAGGGCGTCTCCAGTGAAAACGAAACCGGGGCTCCTGCAGACGAGTGTGACTTGACTGATCCGATTGATAAAGTGGAGGCACGGGAAGCAGCGAGCGTGTGGTCGTCCCGGAGAGCATGAGTGTGCATTTGAGCCTGCGAGGCTGGGCGGTCCCCAGTCAGCTGAGAGCTCCTCCAGTCCTGCGGTGCGTCTGGAGCTTAAGGCCTGCCGATCAGGAGAAGCCGGGAGCTGCAGTGACGGTGGGAAGCCCGGATCCGGCTGTGATGCTCTGCTTTATCCCTCGTTCGCAGACAACGGCAGAGAGAGAGAGAAGAGCTTTTTATCTCCGGCTGCTGCAGCTTCACACTCTCTTCTGAGCGATGTCTCACTCTCACAGTCCACCCCTCCCTCCTTGATCTCCTCCACCAATCCGCTTCCTCGTTACTCCAGTCTCTCCCTAGCTCTACCCCTCTCTCTCTCTCCTTTTCTCTCTTGGCTGTTAGTGAGCAGCTTTCTGTGCCACAAACACACACTTGACCCAAAAGCTTCCCTGAATGACAGTCTGCAGGAAAGAAGAAAAAGCAACCAGCAGCGGAGGAATCTAAATCAGACTTTAGTCTCTTCCCTCCATCCTCCAGCTGCACACGAGGCTGCAGGTCAGGCATCGCTCTGATCTAAAGGGATGCAGGAAGCGTGAGGGATGACAGAGATTTAAGGGAATGAAAAGAAGGTTAAGAAGGGCAAATAAAAAAACAGGATGTGATGAAAGTAGGATGTGAAAGGAGATAAAAATGGGGGTTAAGGTGTGAAGAGTTCACACACTCCATTACTTTTCAGTTTGAGGTAATATACTGTGACTAGAAAGCAATAACGCCTGTACTCCGAGGAAACCGAACCTTCAGTAACACTGGTTGTGTTATGTTACTGCAGCCTGTGTAATTATGGTAAAATGGATTTTGCTGGATTTTTGTATTAACTTGATTAAATCCCTAAATTTAGAAGGCGTTCAATCAGCTTTTCACTTTTTAACCGGATTTTTAAAATCTGTAAACAGTTGATTATTTTCAGAAGCTGTAGCTTATATGTCAAGCAAAAATGTGCACATAAAGATCTGTGCCACTTTAAAATGGTGTTTCTTTCAAGATGATCCCACACTGCTTCAATAATGTTGAGGTCCAGGTTCTGAGGAGGATCCACCCCTCTATCAGACCTGTTGAGGTCCAGGTTCTGAGGAGGATCCATCCTTTCAGACATCACTTTCAGATCCTGTTCATCTGCTGCCGGACTCTTCTCGTGTGTCCTCCATACGTCCAGTTTCTGCACATCTTGTTGAGATATGTCAAGTTTCCCGCTAACAGCTCTTTGGGAATCAGCTTGTTGCTGCTAAAATCCTCTTTTCTGTCTATAAAACTTTCAGATTTTTGATGTTTTTCATAGATGAAACAATAAAAATAGAAACAAATAACTTGTTTTTTGACGGGCTTCTGGTAGCAAAGAGCTGAAGATCTAAAGGTGAAATGTGGCTGCACAGGACAATATTCTCCCCTACTTTCTCAGTTCTATTGTTGTAATGAGGGATCCTCAATCCTGGTCCCCTGCAACAACACACGTGTCTCTGACTCAGACTTGTGCAGAGCTTTATGTCAAGTCTGCTAATGACCCACTGGTTTGAGTCTGGTGTGTTGCAGCAGGGAATCTTCTAAAAGACTCAGGACCCCTGTTCTAAATTATATTTTAGGTTTTGGACTGTGAATCAGATGTGATTTAGTCTCGGACTGTAATTGTATTTCTGATAGACGGATCGATTAACTAGAAAAACAATCAATGAAAAAAAAACCTAATTCAGAGATGAAAATATGTAAAATAATTCCTCCATGCTTCCCCTCTAGAATGATTATGCAGCATCACTCCTCCCCCACAAATGTTTCCACCCACCACCACTATACATAAATGTCCTAATACCACTCAGACTTGTGATCCTGCAGAGTGCAGCATGGCTCACACATTGCAGACGTGTAAGCACATGCATGTACAGTAAGTAAACGTGAGCTGTGAATCCAGTAACATTCAGTTGTAACCCATCATTTCTCCTCAGCTGAGAGCATTGAAATAATCAGGGAACAGCACACACAGACACACATAAAAGGCGTGACCATGGGGGGACCCCTTCATCCTTCAGTGTGGTTACACAACATAATACACACCATGATAAGCTGTGAATCCAGGTTTTCACCCAGCACGATGCTCTTTAACGCACTGAAATGACTTAATATTGCGCAAATTATTGTAAATGTAATTTTTTATGTCCTCAGGACAAACTGTCTTTAAGTTATGTTGACAAGCACCAACAGCTGAGGAGTGGATGTTTTCACTCGTAGCATTTTTTGACAACCTTTAAAGAGAAAAACTTTCAAGGTGGCATTAAACTTAAACAGTTATTGGAGGTAATATCTGCATAACACTGTCCACTAAATGAGGGAATTTACAAACTATCTGAGGCATCAGTTTGATGAACTGAAAATCTCTTCTACACAAAGGGAATTTGTGAGCTTCATGAGGCTGCTGCAGTCCAAAATAAAGTCATGGTTAACTGACATAGATGGTGATGGATCTATAAGAGTCTCAACTAGCATCTTTGGGAAACAGCAATGTACCGGCCACACCTGCTGATCTGGCTTGATGCAACTCAGTGAAACAGTGAAGAATGAACTCACTGGAAGTTAACAGTGACACACACAAAAGGCTCAGCCAACCAGAGGCAGACACAGTGCAGCTGGAGGAGGATCCAAACATAGAAGGGACATCAGGGAGTCTGTGATACCGAGCTAAACAGTGACAGCTAGTGGCGAGACAAAGAAACTGCAGCATGGGGTCAAAGAAACAAATGATGTTGCGCGGAGATCATTTCTGGCTGTGAATCTCAGAAACAGGAATATAAACTCTTTTCCTCATCTTGAAGAAGAAGTGAGTTTCTTTTTAAAATGATGAAGAGGTAATTAAATCACACAATGTTGAGGAAGACAACGGTCTGAGCCAGCTGACAGACACCACCTCATCTGGATCACGATGTGCCACAGAAACAATGACTAACAGCAGTTATGAGCCAAACGAGAAGTGATACCTCAGTGAGAGCTCCTGTAATCTGCTGAGTCACTCACTCACTTCACGTCTGGCCACAAAGACCAGAAGCTTCATCTCAGATCGTCTTCATCACCAGGATTTTCAGTCTGAAGCTGCAGGTGAAAATAATCTGAACCTCACAGATTTCTGATGTCTGATGAGGCCATTTGAGTTTCTGCTTTTATACTTTGTTGTGATGTTTCCTATGATATCACACACATGTCTATTTCAGAAGAACCCACCTGAAAACATCCTTTCAGTCATTCTAAAACGTCAACATTAATAAAACTCAGTGATTTTCCCAGACGGTAAATATTGGATTAATACGTAACAGCATACATTTCTGATCCCTTCTCACTGCAGCTCTAACATAAAACTGCTGTCTTCTCCTAATCTCAGACTCAAATCTCCAAAGTCCACCTCCACCTAATCCCTCCTCCAGCATCCGTTCTCGGCTCCTGTCCTGTCCGTCCTCTTTTCCAACCAACTCTTTCTGAAACACAAAGTTCTGTGGAGTCATGCTCAGTCAGGCAGTTGGATTACTGTTTCCGTGGCAACCGTCACATCACGGTAGAGTCTGGTAGTTAAGCAGCGTGTTTGTGACCCGTATGTGAAATCAGTCTGAAGGAAAATGAGGACGTTCCACGGCTCTCTCTCACTCTGCAGTTTGATCTCAGGGGGTTTGGGAGGAATTTGTTTTGGCCCTGAACGCAGCAGCGAGGCATGACTTGGGTCTGGTGGTAACTGGACTCCTGCAGTAAAGATTAAAGCGAAAACGACCCTGATGGAGGCGGTAAAACTAGAGGAAATTATTCCACACCTGAGCCAAACAAACTTCCCTTCAGACAACATCCACCACCTTCATCCACGAGGTCATTTAACTATTATAAATATTTTTTCACGAGAAATGCTAGAAACAAGTCGAAACCCTGTTCTAAATTTCCAGTTCCACAATATTATATCATGTAGAAAATAATGAAAACAACCAGACTGACCTACAAAAAAAAAGAAGAAGCAAAAAAAAACCACCTTTCTGTTTTAAAACATTCAGCTGACCAGCAGGAAACAGCCAGAGATCATCTGCTGATCATCACAGACCGCACGGCCTGCGTTTGATAATCAGTTATTCTGCCCAAGTGGTGGCACACCGGAGTTTATTTTTAACTTCTGAGGCTCTTCACAACTCTGTTCTCCTGCCTGTGACCTGGAAACGGATTTCAGAACACCCTGAAGGAGGTCGCCGCTACTAAAATGCAAAAGAGGATTTTTTTCATTTTCTATGGAGAATTACAAAACTAATTTGTGCTGTAAATTTTTATAATGAGAGTAAAATGACTGTAATGTAAACATGGTGATTCATTTTCCAGCTTTTCTTTACAAGTTGCAGCAAAAGAACAGACCAAGGAGCAAATCAAAGACTATTAGCGGTAAAGACAAGAAAAAAAATATACTGGTGTTTATTTTTATTATTAGGGTCCGAGCCATACGAAGTATGGAAGGACCCTATTGTTCCTGAAATGTTTATTCTCCTCCTTCTAAGCGCTTCAACCCCAAATATCACCCCCTAAACACCCATGAAAAGTTGTGAAATTTGGCACACACCTCAAGCCCGGCGAAAATTGCAATATTCTAAGGTCCGCATACATTTCAATGCAAAATTGGCTCAACAGCGCCACCTAGACACCAAAAAAATGCCCAAATGTTCGACATAGGAACATGAAACTCGGCACACACGTGTAACACCCCAAGTCGACCAAAAAAGTCAATAGAACACCTGTTGCCATGGCAACGGCGTGCCCGCCATCTTGGCGTGTGCGGCCATTTTTTGCACTTTACACACATCGTATTTGAACGAACTAGTCTGAGGGGATTCGTGCCATTGACTCCAAACTTGGTGGGAAGCTTCCTGACAAGTTGGGGACCAAACGCTGTTCAAATCTGTTCAAAGTGTGTAACCGTGGCAACCGATGGAAAAAAGCTTTCTCGCCATCAAACACGGTTTGCTCATATCTCCATAGGAATACATGGGAACTGCACCAAAGTTGAAAGTATTCATACTTGTTGGGTCCTTAACGCATTACACCACCTGTTGTCATGGCAACATATTAGCATCGGGTGGCGGGGTCCAGGAGGCTCGGACCCGATGGATGCCGCTTGAGGCTTTAATTTATCTTTCTCTCTTGTACTAGTAGTAACTGGGCTTCAGATGCATGTTTGACTGCATTTCACCTCCATCTTGCACATGACAAACAACTGGAAACTTGAACATTTTATTTTAAAACGATCCAACAAACATTTTAAAAAATCAGCTGTTTCATTATTTAATATGAACAAACTGCAAAAAGTTCACAAACCATCAGAACATGTTCATAATGTTAGTCCAACAATCACAACCATAAACTGCCCAATCACATTTGCTGGGTCTGAATGTGCACCTTACTTCCTATATAGTACCCTATACAGGGGTCACGCCATTTTGGAGGGGTGTCCGAATGTCCAGAGAGAAAAAAGTAGGGCATTAAAAATTACCCACAATGCATCTTGAAAAGTAGTGAGCATCGATGGTCACTAGACAGGTCAATATAGACCACAATGCATTGCGTGCAGAAGCTCAGCATGGCACAAGAAGACGAAAAAACATTCTTTATTGAATAGATATGCAACAAAGAATAAAATACAAAATAAGGAATAAAAAGAAAAATATTTACACACAACTTTGGATTGGATTTGGAATGACATCTTGACGCGCATTGTGGCTGCCGTGGTGACGGATGGTAGTCACGTGGTCTTCGCGAGGGAAAAATAGGCACCCTTATGTCTGGATCACAAAGAGAATGAGGGCACTATGTAGTGTGCTACATAGTGCAGCTCTTTGCAGTAAACGAGGGGTTAGGCAGTATGGTGGACGTTCGGACATAACCCCAGTCATTTTTACCCATACAACACTGTTGATGTCTCCATGACAACGTCACTGTTGATGAACAGGGCAGTTCCGTTGTCAAGGAGACACCAGGGCAGTCCTCGGTGTGTGATGTAACAAAGACAATGTTGCCAAGGAGACATCAAAGCCGCAAAGACAATGACATCACTAAGAGTATATAAATATTCCGATGACGCCACTCTGAAGCTCACTTTTACGTTAGCTTTGGAAGAGAAAGCTTCAATTTTATCATTTCAGTGAAAAGATTTTATATTGACACAATGTTCAGAAAATTGTTTAAACGCAACTGCCAGGAGTCTGGAGAAGGTGATAGAGAAGCCGCGTTACAGCGAGAAAATCAAAAATTTAAAACTCAAAATGTGGAACTCCGCTCTATAAATGAAGAGCTTTGCAGAGAGCTAACATTCTCACGAAGACAAGACGCAAGAAATTGCACCCTACAAATAGGTCAACTCCATGTAGTCAGGGAGAAGCTCATGGCTGAAGTTCATGACCTGAAAAAGTCCAAAGAGACTCTGCGGACAGAGCTAAACCAGCAAAACCAACTATACACTGAGGCACTGAAGAGATTAGAAGAAATCGAGCATGAAAAAAAAACCCTGGTGCGCTCGCAAAAACTAAATGAGATTGATCTAAAACTAGAAATAGATCATCTGTTAAGCGTCAACAAGTTGCAGACAGCTGATATTGACGCCCTGAAAATATCGAACGATGTTCTGTTCACAGAGATCAATCAGCAAAAGCTATGGTACACAGAGACACAGCAGAGATTAGGAGAAATAGATAATGACAAAAAATTTCTGGAGATAAAAGGTAAAGTAGAAAAAGAAATTCTTGAGTCCAAAATTGCGCAGCTGAAGAAGAACCTGCAAATTCAAGAAACACAGAAAAATTCGTTAAGAGATGAACTCGACGAAAGTGTGGATGCCCTTAAGCAGAAGACACAGGAAACTCTGAATCTCCGGAAAGACCTTGATCAAGCCAAACTGTCACTTGTTAAGGCTGAACAGGAAAAAAGCAACGGAGATGAAATTCTCAGCAAAAACCTGGAACTTAGAGAGCAAATTACGAAGCTCCAAAATGATTTAGAGGAATGGAAGAACAAATGTGCCTCGTTGGAACAGAAAACCTCATTCTTTGACGAAAAAGACCAGAAGCTTAGCGAACACAAAGCAGGACTGGATGAGGATGGACAAGCACCAGTTTTCAATGAAGATGCATTTAATTTAATGAAAAGCAAAATCAGATTTCTGGAGCAACAAAACAAAGAGTTCAAAGAAGAAAATCTAAAACAGCAAAATGATTTAGAGAAACAGAAGATCCTTGATTCCTCATCTGACTCCCACTCAGACAAGACTGAAATGCTTCATCTACAAAATCAGGAGCTCAAAAAAGAAAATGAGCAACTTAAACAGGATTTAAAAAGATCCCAGCTCTCCAAGTCCAAATTTATAAAGAACGAGTTTCTGCAAAAACAGAATGAGGGCCTCAACGACCAAAATAATAAACTCAGGGAGGAGTTAGAAAAACTAAAGCACTTTAAATTAACATGCAATGAGGAGACAAACAAGGTTAACTTACTGCAGAAACAAATTGAGGACTTAAAAAAAGAAAATGAGAAACTTCAAGAGCATTCACAAAAAGGAAAGCACTTGGACTCTACATGTGATGCGATGTAAGACAAGATCACATCAGAAACAAAATAAAGACCTCGATGAACAAAACCAGAACGTTAAAGAGTTAGAATTGCAGAAATTTGGCTCAACAATCGATGAAGAATTCCAAATGACTGCAAAATCAAACAAACGGCGAAGAAATTTCTAAAGTTCATGGTTATTTTAAAGGATTGAAGTGACTTGCATAACTGAAAGTCAATTCAAAAAGAGCCCCCAAGTTCCCACAAAAGCAAACTGGAGGTAAGCCACAGCCCCCGACACACACCCACAACAGCTGCAATATAAACACAGAGAAAAACACCAAAACGACTCCCAGCAAAAGCACAGAAAATCTCAAGAAAAAACAAGATATTAAACACAGAAAATCTCAAGAAAAAACAAGATATTAAACACACAGAAAATCTCAAGAAAAAACAAGATATTAAACACAGAAAATCTCAAGAAAAAACAAAATATTAAACACACAGAAAATCTCAAGAAAAAACAAGATATTAAACACACAGAAAATCTCAAGAAAAAACAAAATATTAAACACACACACTATATTTAAACACAACTCTTTAATTAACACGTTTAATTAAACATGTTAAATAAATAAAAAAATTAAAAAATTAAAAAAATAAATAAACTAACAAACTAAAAAAAAAAAAAAAATCCCCTAGCTGGTTCATTTAAATTATGTTTCAGTTTGGTTATTTTTTAACAACATGAAAGAACACACACACACACACACACACACACACACACACACACACACACACACACACACACACACACACACACAACAGTCCAAATATAAACACATAAGCGCCAAAATCGTTCCCAGCAAACGCGCAGAAGATTTCAACAAACAAAATTTTAAACACACACACTTGATTTAATTAAACACAACTGTTTAATTAAGTTAACACATCTAATTAAATACGGAAGATTATCAGGGAAACTGAAGAAAAAAATAGAATTCTAGTCTAGAATTCTAGAATAGTCAGAATTCCGATTTTTTATTTCTTCATTGGCTGTAATACTCTAATTAAATATGTAAATAAATAAATACATAACAAACTAAAAAAAAAAAACATTTTTTTCCAGTTGGTGAAATTAAAATTATGTTTCGGTTTGATTATTTTTAACATGAAAACACACACACACACACACATACAACAGTCCCGATATAAACACATAAACACCTAAATGGTTCCCAGCAAATGTGCAGAAGATCTCAACAAACAAAATATTAAACACACACACTTAATTTAATTGAACACAACTGTGTAATTAAGTTAACACATTTAATTAAATATGTGAACAAACAAACTAAAGAAACACTTTTTTCGCAGTTTGTTAAAATTAAAATTATGTTTCACAGTTTGTTTGTTTTTGTTGTTGAAATGTTTATTATTATTTTTCTAAGAACTTTGAGGGCAAATATGACCCCCTAAACACCCATGAAAAGTTGTGAAATTGGGCACACACATCAAGGCCGGCGAACATTTCGATATTCTAAGGTCTGCATAGACTTCAATGCAAAAGTGGCTCAACAAGCGCCACCTAGACACCAAAAAAATCCAAAAATTAATGGGGTCCTGAACGTCTACTTTGACGTATGAAGACAAAACTTGGCACACACATGTAACACCCCAAGTTGAGCAAAAAAAGTCAATCCATGGCAACGCGGTGCCCGCCATCTTGGAGTTTACGTCCATTTTTTCCCCATTTTTTTTCACTTTATATGCATCGTATTTGAACGAACTAGTCTAAGGGGATTTGTGCGAGAGACTCCAAACTTGGTGGGAAGCTTCCTGAGAAGTTGGGGACCAAACACTATTTAAATCTTTCGAATAGAACCAAGCGTGATACCGTGGCAACCGACGGAAAAAAGCCTTCTCGCCATGAAACACGGTTTGCTCATATCTCCATAGAAATACATGGGATCTGCACCAAAGTTGACAGTATTCATACTTGTTGGGTCCTTAACACTTTCCAACACCTGTTGCCATGGCAACATAGCATGTTAGCTGGCAATATTAGCATGCTAGCAAAAAATGCTAGCTACGCATATCAACATTTCAGATTTCAGCTGGACATTTTACCATGTTACATAGCATGTTAGCAGGTTAGCTAACATGCTAGGAAAAGGTGTATGAGACGGGTGTTGGGGGCCATGAAGCTCGGACCCGATGGATGCCGCTTGCGGCTTTAATTAATTTTGCTTCTTGAAGCCTCAACAAAAAGGTTCCACAGATTACAGTGAACCACTGCTCTATAGTCTGGGTTTCTGGTTGAAGCCACTTCTTTGTGATTGTTTTACTAGCTGCAAAGCTCCACATCCCAAACAAATATTTTACTTTGTTTGCAGATGTCGCATGTGGAGACCCAAAAAGCAGTTCCTCCTAGCCAAACATCATTTTTTTTACAAATATGTTTTGCATAAACTTTGCATACATTTAGGATACATTTTGCATAAAATGCTTCCGCATAGCAGTATCAAGCCTGATATTAGGGACTGGAATTTAGCAATTTATTATCAAGTTCCAACCATCCCTCTTTATACAGCTAGCTATGTGATGACATGCCATAGATTTTAGTCATATAAAATAAGGTTTCCAAAACAAGGATGTCTCATTTTGTTAACAGCTAAAGGTCAGTGGTGCAATGACGATGGACTAACTCGGAACCAAATGACATTTAACTACAAATGAACTTCAAGTCTTCAGCTCGTGTTTACAGCAAAGCATAAACCAACAAGCCACCTGCAGAACGAATCTAACAGCAAAGTTCCTGTAACTCAGATAAGTGCTTGAAAGTGTCATCTTCTGATTCCTCTCTGAGGACGACTTCCAGCTTCTACTCATAAAACACACAATCAGCACAAAATCCCAATCAAACCATGCATCTGTTTATTTTACCATTCATCTAACATCATTCCAGAGAACATAAACGCACCATCATCTGCCGTAAAACTCCTCAGCCTGGCAGTGTTACAAACCCTAATCCTGACAGATGCAGATACAGATGTGCCAACACACAGACGTCCATATGTCCACAGTTATCTTCAGTCCAATCTGTTTAAAATCCAGACTGGATCACCAGGAAGGACTTGAGCTTTAATTCAGTTATTATGTAATCCCTTAGTCCTGTTACTTCATCATGTCTGTCCATCAAACCAGGATTTACAAACAAACATGGAAGGGATACCGACCTGGAAGTGGAGGATGATGGTCCAGATGAGTCCTAATGTCAGTTTGGGGTTCCCATCAGTGATGTCATCATTCCTGATGTTCACAAGTTTGACCTACAAAAAAAAGACAGGACCGTGTTTGAGGATGATTGAGATCTACACTGTCTTTCTGCTCGTTTACTGTACGAAGTTCTGAGCTCTTGTTCAATCTTGAAGACTCAGGTTGTGCATTCGTGAGACGGAGACTCAGAGGAAGAAAACGTTGGCCCTCCTGTGTCCATGAATCATGGACGTCCTTCAATAAACACGGACTGGGTTGATACGGACGAGTACGACAGCTGCAGCTAGACAGGAACACAGAGCTGCTGAGGAAGCAGTGAGAGGTGAGCTGATGCTGTACGATGAAACAGAGTTACCATCTGCTGATTCAACATGGTGCCGGGTCAGTGAGAAGCTGTTTGCATGAACAGAGTTTATAGAGATGGAGATCTGATTTCTATCAATATTATTCCAGTTTATATATTACACAGTTAGATTTCACCCATTCAAGGCTTTTATTTTAGAATAAAAATGAAGGCATCCGTTGGATTTCTCCTTCATCACTCCTTCTCCTTCTTTTTACCACAGCTGTCCTGATGATGTTTCATCTGATCACCGCTTATTCCCATCTGACCCATTTCTGGCTAAAGTGACCAAAAAAGTTTACATTCAGTCTTATTGTTTATTAATCTTTTCTTCACATGGGCCCCCTGCAGAGGGGGCATGCATGAGATGCATGCAGTACAGCAGATGTTTGCACACACTAGCATAGCAACATGTAGCATAGCCACATGACGGGGAGAAACTCAGCTAAAAGACTCTACCAAGCATTGGCATCCAAACCAAACACAGTTTATAAGCAGTTACATGGGAATGTAAGAAAACCATGAGAACAGCTCTGTCCACTTTAGAGCTTCTGCTATTTTCTCCACTTCAGGCAAAACCACACAAACAAGGTGTCGTATGAAAGCAGAGACTCTGCTGGTTCCAGAGACGTCTGTCTCATCACGGTGGGACAGAAACTCTGGAGCTGGCAGCCAGAATCAGAAATCATGTCTCACTTTTGCTGTTTGTGGTGAAAAGTTTGATTCCAGCTCTAAAAACTCTACTAATGTTTCTCCTATGACTCTGCCTTTGTTTGAAATGAACCATGAAGGTCCTGCTGGTTTCCATGGAGATGAAGGAGGTTTATAGTGAAGGATTCACTCTTCCTATCATAGACTATCTTGGGCTTCACTTCTTTCTGGATCCTCATGGTGTTTCTAAGGTGAATGTGGGGCTATCCCTGGATCCTCCTGACAGACTATTGATAAAGGTGTCCATCATCATCATCAGCTGATGGCTTCCTGAGATATTTACCTGCATAACACCTCTGTTGAAACATCTGTAAACCTGCTCAGGTTCACCTTTTAGCTTCTCCTGTAGCACAGTTCCTCATCAGACATTACTTTACTCATTCCTAGATGAACTGAGCTGCTGTTCTCTGGTTTCACTGAAAGTAATGTGGTTTTCTTTCAGGAGGAGAAAACCATTTACATTTTCTACTCTGCTCCAGGTGGATTTACTCTGACACAGCAACACATCTTGATTCTTACACTTCTGTAGCAATCTTACCCTTGTAGTTGTGAAGATATACATAATTTATTTATGTAGATTAACAAACCAACACAGTGTGTAAAACTGTGTGAAATTTACTAAAGCATTGATCGGAGAAGCCTGCAGATAACGTCCACACAGAAACCCAGAGCACCTCATTTAAAAAGAGAAGCACGAAGCATGTGTGTCTGTTCGTGTGCTTACCTGTCTCTGCTTGAGGAAGTCCAGCGCTATTTGGACATTTTGCAATCGATGAAATCTCATTCGCCCCTTTTCTCTGGGCTGCAAAGAAACAGAGCACAAAAAAACACACAAAGTGAGGAAAAGAACGAAAACAAAGTTAAACCTAAAGTTTCTATTAAACACAAATGCAGAATGCAGCAGTGAGTGCAGATTAAGCGGATTTCAACTGTGCAGTGGAATCAAAATCACAGTTCCATTGAGATAAAATGATCCTCTGGGGGGCGCTGTCTTCAACAGCTGATGCTAAAGACAGGCCGTAACTGTGGAGCAAACCGTGCACGTTCAGCTTAAAGATGCAAAATTCACTTTTCCTTCTTTGCTTCATTAGTTAGCAGCTTCATGTCCACACAGAAAAGATGCAGTTTAATAGACGGGTGGACAGAAGATCTCACACACACACACGGTTGCTGCAAATATTAAGGTGCAGGATGCAGATGTGTCGATGCAGATGTGTCGACGCTGTGCGGGTAAAGGAGGGTTCACTCAGGATTAGTCATTACAGACACGAGGAGAAGAGGAGTTGGTGTTTTCTGTTGGTGTTGCCATAAGTGAGCTTTTCTTTTTTTATCTCCATGTCCTCTGACCTCAGTGTTAGAACTGGAATAATAGAGAAAAACACTCCTTCCACTCAGATTAAATGATCATTTTGATGATGTTTGCTTTAATATTTTTACTAAATTAGCTGCCGTTGATGTGAGTTCATGCAGAGCTGCAGATCTGTTGAGTGACATCGAGTCTTTGTCCCGCTCTGATGATGTCACACAACAGAAACGGCGGCCCGCACGGCCTCGGCTTGCTCGGTCAGTTGCACTGCACGCTCATGCAGCCTCGCGGCTCCACCTGCAGAGCGGAGGCTGAAGCTGGAGAGTCGGAGGTGATGGGGTGAGCGGTGGAGGGGCGGGGCGGGGGAGTTGGACTCAGACATACTCCCTGAGCTCCTTCCTCCTCCTCATCCTCCTTGCCCCAGAGCAGGATGAGAGGGGGGGCCCGCGAGGCATATGCCCTTTTCGATGGGGGGCCGCTTTTCTGTAGCTATGGTAACAGAGGGGTGGAAATGAACAGGGACGGGGAAGAAAGAGAGGAAAGGTTGTATAAAGACAGTAGGAGGAGGAAGAGATGAGCCAAATAAAAAACTGATTCCCTAAAAACTGGAGAGACGAGAGAAATAGGTCCTCACCTCAGTCGCTAACTGATATTTTGACCTTAAATTCGGAAAATTCAAGGTTTAAAAAAAAAAAAAAAAAAAATTCCACTAGTCTTGAAGGATGGCTAAGAGCTGAAACTTTGATTATTAAAGAAGAACAATTTTGGAGCCCAATTTGAGAAGCACTGGTCTAAAAATGTGTTGTACTGCCAGTAAAGAACTCCAGAGTGAGCAGCGAGACTCTAAACCTGTTTCTGTTCTTTGTGTTGGTTTGTCAGTTTCTGTCACATTGATTTGTCTTCATGGAGGCCATGCTGTCAGATAGCCTTCCTGTGTGTGAGTGTGAACGTGGGTGTACCACAGCAGACCAGAGTCAGCAGTCAGCTTCTGTTAGTCTACCTGACTCAACTAAACCACCCTGCATCACATCATCTGTCGGTGGGCATCAGGACTACAGGGAGACTCTTACATCACCAGTCTGCTGTGGTCCTGCATGGCTGTAGGCGACTTACAGCTGGTGACCTGGAAATGTGACGTTTCACTCTGACTTCAGCACAAACTCACCTGGGTGTTTCAAAACTTTCAGCTAAAAAAAGTTATTACCTGAACTTATGTAACGACCTCAGGATGTCAATGTGATGAAACGGTGTGTGTTAATGATGCTGAAAAACAACATGGGAACAATGCGTGTTCATCCATACCAGGGTGACTCCTGAGAGGACTTCCAGCAGGGAAATCAGGTTGTGTCCGTCCCTCAGGTCCTCGTACAAGTCTGTGATGTGCTTCCTCACCTGAGGGAGACAGAGGAGAAGATAAGGATGGAGGGAGGAGAGAAGAGGGAAAAAAAATCCAGTCATCCCTCTGTTTACTCAGCACTGGTGACATCTGTCGGCCTGATTCCCCCACAGCTGACATGGCTGGTGGCAGCGGTTGCCATGCCAACACAGATGATACACCAGCTGTGGCCTCTAATCTCTGTTGCCATGACATTGGCTGTACAATAAGTGGGTTCTGGTGGGGCTGTCGCTGGTGGAGACAAGCGAGTTGGTGACTCAGCAGCCTGGCCGAGCCATGTGATCAGGAACAGAACTGGTTTTGTTTTAGTGGGACGGACAGAGGGAAGGACCGAAAGAAGGACTTTACAGAGGAGGATAATGGACCAGCTGAGCTGTGAGAAGTCAGTAATGCACTGAGAGAAACAGGAGAGGAAAAAAAGGCTGAACTAAACTACAGCTACTCGACTGAAAGTTACACTGATTTTGTGACAAAGCATCAAATTAAGGTAAATATTAATAAATTATAAGAAAAACATGACTAGAGATATTGTTTATCAAATAAAGACAACTTTAACTGTCTAATCTGAGTAAATCTGAGTAAGAGGAGAAAGTTTCCTTTGTAAATAAAATATTTTTCCAATAGAAAGAAGACAGAAAAAGAGGAAGAAGTTGGCTTCTGGCAGAGGTCAAACTTTCCACACCAGAGGACAAACATCCACCTGCTTTACAGTGATTTTCTGCCTCACGTTGCACCTGCAGGGAATACACTCCTACTGCAGTCCTGGCTTCAGGACAAGAAACTGTACTGTCACATGTGGCCAGCAGAGGGCAGCAGAGGCAGACATTTAGGCTGAAAGATGATTTCTTTAGCCCTTCACTCAGCTATTGTCACACAGTCCTCCCTACATGTCCTCAGATGCTCCACATTGTCTCTGACTCAGTTAAAGATGGAGCATGAAGTCTCTTCTAAAGGTTGAGTCACAACATCACCTCACCATTCATCCTCAGCAACAAGTTTTCTAATTTTTACTTTCCATTCTTTAAAGTTCTTATAAAATTTTACTTTTGAATTTTAAATGTTTACATGGTCTGGCACCTCCCTATCTTTCTGAGCACTATCACGTCCGTGTAGAGCTCTGAGAGCTGAAGAACAAATGTGGTTAGTAGTCCCCAGGACTCGACTCGTGACTCGGGGAGAAAGCTTTCTGTGAGGTCTGCATGATCGTTAGGTCAGGCTTTGCACTCTCTTTTGTCTTTTATTTTATTGTTGTTTGATTGTTATTTTGTATTATTATTTTACCCGTGCAGCACTTTGGGCACCTCTTGGTATGTGAAAGCGCTAAATAAATAAACACTGATTTGATCAGATTTTTCTTTTCTTTGTTTATACTCCTTGTTCCCCATCCCCCTGTTTAATCTGTCTCTCAGTGGAACATCAGCTGCTTTAAAAGTGAGTCAAAGAACTGTGTTAATTAGATGAAGGGAAGAAAACGTCTTTCCATGCTGGCTGGTGATGAGCTAATGTTTCTGTCTAATTGTGTCCTATTGTTGGTTTCCAGTCAGTCTGGTGGGAGGGGTGGAGGGGGGTTTCTGTATTCATTATCAGTTTACTGGAGGCTCAACAAGTAAACTGAAGGAAGAGAGGGGATTGGTTGTTGGTCAGAGTATTTACTGGGATTTTCTCACCATCTCTAGGCTTTCCAGAGAATGGTCTGAAGAAGAGAAAATATCCAGCAAGCTGTCTGGACCAGGATGTCTGGTTTATGTCAGAGGTCAGAGGACAATGGGCAGACTGGTTGGAGAGTCCCTGCGTACAGGTCGATCCAGTAACACAAACCAGCATTTTGCAGGCCTGAGTTGAACATTTAGCCGTAACCATGTTGTTGTTTATGAGGTTTGACAGCAAAACTGGACCGCAATGATGTGTGAAGCTGATTTGGTATAGAATATGAGGTATTTAAGGTCTATCATCTAGCTCAGTGGTTCTCAACCTGGGGTCCCAGACCCCCAAGGGGTCACCAAAGATCACAGGGGGTCCACGAGGCTTTGGCTGTACAGAGCCTGAGAGTCTAGTTCAGTGGTTCCCAACCTATTTTTCTTGAAGACCCTGTTAATGCAGCCATGGACCCCCTTCAATAAAACTGAAGTTAAGGCAACCATCAACATACAGCCTTACTTTTTGCATTTTTAACGGGGACAGATCATCTGCACAGTGATGTTTCTCACTGTTTCATTAATAAAATGGTGCAGGAAAAAAAATCAAGGTTACCAGGACAGACATGAACTACTCCACTGACCCGACCTCACTAAACCCCATGGTATGGTGCATGGATGAAAGCTGATTGGATGCTCAAGGTGTGGCCTATTATTTAGCTATACGTAAGGATATACGTTTTAAAACACTGTTTATGGGCCTCGGTTTAAATAAATGTGCTCCTGAAACGCAGGTTCCAGGTGACCGAAACATCCACATAATAAAAAACTTTGCGCACATGGCCTTAATTTTAACAGTCACACAGACTCTGGAAAGCTAAACTTCATGGACATCCTTTGCTCTTTGGTGACCTCGTTGGGGTTAGTGACCCTAAGTTGGGAACCACTGTATAAAGCCAAGCATAGTTTCAGCACAGGTTTGGGTCAGGGCCTTTTGCTTGTTGCATGGCAACCACTGATACATTTTATGGTGATCAGTAGTTTAATGAGATTACTGAGATTTGTGGGGGAAATCCCTGATCTGTGACATTTGCCGATGGTTTCTGGACGTGGGGACGTTGTCCTCGTGGTGATTTCTGCATACAAACTCCTGCACTGACTTCAGTTTCTAAAGTTATGACGTCCATCTTTTATCTCCAGTTTTACCAGAACATGTTTAACTCACTATGAAAACATTTTAACATCCACTTTATGATGTTTTTATGGAGCATAAGGTCAAAGACTGGATGTGATATATTTCTTCTGAGGCCAGTTTGACATCTGTGAAAAATCTCTGGCTTCCTTCTTCTCAATCCGCGGCTGCCATATTTGTCTTGACTGTGTCAACAACCTGCTGGGTCAGAGAGTCACTGCATGCCAACAGGTAGCTCAGAAGCAGTGTTTGCATTAGCCCGTGTGTGTGTGTGTGTGTACTGTATAGTCACACACCTGTTCACCTGTGATGGCAGAAACATTCCAGCCAGGTGACGCAGAGCGCACAGCAGGCCAGGAGTGATGATGTCACCAGGTGGCAGCTGGGGGACAAAGCACCTGTCTGTCTTTGTCTTCTCATTTTATGGTGTTATTTCTTTCTCTGATTGGCTGCAGTCTTTTCTTTATCTTTTCTCCATATCTGTCTTTTCTCCTATGTTTGCCTCTAAATCCTCGCTAGCAGGGTGGAGGATGATAAAACCAACAGTCCTGGTTCGAAGAGTCAACACCGGACGTGAAGCATGAGTTTATCTCGATGTCCAAACACAAAGCATTTTACATGTTTTCATCCAGCAGCAGCACAAAGACATTTTTGTTTGATAACTTTGATTATAAAAGTTGTTGCTGGTTTATTTTTCTGCACAGTGACTAACCAACTGATCAGCTAGAAACAGCCTGACTGGTTTTCTGAATAAACCAGTACGAGCTCCTGTTCCAAGTTCAGGGGCGTGTCTCCGCCTGCTCCTCTCACTCTTCATCTCTGACCTACATTTCCAGCCAGCGGTTGGCCCCGGCAACGCCAGCTGATACCGAGCCGCTCTGACGACAGTTGTTCCTCAGTTATGAGGTCAGACAGATGCTCCTTTGCCAGAAATGCCAGACGATCTCTCCTCCTTACTGTGTGCAACTCATAAAACCCACACTGTACGACATGCATGGTTCGTATGAGCTGACGTGAAATTAGGCCGACTGCCCGGCCGAGACACCTGCTACGAATTAATGACGTCTATAAAAGAGACCACAAATCCGTGCTTCCCCATATGTGTCATTAACTTCAATAAAAACATGTTTTAGTTCATTTTCTTATCAAGCTAAATGTGTCCAAGCAGCCACATATCAGGGAGACTAAATCACATGCAGCTTTAACAAAAATAAATCCAAAGCCGATCGGAACAGTTACACAGCATGTATGCATGTCTGATCAATATTTTCTGTTTGGATCATTGATCACTGAATCAATGTATCAATGTAGACGGAGGAATTGCTAGTTCTGATGTGAAAGATCCTTTCAGGATTAATCCTTCATTCAGAGAATCTCTGAGTCTTTAGATGGAGGCTGACATAACAGACATCTCGTTATTATTATTATTATTATTATTATTATTATTATCATCAGTCTGGTTGTTTAGGATGGAGTTGATAGTGGTGTTATATGCACTGAGTACTTTTATCATCATCGTTATCATAAATATTATATATTTATGATATAATATAGTAATTACATTGATATGATATTGATACAATATAATAATTCTAATATTATCATTGCTGCATCTTTCAGTTTAACGTGACGTGTTATAACATTAACTAGCAACTATTACTAATAATGAATGGGACTATGGTATGCACAGCAACTTTAATAATGTTTATATTTTCACAGATATTATTCTCATTGAATTGTTATTACTGCATAGTTTCATTACAATATTAAGTATTTATATTATGGTTTTGCCTAGATTTTTTTACTAATAACGAATGTGACTGTGGTATATCTGCTGACTAGGATAAAGATGGTATTTGTTATAACACACTGGGGTATGGCGAAGGAGTTGGATTAAATATGAGTCATTTTCTTCTCACTATTTTTAAATTCCTTTTTTTTGCCTTTGTGTAAATTTCCAAATGAAATCAAATCAAATGTTGCATCATTGTGCGTGCAAACAAACAACAGTAGAGTAATTAGCTTCCAGTATAACCAGTTGTTAGCCGACAGTTACCAGGCTGTTTAACAGCGCGCTCAGGCTTTCAGCTGTTTTGTACGTACGTTTTAACTGAAGGTGGGTTTGTTGCCATGAGCTGCACCCACACAGTACGTCTGTTCCACAATGTTTTCCAAAGTCATACGAGCTGGAAGGACGCATCTTACTGGCAGCAAACAGATGCACTGTCTTGTTTTTTTTTTTTTTAGATGTTTAATCAGTTATTGTTACAACTCACAGGATTGTGTTACAACTAAATAGAGGGAGTTTATATAAAATCAGACCTGATGTTCATTCATCTCTTTACTTCCCTGTAAACATGATGGAGGTGTCGGTGCAGACGGATGGAGGACAGAGATGTAACAGGCTGGAAGCTCAGAGCTGTTACTAACTGAGAGAAAACAAGCGGGCGATCTGACAGATGCTCGTCCATCAATGCAACAGAGCAACACTGATCGTTACACACAGGACTGATGCAGCCATGCTGACAGCTCGGATAAATCCGAGCAGGAAATGTTGTTGGAAAAGATACACGGTCAGCTTTATGGCAGAAGAAGAAGAGACCAAAGATGACGAGCCACAGCTGTTAAATGAAGCCAGAAATTTTCCTTAAAAAAATTTATTAGATTGAACTTCGTTGTTCTCAGTTTGGACTTATTATTTACTGTCTAGCAGCAGGAGGAGGAAGTCGTGCAGAACGTCTTTCCTGAAGCTAGTCCTCCACTCCAGCACACGGTGCCATGACAAACCAGGACTTTTCACATCACTGACTTTTTAAATAAATGTGATAAAAACAACAGACTAAGGCAGAAGAGCAACACAGATTTGTATGATATACAGCACTGAGCCCATTTGGCTGTCTGCATGAAAAGACCGGGTGACACATACCTTGATGAGATGCTTGTTGACCCACTTAGTGAAGGTTTTCTTCTGCACCCTGTCCCGCTCATCTGAGAAGGCAAACACAGGAAGAGGAGGGACGTTAACCATTTCATCTAATTCAGCGTGGACGCTGCAGGTCTGTCAGCTCTGCAGAGGAAGTTTGTTTTATCTGCAGGGACTCAGATACCAGGAGATTTCCACGAGTTCATGGACAACAACTCTGCTTCACATGAAGAAGATAACCACAGCAGAAGATAACAACATGCACAACCTAGAATCTTAAAGAAAACCTGTGGGGTTAGTTTGGATGTATCGGTGCATCCAGACCAATGACGTCAAGGTCACAAAAACAGCGCTGATGGCTGAAACCTCCTGATCTGTTGTTAGTGGCATATTTTATGTAGCTGGAAGGAAAAACGTCTTAGGCAACAAGTGTGTGAAAAATTCAGGAGACACATTATTCAAAGCTGATTGGCAGAGACACATGAGGATAAAGAAAAGCTTTTTGAGCAGAAAAGCTACAGAAGGAACATAAAAGAGATTCTCATCTAATACAGAACACATGGCTCTTTCTAGTTAAAAAAAAAAAAGGTTAAAAAGTTTTTAAGCATTCTTTCTGTAGTTTTGTTTAGCGTAACATTAATAATTGTCAGTGTAGGTTACTTCTACAGTAAGTTGCTCTACATTTCTTTACAGCTGCTGGACGTCTACATTGTAAACTCAGTTTTTTCAGGTTTTTGAGGTCTGTTTTGGGGTCTACAGCTAAAATGAACTTTTATTTGTTTGCTCTACAGTAAATTGAAGAACATGATGAGAAGAAGCTCAATGGCTTCATCTTAACTATGTTTATTCTTTTGGTAATATCCCACCTTCAGCCCAGAAAGAGCTTCTCATTTTTTCCTTTTCCATCTTGAATAAAAGTCGTCAACTGTCCTGTTCATGGTTGAGTTTCTAAAGACTGAAGGTTTAGCTCGGCTCCCAGCCTCCTGTGGAGTTTCACAGCTACAGGCTGCATCCTTCACAGGCCAGAGGAGTGAGGCAGCCGGGCCAGGAATAGAGCGATGCCGAGCCACAACTCGTTATCTTCCTCCAAACTAACAGAACCTTCCTTCCTTCTGCTCTTATCAGGCTGGGAAAAAACTCAGATGCTCTCTACTTTTCTCCTCCGGCTAGCCTCTTAAATACCTGCTGGACAAATAACTAAACATCCATTAAATTAACTCCTTGAGAGGCTTTAATGTGAATGAGGAGAACCGGTTCATCCCTTGAGTTAGGAGTCTTTTGTTATGCATGAATGAATAAAACCCAACTAAGAAGAGTGTTGCTCAAGACCACTTAAAAGATCTGGATGCTTGGAAGGGAAATAAAAAAGAGCTGAAACAACACTGCATTAATAAGAATAATCTCTGTCAGAGCTTCATGATAGAAGAAGTTTTTCCCTCCAAATCACTGATCAGAATCTGTTTTAGCCAATCAGAAAGCAGGCTGCTGCTGGTACCCCTCTTCCTGGTTGCCTGGGTGAAGCTGTGAGAAAAGAGCAGCCACAAGGCGAGTGTATCACTTCCTCCTTAAAACATCTTGATATCTTTTAGTCTGTCTCTTACAACCACACCTAAAAAACACACGCGCACACACACACACGGTATAACCAGTCAGCTCTGACACCATGCAGCTCTAAAACGAAACTTGATTTAGGGTTAACTAGAGTCAAATATCTCGTCTAGAAAACACTTAGATCAGGACTGACTGAGACTATGTGACACATGCACTCACACACACACTACTGAAGAATTTACGTCGGGGGAAAAGCCCGTCAGGCGAAGGACAAATATTTCAACATGCTCTTGCAAAATAGTTTCACCACTGCAGCACGCCTTGATTTTCAAACCAGCCGGAGTAGCTGAGCTTGTTAGGATGCACTCAAGTTTATATGTTGATAGATCTCTCTCTCTCTCTCTCTCACACACACACACACACACACAACAACTCTGTGGTAGATTTAATAATCTAATAATTATGTGATAATTAGGGTCTTAAACCCTGGTGTCAACATATTTACATGAAGTAAAAACACGAGGAGAGACGAGAAGTGAGTGACAACCACAAACAGAAGAGAGCTTTGTTAAACTGAACACACCCCCCTCCATGCTGTCTAACCACAACACACACACTCACCCTTCACCCTCAGACCCACAATCATTAAGAGAGACCACATCTAGGTATGTACACAGATACGAGTGGATCAAACACTCAGCGGAGCACGTGCTGACAGGGCGCCAGCATGTAAACAATCACTGCAAACACACTGACCTGCACAGCACATGAGCGAGTACAGGTGAGCGTTGAGATGACCTTCATTCCTGTAGTCCGGCCACATTTTTAACATGTGTAATGTTTCTTCCTCCTCCAGTCAGTCCTTCATTTAAGCTTCAGCAGCATAAACTGCACCAGAAGTCAGATAATTTTAGCAGCAAGACGTCACTGGCAGCAGTCTGCCTCCATGTATCCAGAACCGAAATCTGCAGGGTAGCACTGGCTGGTACGACCAGTTTCAAGAGTCCTCGCTGTTCTCTTCCTCTCGCTTTAATATCCCTGCGTGGTTCAACCGTTCCCTCCGTCGTGGATCCCTGCGGTAGCTGCCATGCCGGCCTCTCAGACTCCGGACCTGCTCCTCTTGACTGCCCCCCCCGCCGAGCTCTCTCCAGCAGCAGTTGCTGTCCCACGTGTGTCAAAGTCAGCAGCAGCTCCTCCCCTCGGTCCAAATAGGACGGCCTCCCTCACCTCAGCTCTACTTCCCTCTGTCACTTGTTCTCACTTTCCAGGCCACAACAGACGCTCTGTGTGGTGGCTGCAGCTCTGCAGCGACGTTCCTCGGTTTTCTTCCTTTTTTATTTTTCCTCTGGTTGCCTCGAAATGACAGCTGATGTCAAGTAAATCCACATTTCAGGTCACAAATTGAGGCTTTTTAAGCTTTCTCTCAGTTCCAGAGTCCCAGCCATGTCCATTTAAGATGATGTAATCTACTCAGTTTTTATGTGTGCCTTGAAAATACAAAAGCATTTGAACAAAAACAAGCATGGCTCATTCTCACTCACTCATTCAAGCTGAGACAAGCCAGATGCACAAGCAGCTCTCTGATAACTCATCTTTCTTCCATTCTAGTAAATTTCCTCTCCTTTAGGGGCAAACACACAGTTCCAAGATCTTTTTTTCAGCTTTCCATAAAATGTTAGCTCAGAAGCTTTCGTAAAAGAACTGAGGAGGAGACTTGAGCTGGGAGGCTGGGTGATGTTATTTAATTTAATAATAAAAGCTTAACCAGCTCAAGCAGAGTCCTTCATCTTATTAGGAGCATGGGAGATGATGATGATGATGATGATGATGAGGGTGTAATATGTCTGGCTTACATCCAGATTTATGCTTCCAGATTTATGCTTTCCAGCCAAACAAATAAGCAGTGAATGAGATGCAGCAACTTTCGGTCCAGCTCTGAATCATCCATGAATCTTCTCTGTCTTCTGTCTGTAAAACAGCTGAGCTGTTCCAGACTGTTCCATCACACTTCTGAATCATTTCTGCTGGAGAACGAGCCGTGTGGAAGTCTGCAGCAGTCCTCGGAGGCAGGCAGCAGCTTCCCAGTCAGTGCAGGTAACACACACCTTGACCAGGCTGAACTCTGAGTCACAACAAGCTGAGACTGACTAACACAAGCTTCAGCTCCTCCCCCACTCCCTCCGTTTGCTGCATCATCAAAGCTTTCTCTCCTTTTACTTCTTCATCTTTGCCCATTCATGCCATCGGGTTCTTCTTCTCTGCCGTCTCTTTTCAGTGAATCCGTCCTCTCTTTCTGTCTCTGAGGCCCCATCCACACTAAAAATACCAGACGGAGCTTACGCCTCTAATACCAGGCAACATGCTTATCCCTCGCCTCCTCCTTCTCTCCCATTTTCACCTCTAATCTCTCTCAGTCTCTGCACCGCTTTCCGGTGTTCCTCTTTTTTCTTCTTGTAATATGAATAAAATGATAAGTCGGATGGATGTTTCCGAAAGTCTTTTGTTTTGATAGGCCAACAAAAAATGAAAGTGAAAGAGGGAATATGTTATTCCCCTTCTTTCTTTTTTTCTGATGGTTCTCAGGGCTGATTGATCCATCTCTTTTGACTTGGCCTCCATCCCTTTATTCCCACATTTCATTCTTCTTTCCCTTCCGCTTCTTGTTCCACTTCTTTCTCAAGCAGAGACAAACACTGATGTTAAATATTTAAGATAAAAAAATGGACATGAGCTGACTGGAGGAGATTTATATTATTAGAATATTTCTGAGGTTAAAATCTAGCGAGTAGCTAAGATGTTCAGATTCCAACCAACCAGCTGTCCAGTTCCTGCACAAACCCTGCTATCAGATTAAGATCAGAACCAATCTGCCCTCCTGTGGCCATGAAATACACCTGAGGCTTTAAATGAAGCCAACAACTGCCAATGAGAGACATAATGAATGTGACTCTGGGTCAGTGTGGATTAATGTCTGACCTGTTCAGAGGTAATCCAAGCAGACCTCACATGATCCTGCATTTCTGTTGCATCTCTGATGTCATACGACCAACATCTGACAATCTCCTCCATCTTTAAAGGTTTCATCGATCACCTGAACCCTGAACGAACAATCAGACTTTCTCCCAACATAAACCCACTGAGCTCTGCTGAGTGGAAGGATGACATTATACACACTGATGTTGTGTCAACGTTGAGAACTTCTTGTAGAAACCGTACACACCCTGACATGCTTGGCCTGCCAGTGTGACGAACTCTGCTTCCTGCGATGAGGAAAATAAGCTCAGCACCAGAGCAGCGTGCACACAGCAGCATGCACGTGAGCAGTGTTCACACAGCAGCACCAGAGCAGCGTGCACACGGCGGCTGTGCTGCAGCTCATCCAGAAATCAGAAACTAAATCTAACAAACATGAAGATGAGAGTTGACCAACAGACTGTAAAACTGCAGCTGACATGAAACCAGCAGCCATGAGGAGACGAAGCAGCTCAGCAGCAAAATAAGACGGCTGAAACATGAACAAAAATGCTTTCATCCATGTTTTATGGCTTTTTGTGCCATCTGTAGTCACATGTTAACACAGACATCAGAAACTTTTCTAAGTTAACCTACGGACACCTACTTTTCATACATACATCGGTGAATGAAATGAAAAATACTTTACTAATCCCAGAGAGAAACTGGAAAAAAACAAAAAACAAACAAACAAACAAAAAATATTATAACATAATATTGGATGACTTTAGTGAGTCATTCAATACGCTGCCACTCACTGAATAAATACATTATATAATTTAATATATATACTTTACATACATACATTATAATTGCCAAGTATGCCTCAGTAAAAATAAATAAATAAATATTTTTTATTTTTTTATTTTTTAATTACTTTTTTTTCTTTTTAAATGTAATGCATCAGGCTTACCACCTGCCCAAAAATAATAATTGGCATAGATTGTATTTCTTATTTTAAGTCTTTATTTGGCCCTTTAACAAAATAAAATAAAATAAAATAAAATAAAATACTGCTGTGCCACAATAAAATGTACTGTTCATTCCATGTGATATGTTGGAGATGTTGTAGTGGAAAAAGTTTCCAGTAGGGGGCAGAAGACCAGTATAAGACAGCATTCAAGAAGGGTCTCCAAAGGGGGTCCTTGAGGGCCACTGTCCTGCAGGTTTTGGTGTTTCTTGCTGTAGCAAACCTGAATCAGACTGATGGATCAACATGTTTGGGCACAACTTAACAAGCCGTTGAGGAGAGCTATTTGACTGGAATCAGGTGTGATGAAGCAGAGAAACGTATAAAACCTGCAGGATTGTGGCCCCTGGAGGACTGGAGCTGGATACCCGTCATACAGTTTTTACTGAGATGCAATAGGTCTGAGAAACTGTATGCAACAAATATATTAGGTCACAAAAGGGTTAAGGATGCTTATTTGGTTGGATGAGACATTTCTTGGTTGGGAAAAGAGTCTATATTGGGAAAAATATAGAGATTATAAACTTAACAAGAAGGCGTTGGTTCCATCATTGATCCCACCCTCATTTACAACCCAAAATCGGCAACTTCCACCTCGAACAAATACGCTAAAAATGACCAAAAACCTGATAAAGTTTTAGAAAAACAGGCTTTTAATTCTGCCTTCATAACTGGATGGTTATGGTACCTCTGACTGTCTCTTTGCACCACCATCCTCCTGTCTCTGCTGCATCGATCGACCTCATTGATCCGCCGTTATGTCACCGCTGTTTCCCTCCTGGGAAATCTGAGCCAGCTGTTCTAGTCAGATGGAATTAGTCACAATCCCAAACCAAACGCCTCATCTGACTTGAACTTCGGCTCAGTTTGTCCTGCATTTTTTTTCCAGTTGTTATAGGACACATTTGGAAGATGCAACAGCTGCTAAAGGTCAGTTTAAAATCATGTCAAATGGTCTGGTTGCCACAGACTTTCAACGGGGGTTTGCACAATGAGTATTGGTTGCTATAGTTACATAATGACTACTTGCAGCTGGCTTTAAAAGGAGCATTGGTACAGGGTCTACATTACAAAAGCAAAATGGTATTTGTTTAGTGCTGCAGAAATGTGGAGTTAGATCAGTGTTTACCGCTGGCTGTGAATAATTGGACGCATGATGAAACTGAGCAGCTTACTGGCAGCACAGCACCTCATTGTTTAATGTGGAGAATGAAGGTCGCAGCCCAAGACGCACACAGGAACGTGGACTAATAACACTGATGATGTGATGCACAATCATGCTCTCCTCTTCTGACCCATGCATGAAACCCTGCAGGATAAAAAGCATAAAACCTACACCACACTGTAACAAGAGTTGAAACTTTCAAGCTCCTAACAGTAAAAGCTGCTTTGATTCCACTAAAACTAAAATAGAAAACGTGAGGTGACGAGCAGCAGCACACGAGCAGCCATTAGCACAAACAACTAATCCTGTAGTCTATGGTTCAGGGATGACATGTTGGCAGAATTGTTAAGTTGTCCATTAAAAAGGTGACACAGCAGAAAGAGTGGAGCCTGAACAGGAAGCAAAAGGAGCTCGATTCAAACCCTTTTTGTACCAAAGAAGCAGTAAATCGTATGTGAATGAACAGAGAAGAGCTGTGGTTTACCGGGTTCAGCGCAGAGTGTTCGGCGGCGATGGCGGCGACAGTAAAACCAAAATCCAGCTGCAGTCACAAAGTGGAACGTCACCACCAGGACAGGCGTCATGACTGCAGGGTCTAATAGATAATCCATCTCCAAATCTTTCTAAAAATGTGTCTGAACATCCACTTCACACCAACTGAAAGCATCAAAGTTCCCAAACTCTGATCAACATGTGCGAAACTTCTTCTTTCACTTCCTGCAGTTTAAAACTCTTCCTTCCTCCAGCATCTCTCTACTTCCAAACCCCACTGGTTAATAACCTGTGAGCGCTTCTCTCCGTTCAGACGCCCTCCCTCCCCTCTGTTCTCTCTCTCTCTCCCACTCTATGTGAATCTCACTCGCCCTCCAACAGTGAATTCCTTTCCCCTGAAACAAACGTCCAGACTGAAACCGTTACTCAGTGCAGCATTTAAGACGTGTATCGGGACAAAACGCACGGAAATGTGTGTGTGTTGTTGTCTCACCCTCTGACACCACAAGGGAGATACCCACCCACCTCTTTCCTGTGTGTGTTCATTTCTATTTAAGCTTGTTTACATTGAAGCATCACAGTAACTTCTTACTTATTTTATTCATCTATTTTATGTTTATGGCCTGCCATCAGGTACACATGTTAACAGGAGTGTGTGAATGGTGTGTCTGTGTGTGTGTGTGTGTATTTGTGCTTGGGGAGGTGCATGTGTTTACCTCTGTTGCTATGGGTGAGCAATGCATCCTGTCTGTGATATTTATTAACAGCTATCTTTGAATGACCGCGGACTGCGTTGGCATGTTCAGAAACGTCCAGCAGTGGATGCATGTGTGCGGCGCGTGCACGTGCATTACAGTGTGTTTCAGCATGGTTCAGGGGTGGGGGGTTCTTACAGTTACTGTCACCTCATAGGAAACTGTGTGAGGGTATGCAGACAGCCTATCAGGTCATCTCTGGAAGCCTCTTAGCAACCGAACAACACAAGCAGAACAAACCAGCTGAAAGTCGTCACTTCCTGTTTGAACGCTGCAGCAGAAACTCAATTAAACTCTGATTCATCGATCACAATCAAGCTGACATTTTGGAGTTACATTTTTAAATCCAGACATAAACAAGCTTCTGGTAAGAGAAAAGAAACAAGTTTCTTTCCTCTGTCTTTGGTTTTTACTCAAGTCAGGCTCAGCTAGTCCACAGCAACATCCCCACATCACGACTACATGACTGTTAGTCCTTTCTGCCCTCAAAATACGGAGAAATAAATAAATAAAATCAGCAACAAACTGCACAACAGCAGTTTTATGTCATTTTTTTTTCCACGTAAAATAAAACTATTCCTGAAGACAACTTAGAGAAATAACAGAAAGCTTGCTGCTGAAAAATAAAGCTGCTCAGACCAAATATTCACTTTCCAGCTTGTTAGGACTGAACTAAACTCATATTCTGTATGTATGTTTAAAAAAATTCCTGCAGCGATTTCTTGTTTTTCTAGAAATAAAAAATAAAGACAGGAGGTCTGCAGACTTTCCACAGTGCTGCATTGACCAGATAAAGAACAAACCTTGGCTCCTGAGGACGACCATCTCTATATTTATATTATCCCATGATTCATGGTCACGGCCTCCATCGTTTGTCTTCCTGTACTGAGACCTAAATGTTGCTTCTCACTTAAAAAGCTAAACTAAACATTTCTAGTGAAACCAAAGCTTGCAAAGTTTTCCAACATGTTTAAAAGATCATTTTCTAAAATTCCCGGGACCTTTTACTATCTTGTAACATGCCCATTTTTTGTTTTGAGTACATCATATATATTTAAGAACCCAATAATCACATAAAAACCATAAGTCTGATAGTATATTACTAGATAATAATAATATGATTATTAAGGTCAAACTAAAACTCCAAATACAACAGTAGTTAAAGGTTGGACAAAGAAGAAGAGACTGAGGAGGAAGTTGTGGTAAAAGTGTGTTGTGGCCACTGTGGGGCAGAAGAGACCAACGTGTGTGTGTGTTGGGCTGCAGGATATAACACTCCAACCTCACCACAAGTGTTAAATATAACACCATTAAGCCCACCGCGGCAGCGTCTTCCTGCAGAAATTCAGCTTTTTCCTGTTTGTAATATTATTATTTAAATCTCTAAATAGAAAACTTCTGGTCTGGTTTTACTTTAAACCTCCAAAACAACAACAATAAACCCATAAAAAGCCATTTTAACAACTTATTTTCTTTTCTTGCATCAACACATTTTTATCTCTATATTTTCTTAAAAGCATGTGAGCTTGAGGTGATACAGCAAAAAACGGAGGTTGTATTTATTTAAAGCTTTTCTTCGTGTCCACTTTTTCCACTTGTCGACAAAAACAATCTTCCTCTAATCTGAGAAAATAAGTCATTTTTTCTGTTGTGCATATGTCAACCACAACGTTCAACCACTCGTTTATAGACGGCAGATCCAGTCTGAACCAGTTTCTTGTTCTTGTTAGATTTTAGCCTGAAATAAATCCCTCAGCAGAATTTAAATTTTCTTAGTTTCAGACTTTCCTAAAACACGTTTATCTTGCATACAACACTGAACTTTCCTTGAAATGTAATAATATATTCCTTAAATACCCAGTAAAGCAAGACATACGATGTGAAGCAACTTTGCAGGTATAGATGTTATTGATCTTTTCATGGCTGGAAAATCAAACCTCCATCTATGATTCTAGTACACAATGCCATTTTTTCTTATTAGAAATAATTCCTGTATCCCGTTAGCTTGGTATATATCTGACATCATCAACTCAACATCTTAACTCCCTCCTCTAACATGCATTAACTTAATTTTATAATCATACAAGATCACAGATAAAAACATCTAGAAAACATCTGGATTGGGATACCTTGTACTTTCATTTCAATATCCACCCTGTTTTTTAGTCTGGGGTCTCTGTTTATGTCCGTAAAGGTCAGGAGGTCAGAGGTCAGCTTTAAGCCCCTCCCACCTTGCAGAAAACACTGTCAGGATGATGTCAGGAGGAAAAAGAAAGATGGAGGGATAGAGGTGGAGTGTGGAAAGTGAGCTGGGATAAGACAGGAGAGAAACTGCAGGTCGCTCTGTGCTGTGTTGGCTGTTTGTTTCAGACTGAATGAGCCTTTTCATTCATATATCAGAGAGAGAAATCTCCCCCTCACACACAAACAAAGGGCAGAAAACACACACCGGCTCTGTGGCTGACCCCAACAGCCACTTTTACTCTGCAAGATCAAATCCAGAGAAACCTCGCAGCATCATCAAAGCAGACAATGGAATTACAGAGAGCTCTCTGTACGAGACTGGACAACGTTAACGGTGAGGTGACATGCCCTCCCGTCCCTCCCTCCCCCAGTACGATTCAATCCATCCAGTCAGCATCCTCTCACAAAGCAAGGTCACCCTGACACACATGAGCATGCAAGCACATATACGTCCTCGAAAAAACTGTAGGTCTGTGAACATCCTCGCCGTCTTCCCGAGATAACGCTGCAGCAACCAAATTCCTCTCCTCACTCACAAAGAGACGCTTTGCAGGCAGAGCCATAAACGGTATCTGGGTATGGAAATGCTCAGCAGGCCGAGCACACGCTGCTGGACATGGTGCCACAGGAAGTGATCACAAGGCCTTTCAAGCTTTTAAAGCATGAAAAGCTGGATGCTTTTGTCCTCTTACAAGGAATAAAAGAGTAAATTTAATCCCATTCATTTATTTGACTGCTGATTAAACATTGTTGGTCAGTGTTTTGGTGGTTGTATTTTTTACATGTGACGCAGCATCACAGCTGCGAGAGGCCTGATGCCAGCTGCACGAGGAAACGGAAAAAAATAAGTTGATGGAGGGCAGAAGAGGAGGATGAGCAGCGGGAGCAGGATGAGGAAGAGGACAGTCACATCAGCATGATGCATCCTCTAACCTTGGACACATCATCCTGACATGTCCCACTCTTCCTGGCCTCAGTCGCTCTGATTAATGTGGTGTTCACTGCACCTCAGAAATCTCGTCCATGTTTTCAGTCATAAACTTCACTAAAAGATGTGTTTATGTTCACTGTCTGGGGATTGACAGTTACAGATTTAATCTGACATCTGTGATGTTTTATGTGATTTTTCTCCATAAGAAGCCAGAATTTGAGTTCCCAGCTGTCACTGAACGCACCATACTTTCCTCTGCCAGACTGAGCTGGGTTACATTTCATATCAAGTCTAAAATGCTGCATCATTAGAAAACTACATATTCCGACAGTTTAATGCTGGAAGGAGGGAATATTATCAGCTAAAAAAAGACCAAACACCCTACTTAATGCAACTAAACCCAAAGTAATCATTGCTTTCTGTTATTATGTAAGAATATTAGTTATCTGGATGTTTCAGGCAGAATTGTTGTAAAATGCTGCTCCAGTCACTGCACAGCTGCATGTGCTGTGGTGACTGTCGACCTCGGATGCTGTTCCAGAAAAAGTTGTGGGACCTTGGACATCTCTGCTGGTGAAAAGAAGCAGAAAAACTTCCTGTTTGGAAACTGAGCTGGTCGCCGGAGTCCTGACCCACCATTCTGGGGCTGAACCTGGACAGAAAGTATCCAGAACTGCAACAGGGTGGATGCAGATGTTTTCATCATTGTTCCAAAACCAGGAGACCCTGAAACAGCAAAACTGACTCTGAAGGCTGCAGGGAAAACTGGAATGACCTAAGCACCTGAGCAGTACTGGACTCTGCAGTTAGGGGGCAGACTGGGACCAGTTACAGAGCAGTCTGAGCCGATTTAGATTTATTTATTTCACAGAAAACAAAGTTTAGTCTCATGCTTGGAACCAACAACTGCAAACTTTGGTTTCTTTTTGTTCTGAATCTTATTTTTCTCTGACGTATTAACGTTTTGGTCTGCAGATATTCACTGAGCAGCAGACAACAGAGAAAAAGTTCATCAAAATTCCCAGCGAGAAATTAAGTCCTAAGTAAAAGATTCATGAACACACAGAGGTCAGCTTATCCCAGACAAATGGATTTGGCACCGCGGGGTCAAACAGTCATGAGTCAGCCTCAGACTGGTGGTTATTCAGGCATGGCTGCTCACAGCAGCGGGATGGATGTGAAGAGCACCACAGCTGATTCAGGCCGAACCGTGCAGCAGACATTACATCCACTATATCTGTAAGGTTTTTAAATTAAGAGGTTATAGATTTGTTTTTTAACTATTTCTACAGGTTTAAGGATGAGATTTGCATGTTTTGTTATTAAATTCAAAGGAACGTCAGCAATAATCAAAGATAAGTCGTTGTTATTGTTTGCCAGGAGATCGATGCCAGCTCTATTACTTCCTGATAATTATGAGGTATGTTTTAACATGAGACTTAAGTTGTTCTCGCACTCATCCTGAGGCTGAATAAGTCGGCAGCCATCAGTCAGACGGTCAGACAGCGATACCTCGAGATGCCATTAAGAGATTAGAGGACGGAGAGGAGGATGAAACTGGAGACGAGAGAGGACGACGTTGGCCCCCAGATAAACTAACAAGGAGGGATTAACAGGAGCTGAATGGAGGTTTCACACAACACACACCGAGATGATGGCTGAAGTGATGACAGGTGGGAAGCTGACCCACCTGGAGACAGACATGAGGTCAAACCTAAAGTTTCCAGCTCATTTAACCACCAGTCATTTACGATGCTGTAACATCTCCAGAAAGTAGGCAGAGCTGATTTCTACTGAGCCGAGTTTTAAGGAGACACGTTCAGGTCAGGTAAACAGGTCTCTTGTAAACGAGACTGCATGATTCAACGGGAGTACCTGTATAGATAAAGGTGAATAAATTAAACGACAGGAGGGGTTTCCCCTGAAGAGAAATGAGAGAAATGAGGAAAAACAACTGGGTCACAAATCAAGCTGCTGAGTCCAACTTCGACTGAGAAAACAGGAAAAGATCACACACATAAATACAAACACACAATCCCATGTTTTCAGGAAACAAAGCCCAATTACTCCTGTCCTCCTCCTCACCCTGCACGATGAAAAGAAAAGAACAAAGACTGCAGCGGCTAGCAGCTCTGCTCCCTGTGGGTCGCACCAACTCACCAAAAATAGAGCAGTTTAACAGAGCAGGGAGCTACATCCACGCAACACGACGCTAAAACCATTTAAATGTTAAATATGAACCAGTAGAGAGTTGGCTTAGCTTCACACAGAGAGGAAGATACAAATCCAGAATAAATCCTCACAAATACTAAACATTAGGATGTTTGACCGATCGATCATGTTTTAAAGTTGTTGGGTGGATTTCATCACTGTTGCTTTGATCTGAGCACAAATAGTCCAGGAAATCCACGTGGGAGCTCTCCATCGTTTCCACCGTCAGGTTCAGCAGCATGAAATGAGGATGCTGACCTTCAGAGATGAGACTGTCTGGTCACGCCACAAGATCACGGCTGACAGCAGAGTAAACACGTCAACAACTAATTTCATTGCAGTTGGACGTGCTGCTTTGTCATGGTCCCACATTAAGATAAACAACACAACTCCATCCAAGTGAAAAGAGATCCGCCAATATCTGGCTTCTGTCTTCAGAGGGAAAGACTCCAGTCAGGTTTCATTTCCAGGTCAAACGGTGGAAATAAACCAAGAAGAACACGGTCATTTATTCCCTTAGAGGAGATAAAGGATAAAATAATATCTGATCTATTGCAAGTTCCCTCTGGGATAAATAAAGATTTTTTTCTTTCATTTCATCTGTCGCCTTGACATCATCATCACCTCAATTTAAAGCCCCAGTGTGTAAAAATTATTCCCATCTAGTGGTATTAGAGTAGCGCTCTACTGGAAACTCACCAATAAGAGCAATATTACAACTACGGAAGCCGCGGAGAGTCAAAAATGTGAAAATGTCAACATCTCTCAGAAGTTCGAGTGTCCTGTCAGGTGATGAAATACAGAACGATAGAAAATGATGTTTTTTTTTATGCCGATAAGTTACAAGCCAGTCCATGTATTTGGTACCAAGCTACAGCTAATAGCTAATGTTATCTGTGAAGGGGTTTTTCGTGACTTGCAGACGGTCATCTGATGAAGGGAGAGGAAGAGGAAGCAGGGCAGTGGACCTGTCAGTGCTGCAGGAGGAAGATCCCGTGCTGTAACATTACTCTGTGTTTAATAACATGTATTTCAGCTGATTTATCAAGGGAGGTAGGCGAAGTGTTGATTCAAAATAATTATTATCTGAGAGATATTTTGTGGTTCTAGTGATTAAATCACGACGAGAAACTGATACTTTGGTGTATTTTGTATGACTAGGAGGAGGACATCTACCCCCATCGACAAATCAGCTGAAATAAAATATGAAACACGAGGGAAAGCTCTTGGAAAATACGTCTGAAAGAAGCGAACGGTCACCCTAACCCTACCAGTATGACTTCTGTGAAGAGTAACAACTGAAAACTGTTGCAACGTAACTTTTCTACTGTAGGCTAACTAACAAATTAGCCGTTTCTGCTGTTTTATGCAGCAAGTAACAATAAATGATCCGACTTAAACAGGAGGATAAAGTAGCTGCTGGACTACCTGCCCTGTTTTATAACATAACGCCAAAATAAACTTCAACTAACTCGCCTATCCAGCAGAAAGCCTGCAACCTCCACGTCAGTTTTGAAGTCCATCTCCTTTATCAATTTCCTCATTCTGGTAAATACTCCACTGATGTACACTCTTATGTTACGGTTATTATTTCATTTTCTTTTCTTGGCTTTTTTCCCTCTGTCTCGCGGGGCAAAGAGTGTGAGTAGTCCTCCATTTCAGTGTAAACCGGCAAGCTGATGATCTACGGTTATCTTGACTTGCTTACACCACCCCCGCCCCTCCACCTCCCTCCGGAAACAGCGGGGACTCGCAGGTAAAACGCGTAAGGCTAACAAGTTTGTCCACTTTCAGCTACTGTATTCAAAGATGGCGACGCATCATGGCAGCCTGTAGTTGGGTTCGCCGCCACCTACGTATATATAAACAACTCATTCTAAGCTACGAGAACATTTTCATTTGGATGCGATTGTGATTAAACTTTGGTAAAATACGTATTTATGAAAGCGATTTTTTGTTAATAAAAAGCCAAATAAGCTACAAACTTACTGTACGAGTCTGATTATCAAAGATAACAGACATAACCGGCCTCCACCTTACTTTAAACTGTTTACTAAACCTGATGTTCTTTATGTTTCTGATGCTGTAAAGACATCCTAAAATAAATAACAGAACATTTTTATTAAATTAAAACAAATTTAAAACTACAAAAAATGTAAAATACAAAAAAATAAACTTAATAATATAAATGTAACAAAACAAAATCAAGTCTACCAAAAATAAACTACAAAAACTAAAAATAAAAAAAAACTAAATTAAAATAAATAAAAATACAATTAATTAAACAAAACACTAAAAAATAAAAACAACATAAAACATTAAAAAATTAAACAAAAAATCTAAACCAATTTTTAAAATACAACATAAAACTGAAGTGAGTAAATATAAATGAAACCAAACAAAGCTAAATAAAATCCTGGCAAATGTGAGGTGATTTCAGTGTAACGGGTGGAAGAGTAATGAGAGGACGGCACAGAAAGATGGTGGGAACGGAAGGAGGAGAAGACGTCTGGTGAGAGGGAGTCAGAGCCATAAATTTATGACCTGGTGAGAAAAGGAAAGAAAAAAAAGACACTCTGTCCAACTCCTTTGGTTTTAGGGCTTTAGTTAATCACACGTTAATGAGCAGAAAAGGCAGCTGGAGCGAGGGATGAAAACAAAGAGAAAAGGAGATGAGGGAGAGCAGAAAAATTAATTTCAATCAAGACAAATTAAAGGACAGAGAACAGGAAGACGCTAAAGAAATAAAACTGGTAGAAAGAAAGAAATAGGTAAATCCAAAAGGAAGAAAACCTTTTTTTAAAAAAAGTGAAAAATAGAAACAGATGGAGGACAGCAGATAAACAGATGGTGTAAACACAGAATATTTCAGGATTTTCCAGGTTCCAGAAGAACCCCAAAGCCAGGATTCATCCCTGTTTCACTTCAACTCGCTTGTCAGGAGCAGACAATGAATCAGAGGCGATAAAGAGGACCGGGAGGAGGTGTGTTTGTGACGGGGAGGAGAACGAGGAAGACATCTACAGGCCCATGAGAGGGAGACGAAGATGAAGAAGGCAAACACTTCAACTATGAGGTCAGGGGATGGGAAACGACGAGGAGAGGGAGGAAGACAAAAAGAGAGGAAATAAAAAGAGACGTTGGCAAAGAATGAGAAGAGCGTACACAAATAAAGAGGACCCCACCACATAACCACGGCAACCAGGGTCTTCATTTTAACCACAGCTGTTGTCGTTGCCATGGACACCCTTCAGTTAGGGCCCAGGCTCCAACCCCTGAACACATCCCATCCTCTGGCTTCCCATTGAAGCACTTGACCCGACCTCCAGAAAAAGCTGTAATTATCAGGCTGTCCGCGGTGCCTTCACTGCCCCAACGTCAACATTTACATTCAGTGGTGAAGCTCTCAGAGCTGAAGCTGTTATCTGGCACAAGATCATCTTTAATACTTTCATGAGGATCAGCTTTAAAAAAAAACTAAAAAAAACTGTTTATTAACAACCACAAAGTTGGAGTAGAAACAATTTACTGACACAATATGTAATATTATATTGGAAATATGTAATAATTCCACGTAATATGCCAACATGGTCGAAATAATCATTCATTCATATATGAAGGAAAATAACTTTTATATTAAATCAAAGCTTTACTGCTTTCCTTTACTTTTAATCTTTATAAAATAAAAACTAGTTTTTTAAATATTACTCAGACAAATAAGGAATTTGAATGTTATTGGCAAACGTTTTCTAAATTTGGCATCTCTGAAAGCTTAAAAAAAAAGATGAGTTTTTAGATTCTTGTGATTGTGTGCCACGGCAGCATGGACGCCGTCCACCCCCTCTAACCCAGCAGTAAACACCACGCTTCATTCACCTCTTTCAGCAGATTCAGGGACTTTTAGAAGCCTTTACTGTCTTTTGTTCATTTTAAATGGCAACAAATGACAAATCTCACATCTTTTTGGACCAACTGCTGTAGGTTGAAAGCACCAAACACAGCCTGCTTTATCCTTCCTCTGTACTAAAATCATCCACCAACATTCTCTGTGAGATTTGCAGCCTCCCCTCGTCCTCCCCTCCAATAATGTCTACATTTATATCAGCTGGTCTGCCGTTGACTCTGTCAGGTTCGAGTGGTTAAATGTCCTGAAAGCAGCTCGTTAAACGAATGAAATAGTTAGGAAAACTATAAAAAATAAAGACTTTCTCTTTTGTTTTTATGAGTTTAAAAGCTTGTGTGTGTGTCTGTGTGTGTGTGTGTGTGCTTTAGGCTGTTTTATGGTCAATGAAGCTGTCAGGGGGTCAGATAAGGCTGATGTGTAGGACAGCGTGTAATGTAGAGACGGTACGTCTGAGTGAATCAAAGGAAGAAGTGAAGACCACCAACACTGAAGCTCCTCTTATAGCTTCACAGTTTTTCTCAGTAGTTAAAACACTAAACTCTGAACCCACTGACTGAATCAGTCACTCTTTTGGCAAAACCAGAAGCACTTTTCACGTGTTTAGACACAACATATTTTCATTGTGATGCACCGGTGTTGCATAATGGTGAGCACAGGTGTCACCAGTCAGCTGTTGAGCCAACTGTGAACAATAAACATTTATTTCTGCAGCTTCGTGTGTTTTCTATTTTTCTATGTAGCGTTTAGTGACTGCTCAGTCGGGTTTTTAAATTTTATTGACTCGGGGCACGACTAGACAACGTAGTTCAGTTTTTGGCATATTAACCAGTTTGGAGGTGAGAGTTTGGTTTTGTAAGAGGAGTCTGAGGTTTTGTCAAGTTAGTTTGAAAATTGGGTTTTTTGAAGAGAAGCTTTCGAGAAATGTCTCTTAGCAGCTGAGAAAAATGGAGAAGTTTATTACATCATCAAGGTGTTTACATTTAACGAACTTTCCTTTTAGAAAACATGAACAACCTCAAATTTCTAGAGAAAAATAATTTAAGAATAATTTAAACATTTTTAACTTCACAATTTATCACAGTTATGTAGCACATCTGCTACATAGTTTTATTTTAATTACTGATATATTTATTTTTATTTATATCTGTACATGTACATTTTATATTGGAAAACATAAAACATATATTTCCATTTTTTATTAAATATATATAAAACTCTAAAATAAATGTTTTTAATTAAATTTATAAAATTTTATATATTTCAAAATATTACTTAACTGGACATATATTTAATATATTTTATTGTATACGTTACTATTTCATATTTGTATCTATTAAATATGTTAAAATTATTTTTATCTTTATTCTATCTACATATTTTATTTTAAATGTACATGTGTGTACCTTTCTACATGTGTGTAGTATTTCTGACCACATGAGCTGACTCACCTCATAATACAGGCTCAAGTCACATCTATTAAGTTTTTATTATTTTCTCATGTACCCTCTGGAGTGTCTCTAAGTACCCTGAGGAGTACATGTACTACTTTAAGAGGCAGAAAAATTTCACAACAGAAATTTAAGAAGTACTTTATCCTTCTTTGTTCTCTAAAACAGTAAATTAACTCATTTTAATTCAAATATCAACGTTCAGTATCACCTTTATAGATCATGTTATCTGTTCCTCATAATTTCTATACCAGGGGTGCCCAAACATTTGCATTCCACTGTACTAACTAAACACTGCTTGTCTCATGAATCGAAGCAGGACATTAATGTGTCGGAGGTAGCAGCAGCAGGGATGTGGTGTTTTAATTGTTCCACGTTCAACATGTTCATTTCGAGTTGCGTACGTCAACGCTCAGTCTCGTTAGGAGGACGGACAGTAATCCTCGTTTAACGAGCTCACAGAGAGGCAGGAAACTTGGAAAGCTTCATGTACAGTATCATAACGGAGAAGGTTTCCTTCAGAAGTCACCGTTCCTGCTAACAGCCGGGCCTGCTGGCTTTCTGCTGTGTAAAACTAGAAAGCTTCAATAATCAGAGGTCTGCACAGAAAACATCTGTTCAAGCAGATAAACACTCAGAGAACAACATGTGAAACATGCTGATTTCCATCTCAGAAATAAACCTAAAGGCACTTCCTGATACACCTGAGTCAGTTTTCCTCACACACACAGGTCCTCACCATCCTCTTCGGTTTCTCTCAAACCTGACAGCATGTCAGGATGAGTTCAGTATCAATCTGAGAGAACTATACGTTCCCACGCCATCTACAGGAAGTGGATCCAGCCCGGCGCCTTTAGGTGGAGCCTGGGGACAAGGACGTAAACAGGAAGTAGCAGCACAGAGCAGACCTAACTTATCCCTCAGAGGCAGCATGGAGACAAACACAAACGCTACGATGCTGCTGATGCTTCTTTCTACAAGATGCTGAATTAAAAAATCTTTTTTTTCCCAGAAGTTCACCAGCAGTCATGTGACAAAACAACCAGCAGCCTGGATCAAACTGGGGCTGCTATCAGATAAAAATACCAGCATGTTAACATCCACACCAGAAGCAGCCTCCACATTCCTCACCCAGATTTTCATCTTCCAGCCTTCTCTGCCAAGTTAAAGGAAACACTTTTATTTTACCAAGATAACACAACATCCTAATTTATTTATATTAAAATTAAAAAATGTCCTCATGTATTGAGCCCGTTTACACGACATCTGGGAGAAATCCGATAGTAACAGATAATCTGATCTGACACGTCTACGTCTTTCTGTCCATTTTCAGATTTCTTTCAGAGTAGATACATGCATAGTGACATCACTTCGTCTTTCATCCACCTCTGTTCACAGTAACCTGTTTTAGGACATGACGGGATTTTTTCTTTTAAAATGAAGACAAGGAGGACAGCTGAGGACAGACACGTGAGGACGTTTGTCCCAAAGTTTCCATACAACAGATGATGGTACCTGCAGACTTTATATAAGAAGTGGAAATAACCCACTGGTTTATAAACAGCATTCCACCATCACCATGTTGGGGGTTTTTTTTTTCAACCAGATGTGACCATATTTGGACAAGGGGGTGGAGCAAAGAGGATCCTTGCAACCTTACTGTACAAAGCCAAAAGTCTTTGGGGTCAATTATCTATTTAACTTTAGTTTACTTCTAAAAATACACATGCACATTGAGTGACTAACTAATGACACCATGATGACTTCAGTGAACTTGAGCTAAAGATGTTTTAGAGTCGGTCTGATGAGCTGTTGTTTGAAGGCACTTCCACGTCTGCATCACGTGGCATCAGATGACTTCATCCATCTTTTATAGACCGTCTACGGTTTCAACGGTTTGTTTATGCACATGACAACAAGAGGATGGAAACAGCTACAGCACACAGGTCGTTTAATCAGTTCAATTCAGTTTAAATGAAGTCAAATCAACATTATTTTAATTAACTACCAGCTGGATCTAAAGCATGTTTACATTTCAAAGACTTATTTATGTCATTACAACTACAGAAATGATTTGATTAATGAAGCAGGAAAACCTTTATGATCATGTATATCTAATTATCATAAAGATAAGACTGAACTGAACTCTTAACTGCAGAATTGTGGGTTTAACCTCAACAAACAATTTTCATAATGAAGCAGAGAAAGTGATGATTTAAAATGTGTTTTTATTTTAAATTTTAACTTTAATAGATAAATCACCAAGCAGCTGCACATGACAGAAAGTGGTGGTATCATCCATTTATTGTTATTTATGCCATCTGTTTGTGGAGAAGATCTGAACCCTGATGAACGACATCAAAAAAAAAAAAAACACCCAAATCCTCCGTCTCGTTAATTATTCCAGACATCATAAATCATTAATCAGAGAAACTGTTGGTACAAATCGTTTGAAGCAGTTCACTCACTCAGATTCTGCAGTGGGGAATTCAACACACGTCTTTATTTTCCATTTACAGGAATGTTTATTCAGACTTCCACACACTCCTAACAACTGCACCGACACACACTCAGATCGAAGTGTGTTCACGTTAGCTAAGCGTTTCACAAAACATTCATGTGCCTGAATAACAGATCATTTCAGTTTGGGAAGTGATTCCAGCTCATCGTCCGGGTCCTGCTTCTTACGTGAAATACACAAACTGATTGATATGAAAAAAAAAGCAGTTAAAGACTCAAACAGAATCAACCAGAGCTGAAAAAATTAAGTAAATTCAATAACTTGATTACAAAAAACAAGATTAATGAAAATTATGTGCTGCAAGGCTTCACTTAAACCAAACAAATGTAAATTATTCCAGTTTCATTGGCTTTGACTAAATTTTTTATATGCACGACCGAGTGTTAATCACATTTTACATTGATTTAGAAAACACTAGCTACGTTTACACGTTTCGCTTCTGATCCCATCAAAAGTCCAATCATACAAAAAATGTCATGTAAACATCAGCTGATCCAATCGGCCTCGATCTGGAAGAATCTGATCGAGGGGGGTGGTTTAAACCGAACGGTGTTCTTCACTCATTCTGACTGTTTGGTGGTGCGTGTTGTTTCTGCACACGCTTGAACCACGTGGGGCTTACGTGACGTAATGAGTATCAGGAAAGACCCGAAAAATGGCGTCAATAATGTAAACGCAGCTATTTACTGCAGCTGACTGGATAAGAATAGCCTAATCTGTTGTCATGACAGCAGCACAAACAGTGTCTTGAACACATCCCTGAATCAGAACAAGGTCTTCAGGTACACGGATGTGATGGTGTTGGTTTCGTCTGACTGGAGAGTCCTCCAGATTTTACCTGAAGCTGTGGAGGGCCATACTTAATCTAAAGTCCAAAGCATGTCTGCAGCTATGGTGCTACATGTACTGTTTGAGCTTTTCTTTCTCTTTGTTGTTTCCTTTCTTCCTAATTTGCATTTATTGTGTTGGATAAATAGTGCACAACGCTAAGAGCTTGAATTAAGGCAACTGGACTTCTTTTTCTTGGTCCTTTCTGAAAGGCCTTCTCAGCTCAAACTAGTCAGTGTGGAGTTAAGGCTTACAGGTCTCTTCATCTTTAGAGAAAACTACTATTCTGGAAGCTTCTCTGAACCCTGCACTGATAACCTTATTATTTATGTGCTTGTAAGTATCTGTGGCCTACATGTCGCAAAGCTCTGGGTTCTTTACTGCTGCCAAGACCAGAGTTTCCTCTGTTTTCTTATTAGAAAAGCAAGATATCAAATGTTTTTGTTCCTTCTATAAAAACGAAAAAGGGCGTACCCTTACCCTCTCACTTCCTTCTGCAAATGAATCGATTGTTTCTCCCATGAGAAAAGCTTGTGAGACTGGTAAATGATTAGCATTCAGGGCAGGTATGGTCTGCAGTAAACACACAGATCCAGGTCAAATTAAATTAAAAACTTTGTTCTTTTAGGAAAACAATTTATGGAATAAATGACTGTAAACAAATTCACTGCTAATAAAATAACTAATGAATCTGACCTTGTCCCAAGTTTTCCAAAAACATCTTAACAATGTAAAGAAGAGGAGTTTAATGACCAATTCCAGAAGACAATTTAGCAGCTTAAACATCTTATTAACTTCAGGTCAGCGAGCTAATGAAATTTCCCTCCATGACTGGTGCTGAGATCATCTTCATTCCTTCTCTGGAATAACAGGACAGAACAGCAGAATCAGGCGTTCTGACGCCGAGCTTCGGCCATAAACAAGAACCGCGTGGACACCAGCAAACAGCACATAAAAGAAACCAACCTGAAACTCACAGATGAACTGAGCTCAAGTGCTCTGACATTTTCAGCCATTCTCCGTTGTGCCTTGACCTTTCATTCCTCCATTATGGACCAGAGGGATTTCAAGCCTCGAATGAGAGGCAGGTTTAAGTAGAGGCCGCTGATGAGGCCTACATTGTTCTCTCTCATCTAATCAACTCTGCTTTGGAAAAATGAAGCTAAGAGAATCTGGGTTGGAACTGGATGTGAAAGTGGATCTCTTCCATACATCATATTTTACGCCTCCACTGTTCTCTTTATCTCCTTGCAACCATCTCTTTCTTTTCCTTTGCTTTCCCACTTCTTGCTTAAAAACTGCAATCAGTGCCACACATCACACACTGTAATTACATGCACGGAGTGTGTACTGTCCTGTGTGATTATAACCCTGTCAGAGCTGGAAGGGGGCCGTGGTTACTACGTTCAAACTGCAACAACAGTGCAAGCAGCACACACAGAGGGAGGTGGAGATTCCCAAACCACACATGGATGCAGTAAAACACTTCCAGCGTCTCGCACTAGAAACCTGACAGACGCTCATTTCCTCTGACCAACCAACAGGGGGCGCTACAGCCCCGGCAGCCACCTCCAGGGGCTCAGAGGGGCTGTTAACAGAAGTAACACAAATATAAACCAGTTCACACACGTTAACAAACATTTTAGCTCCCCCACGGGGGCAACAGGGAGGCCGCACCCAACTGGGCCGATGCTGATAAACACCGGAGGAGGCTTATCACGCCCAGCACAGCTGCTACTGGAAACACAAGTGTGTTTGAGTGGGTCACACTGGTCGGCACGGTGACCTGAATGTGATGGCGGTAAAAAACGGACTTGAGACTCCGTGTTGTTGACAACGCACCCTGATAAATGATCTGATTTTAGGAAATTTCTCCAGCAAGTTGATACATTCATCGAGTTCCTTTTGGAAATTCTTGTACATTTTACTCAACTTTTTATTTATTTTTTTAATATTGTCATTTTGGCTGTTACCGCTAGTGGCATGTTTTTTTTTTTGCAATTACTCTTCTTTTAGTTCGGTGTCTTTTCTCCCACATGCCTCTTATTCGTTGTTGATGCATTTTTCCCCTCTGGGGACCTTTATGGCCAAAATGGTCCCTGCAAAAAACAGCTACAAAATTATAAGCTTGCATTTATGTTTTTATTTTTTTATATTATTTTATTATTATTTGTATTGCCATTGTTACATTTAATGTTTAATTGTTTTTATTCTATTCTAGTATTTTTTCCTCATTATTGTAAATACATTCGGGTATTACGGGGTTAAATTTAAGTCGTTACAAAAAAAAAAGCCTACACTAAACTGAAATGTTTTCCATATAATAAATGGAAAACATTTAAATGAAAATACCTGTTTATGACTTGAGTAATTTGGTACATTTTCAGGGAGCTTAGTTATTTGTTGCTTGACCCAGAAAATCGAGCAATATCACCGGAAATCGTGGGGGCAGTGCTGAGCAGAATAGCTGACATGCGACCAGGGAAAGAAACAAACCAGAGAAGAAGAAGAGAATGAGGACGGGAACCAAAAAGAAGAAGAAGAATTAGGACGAGGACAACTGTAGAAATTGTGCGAGCTTTTCTAGATAGACTTTATGTGAGTGTTTAGGTCATGTTGGGCGGGTGGAAACAACTTTATAGCGACACATTACCGCCACCAAACCGTGTCTAAACTGACGTCGGCTCGCAGGAGTGAACTCTGAACTCAGCACTGCCCCCTAGAGGAGGAATTAATTTAACAACCATGGCAACACAAAACAAGTGGAAGTATGAGGATGGCGACGTATGACAACGTTTGGAATGGACGTTGCTATTTACGAAGGAACGGGAGCATAAATGGGCCTTAAGCGTCTCCTAGCAGTCACACTGGTGGTCACCAGATGTTAGTATACTTTAGGAGGGGACAAGGGTTAACAAGGGACATTTATAACTTCTTGATGCTCAGTGTCACAAATCTGTGACAATCCACTGACTTCCTGTTATTTTATTGATTTAATCCATCAATTTACTTTTATTTATGTATTTTTATATTATTTATTCATTATTTATTGGTATTAACGTATTGCCGTTTATTTAATATTTAACTGTAGTTCATTTTATTCCTGTTTTATTTTCCCCTCTTACTTTTTTATTTATTTTACTTTAACATTATTGTAAATAGATTCAGGCATTAAGGGGTTAAAACTACATTCTTAAGATTGGACCAAGAAGTGCAGTTACTTATAGAAACTGTAGCCCAACATGAAGATTTCCCAGTGAATGTGACGTTTATGCTCCACACATGCAGAAAACCAGCCGGCTTTGAAAGCATCAGTGTGTTGAAACGCACCTATGACGACGAGCTGGATGGAGCTGAAATGTGTGTTTCTGTTCATCCCACACACACTATTTCATCTCATACCACACGGTTATTATGAGTACGAGCAGCTTCTGTTCAGATTTATTTTGATGATTTCTATTCAGGTCACATCTCCTGGAAGCTTTCATCATCATCATCATCATCGTCCTTTCACAGCTACAACACGAGCCTGTAAAACCGACACGGCTGGTCTAACATTTTACTGGATGTACGGTGGAATTTCAGCTGGTCTGAACTCATCAGGTGATCATACCTGTAACAATCCTAACAGATGTGATTCTGCTGGATTACAGCAGGTTTGTTTTCTCTCTCATCTTTCATGTGGATCAGTCCCACTGAGATGTTTTAATGATGTTGTAATACGACTATTCGAAAGGGAAAGTTAGCTGGAAGCTGTACATGATTTTGTTTTCCTCAGGCATGAGGAAGATGGCAGCCTCACCTGTGAGCGGCCCTCTCAGGTTAAACCTGGGTTACTACAGTAACTCTAAGCTGGTCTCATATTAACGTGGAAAAAACAAACAGCCTCCAGACGTTTATGTAACCTGATCAACAGGCTTTAAGGCTCAGGCGGCCAACTTGTCTGCTCGTGACACAAAACAAGGAAAAGCTGCGATTGGCTTGTTGAGATTGGTTTTCCTTTGCTTCCAGTTCTGGTCCAAGAGATTTTTCCATATTAATAAGCTTCTAGAGGTTAAAGAACAGGCCAGCAGGTCTGGCCTGAAATGTTATTTGGAAAAAACAGCTTCAGGCTAAAATGACTTCAGTGTTTTAGTTCAACATGTCTTTTGGCTTTGTGATGTGTCCTAGCAAGGGTCAGAGAAGCAGATAATAGGTAATATATTACAGCAATGGGTCCCAACTTGAGGTTAACCGGGGTCTTTGATGTTTTTTTTACTGCACAATGTCACATTTATATTTACACATTACAAAAATCACAGTGTTAAATATTCACTAGATAACAGAAAGTCTGAGGATGAAAGACATCAAACGCTGCTGTCACACACAGAAACACAACATCCGCCATGCGGACAAGTGTTTGACTTTTATAGAATAGTCGACAATTTAAAAAAAAAACTCCTGAAACGTCATCTTCTGTCTCTGTACACACAGCTGACTGATGTAGTTTCAATTAAAACGTCACACGTTGGACAAATTGGACAAATTTAGTAACCACAATGACGCCAACATTCAGGAAAGTCATCATTACTTAATTTCACAACTAAACACCACAATTAATAAATCAAAAAGACCCTTAATATTGTCACATTCCAGAAAAGGTTTTTCCAAAACGTATCGACAGAACAAAAACAGAGTTAAACAACATCTGCGTGTGTGTGTTTCTTTGTTTTTGTTCTGTCGGTCGTACAAGCCTCATGATCGCTGCTGGGAACAGATCATTTTCCCTCATACAGCTCCCAACTGTACATATTTATATCTGTTTATTTGTTCACACCGTCACTTTGCATTGCCTTTTTACAGAATTTATAACTGCTTTTTTCTTTTTTGTATGTATGTATGTACTGATGGATGAGTCTATCTTGGGTTCTGTGTACTACCATATGCAGCTGTCTGCAACACAGAACTTCTCCAATGAGGGATCAATAAAAGTCTTTTTCTGTCTTTTTGTCATCAGCGTGCAACGCCTGAAGAAACCAAAATTATTTGACAGTTCTGCTGTTATTTATGTTTTAAACAGCAGCCATTCTGTTAAATTTCAGCTGCAAGTCAAAGCTAGTGAGTTGTTAAAGTCTCTGCTCAGGTTCAAAGGAAATTTATAAAACCATTTTTATAATCTCGTTTCCAGAAAGAAGCCTCTGAAGTCCAGGTCCTGCAGCTCTGAGAGAAATTCAGAGAGAATATTAAGTTTTTTTTATTATTTTAACAGAGTAGAGGGGATTTTGGATTGGGACTTTTTGGTTACTTTACTTTGTTTCAAAAATAGAAATAAGTCAAACTTGAAGACCTATAATTAATTAATGCATAATTATCGCGATAATCGCACTAAGAAAATCTACAACCGTAACATCAACATCCTGCAGAACAAAGACGATCTTCATGCAAACTGGAGCACACAGATGGAAAAATGTCAAACTGGGAGACAACTAAATTTATTCCACCTGCAGATAAGCAGTGGCATGAAGTACACACCTCTCTGCACTGATTTACTCTGCATGTGAACAAGATTCTGCAGGAAATTGGTTCCCATTCTGCAGACGCTGATGGATACTGATGGAAATCATAAGAAGTTGAATGATGACGAGCTTCTGTTCAACCTGACTCAAATACATTTCCAGAACTCTCACAATAAGTTTTACATCATGGAGGAAACACTGCGGCCTCCCGATCAACCTGACGTGTCCCCTCAGTGACGGCTGAATCTGCTTCCAAGTAGAAAGTGTGAAAGTTGACACGTTTACTACTTCCGAGCAGTTTCTGGAGGTTTTGGTGCACCACGTCAAACGTTTTAAGGGGTTTAACTTTACACTCCATCCAGTTCACTGAGGTCTGCAGATCAGGTCCTCCATGTCGTTCCAGAATCCAGACTGAAAACCAGGGTTGATCGAGCTTTTCAGGACTGGGAGCCAAACCGTGGAATAAGCTCCAGTCCCAGATCAAACTGGTCCCCACTCTGGAAACTTTAAATCACGTCTTATTACACATTTTTTTTTAGCAAAGCATGAGAATCATGTGTTCTCTGTTTGTCTTTTAATGTATTTTAGCATTTTAATTTACTTAGTGTAACCTCAGTCTTTAAAAAAGTGTCCTTTCTTCTAGTGCATCTTAATCTTTTCATTTCTTTTAGTGTCTTCATTTCCCTGGACAGGAAGAATGATGCATTAGGATCAAAATGTTGGTGCTTAACAAGAAGTCAAGGATAAATGTGCCACATCAACATTCCAGACAAAGGAGAATACTTTCACTCTTACACGTTTCCAGCAAAAACCCCACATTTCCTTCCTGGCCTGCCTTACAGGTGGAGCTGCCGTCCAAACAAGATAATTACTTAACACTCTTGTAAAAACCTGAACCACCGGAACCTTCTTTACTCCCTGCACACACACGACTCCCTCTCACTAAAGCCGTTTCAGTGGCATGTGATCACTCAACATAATCATGTCAAACAGTCTCATTCCTACAAGGTGTTATGAATTAAGCTAAAGTAAGTAACATAATTAAATGAGGTATTTATAATCCACACATTCAATCCAACTTAATCCAATTTAAAAACTTTATATCCACGACTGTTGGAGCCAAAGCCAAACCCATGACAGCTGAGACAACAATGGCGTTGATGTTGTGTTTACACCAAAGTCAGAAAGCGATCATATGACTGGATTATTGGAAGCGGAGCAACACACTGGAGATTACTAACTTTTTCTGATTTCACCGCCTGGTAGCAGGAACGCCTGGAACAAAGACCTCCTGTACGAGGCTGAGAGGATGGTGGAGGGTTTGGTCCTCCGACCAATTCAGCCTGTATCCGAAGCACAAGCCTGACTCAAATTCCATGTTTCCGTTGTGTTGAAAGTTTGGTCTCTACTAAAATAGAAAGGAGTGAAAGAGAAACACAGAGGAAGGCTTCAAATTCTAAATTTAGCCACGAGGGGTTTTTATTACTGCAGAGGAAAATACCTCATAAACACTAAATGAGTAATTCAGAGAAGAGGAGTTACATAGAAAACAGATAAACAGAGCAAATACACACCAACATAACGTCTGATTCACTGTCACACACACACAAAAAAACACTTTATTCATCTATAAAGTAAAATAATATGATAAGCAACAACTGACTGAAGCTCACATGCAGATTAACATGATAATAAACATTTTTTCCTCATTTAGGGGCAAAAGATATTTCTGATGAGCCTCCAGACTGTTGATCCCATCTTCATACGTTCAATGTGTTTTTTTTCCCTTTGTTTTTACAATTTCCATGTTAGAGCTCCAGAACACCACTGATGGCCTCCAAATAAAAGACTGAAACAGTACAAACAGTACAAATCAAGATTTCAGCGTTGAAATTCTAACTGGGTCTCCAGAAGGACGTTAATGGACTACAGCATGGATGTCCACAGTCAGACCTGCAGGCTTTGGATGTTTCTGAATCAGAATAATATGTCAATATGCTTGGGTGGAACTTGCAATAAGCTGTTGAGAAGAGATGCTTGATTTAAAACAGGTGTTTTGGAGCAGGGAAACATCTAAACCAGCAGGACTGTGGCCCTCAAGGACCAGTGCTGGACACCCCCGGCCTACCTACAGTCAACAGCACAAGCAAATGTAATCGTGGCTTGTGGGTTAAACAAATGCAACACGTCCAACTTACGATGCTGAAGTCGTTGATAAGGCACCATCAAAACGATCATCTCAAATCAATCTGGATATGATAAGAAGGAAGAACATGAGGCTAAAGTCTGCTGATGGATCCAGCAGCAGCGAGACAGACGTGAACTCTCACCAGGTGAGGCGTCATGCTGAATCTCTGGATGCTGCACAAGCAGCAACGACCCACAACACACAGACACAGATATCCACGACTTCTTCCAGCAACAACTCAGCGTAATCACGTTTATTACAAGGAATGTATGATGTTACGGAGTGGTAAACAGTGACAGTTTTAATGTTAATCTACTTAAAGTAGAGCCTAAATTATATATGACGGCCAAATGTGTGCTGGACTTATACTTTAAAATAAAAAAATGAAGTGGAAAAAAAACTTTTAAAAACATTTAAAAAAAGAAAAACTTTTAAAAAGTTGTAATAAAATCAATCTGTAGAAAAATATGTAAAGCTTGACTCATGCAATAGCCTGCGTGTCTAAACGCAGTATAAAATGACTCATAATGGAGTGCGGACACACCCAGGAGTAATATCACATTCTTGTCTGTAATGTTGTTTTTTTCATATAAACAGTCAATAAACAGCCTGACGCTCATTACAGTAATAAAACTATTTCTAATGTTAAACATGAGGAATAAAACACAGCAGAGAATCTTGGTTGTGGGTTTGTGGAGCTGACACGGCGACCCTGCCGTTAACCCCGGGGACACTGACACACAAACACTAAAGCACACAAAAACTTGCCCAACATGAACTCAACCTTCATGCTGTCACCACGGACAGCAGGTAGATTGTGAGAACATGAGGTCAGAATGGAAACCGTCAGCTAACCTCCTCCTTAAGCAAACTGTGAGCAAACACCGCGGCCAGCCACAGACTCAAACCCACTCCCACACCTTCTCCGTCTGTCTCAGAAACAGGTGACAGCAGGTCAACGCAGCCTGGAACAACGGACGAGCAGCACTTCTATCTGAATGGAGGGACCCGCTCCGGGGCCCTCACTGAGGTCAAGAGCATTGAAGGAGAGATGAGAGGCTACAGATGGTTGAGGAGATGAAGCCTCCCGTGGGTGCTTGGACTAAAAGTACTTAGTAGAAATAACACACAGATCAGCAGTGACCAAGCCTTTTCTCATCTGCACATCATTCTCTCAACTATTGGATTTCAGGAGAAAAATTATTGAAACTACAGTTTTTCCTCCTTTCGAGTTATTCCAACTACTATTTACCTGCTTTCCTCACTAAACCAACTCCAGCTCAGAAACGTCTTTTTGGCTTTATTCCAGCCATAGAGGAGCATTATTTTCTTCTTTTCAGACACACATAGAACTTTCTGCTCACTGGTTGATCTTTGGCTGCTCCTGACTGGACATTACCGTCACTTTATGCTATCCTCATCATAATTTCCAGGTCTAAATAGAGGTCTCTTAGCAACATAGTAGTGCTGTCGATCTTTTTATGATGAAATGTGATAAATAATGCTGTTATCATGGATCATTGTGGATTTACCAGATAGAGTCTCTGAACAAACACTATATTTTGTGGCTGGATTGTAAACCTCCTGGATGGGATATAAATGTATGGAAAACTTCCATAGATCACATAAAGGGTTAACTATCCATCAAAGTTTACCCCACAGAATTACACACTACCGTTCCTGAGAAGATGTCGGCAATATAAGTGTGTGTTGTATATAGTCTGTGTTTAGTTCTGTAGTTTATGTTATCTCCATCAACATCCTCAGGACTTGCTGTGTTTGAACACGTTTGTGTTGAAGCTCATGAAATCTGAAGCTGAATAATTTAATTACATTGATGATGATTACGTGTCTCCACTGGCTTTAAAAGCAGTTAGTTAAGGAGTTTAACCTCAAGGGTAATTTAAGGGGTTAAAGGAGATTGTAGGTGACTGTAACTCAGCCTGACATGCATTGCTGGAAGGCCTCGGACGCAGCAGCTGTTGTGGGTGTGGTGGGGGGCGACTATAATATCACCAACCCACAAGTAGCAGCAGGTGTGGCCGTGGTAAAGCCACCAGACAAAAGACGAGAGGGGGTCAGCTTTAAAATGAGTGAGCAGGCTTGAAATGAGGACAACTGTAGAGTGGGCTTCTCAGTGTCTGAGCGTGAAAGAGAAGGTTTCAGGGTGAACACAGAGGGTTGGATGGATGTACAACATAATTAACTGCCCCAGCAGACTGACTGGTTTTCTCTGAAGCACATTTGCATGTAAAAAAGAAGGTGAGAGAGCAGACGGGACCAAAACATGAAGGAGTTGTTGGAAAACAGGTGTTGTGATAATATCTGGTGTTTGGAACGTAAAGCAGCCTGCAGGGATCCACGCTTACTGTTGTCATTCAAAATGAAAAGTCTCTGTGAGCATTAAAAGTGTTTGAGAAGGGAGCATTTAACCCCGACCTGTGAACCATTCAAGCATTAAAATTGTCCTCAAGTCAAGGGATGGTCCAGTCACAAAGACACCATTCTTTCTTTAGCTGCATCAATGAAAAATGGTAAAGATAAAACATATTATCAGAAAAGAGGATTTTAGCAGCAACAAGCTGATTCCCAAAGAGCTGTTAGCTGGAAACCTGGCGTATCTCAGCATGGTGGCAGGTCATCTGAGAAAACTGGACAAGTGGGGGACAAAAGAAGAAGAGTCAGGACTGAAAAACTATCTACAGCAGGGCTACTCAATTCGGTCCTACGAGGGCCGCAATCCAGCAGGTTTTCCATGTATCCCTGCACCAACACACCTGAGTCAAACTAATGAGTCATTGTGTAGAACCTGATTGGCTGTTAGAGCCACCTAATTTGACTCAGGTGTGTTTGGTGCAGGGATACATGGAAAACCTGCTGGATTGCGGCCCTCGTAGGACCGAATTGAGTAGCCCTGATCTACAGCAACGAGCTGGATCTGAAAGCGATGTCCTGAAGAAGCAGGAACGAATCCAGCAAAGACCTGAACCAGAACCTGAGAGATGCATCTGGACCTTCAGTTGATGCATCTACAGTTGGCCAAAGGGTCATCAGAAATGGTCTCCTTGGAAGGGTGAAAAGGCTGAGGTATGTCACATGACGCAAGAACTGGACTAAGAATCAGCAGCAACAGGCCTGATGGAGGGATGGATCCTCCCCAGAACCCGGCCTTCAACATTATTGAAGCAGTGTGGGATAATCTGGACAAAGAATGGAACAAAAGGCAGAAACATCCAAAGAAGAACTTTACATATTCCTTTAAGAAGTCTGGAGAGCTCTTCCTGGATGCTATGTAAAGATATAACAAAGATTCTCTAAGCGGGTTCAGACTCTGCTGCAGGTCAAAGCTGCACACACCAAACTAACTTCAAATCATTGCTCCTAAAGCTAAAGGTGGTTCTTGGACTTTTTAGAGCATTTTTTATAAAAAAAAAAAAAAAAAAAAAAAAAAACATCCAAAGTATCAAAAGAATAAATATTTAAACAGAAACTCGACTCCGGACAGTCGGCTTGCTCTTGCAGAGCCTGGCTCGCTGTTGTGATAACAGCTGCTGAAGCGAAGCATCTCCACCTCTTTCTGATTATCATCTGACACTTCAACAGACCATCATGCAGCTAACTGCCCCTTCTTCCACCACCCACTAGGATCAAGTGTCAGAGACAAAAGAGACTAACCCTCAACACCATTACTGATATGAACAATTAGCAACAGCTGATAATTAGCAACAGGAAAATGTGTCCTGATTCAGGGTCTGCACACTTTGAAGTGCTATTGGGTGCTATTAACCTATCTGGACACACCTGGGTTGTTAGCAAATATGAACTAACTTCTGTTGACCCACAGCTTATCTGGGCGCCATATAGCAGCAGGTAAACACAGTCAGACATGCATATTCATGACCAAGACAGAAAACAACACAAAGTAGCAGGAAAATGAGCCTGGAGATGCTCTTTATGTTGCACACATAGCCTTTATAAATCTTTAAAAGTCGAAAGAAGGACAGAAACCAGCAGAATATTTAGTCTATAAACATCATGTGGGACTCCTGCCGCATTGTCTGGTTGCACAAGATCCCTGGCGAGCAGGTATGACACCTTTTTACAGCCCCACCCATAGTGGCTCGTGATGATTCACAGCGTCATTGAGCACATGTGCAACAGGTCACACCGCTGATATCACATTTAAACCACCCCCCATCACCACCCTAAACACCAAACAAGAGATAAGATCTTGCTCTGATTACAACATTATGACACCTTCAGCGAGTTCTGTTGCTTTTAAAGGCAACAGGCTTAAAAGGAACGAAGCAGAAGGAGACACCAACCTCTTTTCTCCTCCAAGTCCTGGAGGTACTGCCGGTAAGAAGCCAAGGAGCTCATGCCTTCCTCCCTCCCCGGAGAAAGAGAGGAAAAGTGACGGAAGTGAAAAGGAGATAAAAATGAAAAATGATTCGAAGAATTTAAGAGGAGGAACAGGAAATGTAGAAGTTGTAGCAAAGTGGAGTGAAAGTGACAGAGAAACAAAGTAAAGAAATAAAAGTGAAGAGGAGGGAGTTGGTGGAGCTGCACAGCCTCGGGTCCAGGTTGTCAAAGAACAGCCATCCTTAATCACGTAGATAATCCTTCATCTCCTACTCGCTGCTTTTTCTTCTTCTCCCAGTCTGTTCCTCACTCTGCTGAGTGTGTGTGTGTGTGTGTGTGTGGTTGACGTAGCTGCGAATGTGGTTGATAGTTCGCAGCTCTGAGCCGGATAGAGGAACTGGACTTTGACCGCAAGGCGAATGATGTCACAGCCGCAGCTAAAAACATGTGCTTCAGAGGCGTTTATAGTGAACACATAAATGTGTGTGTGTGTGTGTGTGAGGGAGAGAAGGAGGCGTGTTTTGATAAGTCATCGCTCAGCTGTGCATTTTTTCTATGATGTGTTGGTGCACGAGTGTTTGAGTGTCACATTGTTGCCCAGCCTGGTTCATGGAGTTTCTCTGTCTGAAGGGGAGCAGATTACAGAGCAGCAGACACCACGAAGCCTCAAGAACACACACTTTCATTCCACCGCTCTGTCGGCCTCTCCGTCGACTCAGACAAATGTTCCTCTAATAATGTCAATATTTGAGCTGACCATACGCCTCCACGTTCATCTGTCTCCGAGCCAAACGGTCCCATGTCTACCAGAAATCCAGAGAATGAAGTCATGGTGAGATTACAGCTGACACAGAAAAACGGACCAGTACTCGAGTTTATCGGTACACGCTGAAGTAGAGATGAAATATAAAAAGACAAATGAATCTTTCTCGTTGTCTTAAGTTAAATCAGGAGGATGAACATGTTATGGCCTGAAACGTTTAAATCAACCCCAGAACAAAAGCTCACACAGTTATTTCTGGAGGACTGGGCCACAACTATAAGAAACTTGAGGAGTGATATCCAAAACATTTGGCCCAAGTCGAGAAGTTTAAAAGCACATCTAGCAAATACTTAAAACATGCCTGTTAACACCTAACTGAAGAAGGTAAAAAATATTCTCTCCTTTTATTGTGGTATTTGGCAAATAGAAATAGTTTAGGTTATTCTGACTTAAAACAGGAGAATATGAATCTCATTTAAATTGAGAAAAAGTCATTTTATACAGTGTAGGCCATTTTCTGGTTTCAACTGTGGTTTTTGTTGTAAAACCACAACAGACATTTAGTTTCATTGATCAATTTTCCCACAGAATTCAACTCAAAAACACAGAACATCAAAAACAAGGTCGGATTCTTAAGATTTCGTCTCAACCAGACTGAACTGTCTTTACCATTTAAAATATTTCATGGATGCAATTTTCCAGCCTTCCGAACTGGGCACAGATGATCTTCAGACCAAGCTTAAAGAGAGTTTTTCAGTGAGGTTGCACATCCTGGAAATCCATGTTAATATTTCATTTTTCTCTAATACATATCCTATCAGTAGAAAATTCCAGTAATTAAGAGGATTTATATAAATCTGTTGAGTTGAAACTCACCACTCACACAGAGCTGAGGACATTTTTATGAGTTAACACAAACAATGCTGCTGCATTCTGAGAAAGGTGGTATTTTCCCAAATTACACTGATGTTCATGCTCAAAACAAATCATCAATCATTCAACGAGGGCAACAACTGGAGAGATGGCCGGAGCTTTTAAACGACTTTATACTGCATGACTGATGCCTGAAGCTGACGTCAGAACATGGAAGTCAACTCTGACCTCAGCGCTCCCCGTTAGCAGATAAACTGTGGCAACGCAAAAGATGCACGGAGGTATGAGGGCAGCACCGTACGACCTTTCAAACGGACGTCCTTACGTACGTGAGGGAGCATAAATGGGCCTTTAGTGGAGGCCAAGGAAACGCCATTTATGGTTACAAATTATTTGAAAATTGGTTTCTGAGATGTTTAGGACCCACAACTATTAACCTAGAATCTGATTTTTCTCATCAAGACGCAGAGACCAATAATGCTGAGTCATTGGTATATGAACGGTTTAAAGTGAACTGGTCTAAGACTAGAACCCTGAAGGAAAACACAATCATGCATTGTTGGCATGTTAAAAGTGGAATCTGTCAGATAAGTTAGACTTAAACCAGTCCAAAGCAGTGCCCTTGATCCCAAGAATTTTCACTAATTTCTCCAACAACATGATGTGGTCGATAGTGTTTAATCAGAGAAGACCAATAATAAATGAGACTGTCATCAGATGCAATCAGGAGGTCATTTGCAGCCTTAATTAGTGCTGTGCAGTACTACGATGAACTTTAAATGATCATCATGTCTCCACTGAATCAGGTTAGACCAGAGCTCTGCAGCTGTCCTCCTGGTTAAATGTTCTGCTACTATTAAAGATAATGATTAAAGGGAATCTGAGAAGAGCTCAAGAGGTTAAACTGCATTACCATGAGAGTCAGCTGGATTCCTGGAAGGAAATAAAAAAAATCTCTCTTAAGTTTCCAGGCCCAAACACAAACGTCTAGAATAATTTACATCCTGCTGCATACTGGCCACCACATCTGGAATCAGGTGACCAAAGTCAACAACAGTGGATTTCATTAACTCACCGGCTCCACCAGCAAAACTTCACTGAATAGATTTATCGACCAATCAGAGAATTGACAGATGCTTTATCCATTCACTTGCTAAGAAGTCTGTTGCTCACCAAAAACAGAAAGATGATGTGATTAACTAATCTTTTCTGCACTAGTGGGATGATAGCATAAAACCTCTGAATCACCCAGAATGAATTTATTGATCAAATATAATATTGAAACTAGCGCTGTCCCTCTGTCTCCACCAGTCTTATCAGCTTCTCTTTTAGTCTCTCTTCACAAAAAGACAAACACCTCATGGTAAATAATTACCTGCTTTTAAGCATAAAACAAAGAAACACACACACACGCCTTGAGGGCAGAGTGGGATGGATGAAGTCTATTGTCATGGCAACCAGCAGGTTGACTCCAGATACTTCTAACAGCTTTCTTCACCTCTGAGGTGTAAACACTAAGAGCATCAGCCGCACTGAACGCCTCTCTGCCTGTAAGAGCTCCCAGAACTCTAACGATGAACCTGAGCCAGTTGCTGATCTACTTCCCTCCAGCTGCAGAGAGCTAAAGATTACAGAACAAAGCTAAAGATTTGCTATCAAATCCTGAATTAGAGCGCTGCTCTGAGGCATGTTCAGCAGGAAGAAGCAGGCACAGCAGGAAAGCAACAGTCTGAAATTACATAAGCAGTAGAGATGATTGAGTCATGCTGAGTAAGACAATTACCATAAAATGCTGATTAAAACGTCAGAAAGGCTCAAGTTACAATAAATGTATTATCTTCATTATCGCCCTTCATCTTAGCTTGTTGTGTTTCTATTTATTTTCTTTTATTCCTTTGTTTTAATCTTTCTTTTGCACCTTGCTGTAATGCTTTAAGTGTTTTATGCAAAGTTGCTATACAAACAAACCTGCCATGCCGTAGCTATATATTAAAAAAAAGACCTGATCTGCTTAAAATTAAATAAAAATTCATGTTTAGAGGAGTGGAATTTTGTGCTTTTTATTTATTTATTTTTTATTCTTTGGACATGTCAAGACCTAAACTGTGCAAAATAATCACAAGACGATGTTAGCGAAGCAGTGGAAGAATTTCATCACCTCTGGGAAATGATCATTTCTGCTTCTTTTTTCTTGTTTAGAAGATGAACCTGACTGAACTGTGAAGCACAGAGGAGGTTGTATGATGGTTGGAGACCTGAACCATGCAACTTTCTTCATGCTGTAACAGGGCTACAGGGCAGAATTACTTCTGAAAAGTATTTGTTCATTTCTGGTGAAGAATTATATCCCTGGATGATGATGATTTGCAGATTCACACATATAGAGCAGTTAAAGCTGGCGTGCACTGCACTTTATTTAGCCTCCACATTCACATCTTATTGTAATCAAACTTCTCTGATGATTTGAAGCAATAAGTAAGGAACAATGAATTGAAACAGGCTCTGCTTAAGGAGAGGATTAAAATTCCTTCCCACACTGAACATGCTGAAGAAGTTACTGCTGCCAAAAAAGGGTCCGACTCAGAAATCAACAATAAAATGATTAGTTTCATGTTTCATTTTCTTCGACAAAACCAGTTCCATATATCCAAGAACCCTTAAATCTTCATTAATCATGCAATCTAACACAGATATCTGATGTCTTCATCAGTCATAAAATGTGAAAAATTTCAAGCTATAAAGTAATTTAATCTATTTCATGCTTTATTTAGCAATCGCTTCTTCTAAATCCTCCTTTTTTCTGTTTCACTATCACACTGAAAGTGTGAGCTTCATGCTCTGGTGTCATGTGAAAAATAAAATGATTAAAATAGATCTGAAATGCTGCAAAAGGCCAACGTTGACAGCAGGAATCTGAGTGTTTTATTGAAGGCTGAATTCCCTGAAAAGAAGCATTTACAGCTCAGTTTTATCTCTTTCTTCCATCCAGACATTTCTCAGAGCTAGATCATCAACTAGCTGTGATCTCTGGAAAGAAATACTTTTCACCGTGAGATCAGTACACAGATTGTGTGTCTGTGTTTATTTGGTTTGGGTGTTTTCAGATACACTCGGATAACTTCAAATGCATGTCAAACATCAAGCAAGAGGTCTAGGAGAGTTTTAAGATTTACGTTTCCTCATTCATCAATGACTTTGCAAAAAAAAAAAAAAAAAAAAAAAAAATCCCAATCAGCATTGTGTGTTTTCCCACTGCCTTGAGTCAGTGACCTCCTGAGAGATGAAAACTCTTTCTATGAACTTTGTCTAGAAAGCTGATACACACAGAATGAAAACACCAGCTCAGAGCCAACACATCCTTTTCAACACCTCTTTCAAGTTTGGAAATCCTGACACAGAAAAATGCTGAAAACTGTTTAGTGATCCTGAACGCTACCCGGGATTCTCCTCTTTCACATGACCCCATCAACAGCAGGACAATATATCAAAGGCTAGCTTGCAAACACCACACACACAGAACCACACTCTTCCTCAGCCCGTCATACACCGGGCCAGAGGGGACGAGGAGGAGGAGGTGATGTGGCTGGTAGCCATAGCAACAGCACAGTAGCTAGCTGCCGGTATGTTCTGCCACCCGATCCTCTGGATTAAGGCCGGACAACACAGAGTAAACTGATCCGGAGGTGTTAACAGTTACCTTTAAAACAGCTCAGCTAAAACACAGCGAGCAAACGGGGAAATATTTGACTGAGAAACGGCACAAACAAATGAGAGAGGACACACAAACACCAATCAGCTGGTTTCATCTTTACGATGTGTCTCCGCTTCATCTTTCCCAGAGAAATAAAAGATGATGTCAGGCATCAGTAAGCAGCAGGAGGATGAGAGAAACTGATGTGCTTACCTTTGATGGAGAAAAGTCAGCAGCCAAAGCAGCAACATGGAAAAGAAAAGAGAGAAAGAGTGTGGTTAGATATAAGATCTGATAAATAAAACATGAGTTTCAAACAAAGACGTGAACATCTACACCACCTCTGCAGAGTTACAGTGTTGACTAACTTCATGTATGAAGCTTCCATGCAACACTGTGATGCCTGTCCAGGTATGATGGACAGGGATGGAAATCAAACACGTGAATCAGTCGACCTTGAGCTTCATATTAAACACCAAATAAAACTGGTTCAGACTTCATATTAGTGAAGACCTCAGGTCGCTGGTCACATGAGAAGATGGAGCTCCTTCTTTTCACCACTAACCTCCGAGATGCTGCTGAAAGCTCTAGAAAATCTATGAAATGAGCTGAAGCATCAGAACTGTGTCTCAGCTGCTGATCCCAACACATAAAATGATGCCATGATTTCATTTTGGAAGTAAATTTGACTAAAAGCAAGGCTGATGAGATTGTCCAGATACTACATATATATATATATATATATATATATATATATATATATATATATATATATATATATATATATACATATATATATACAAATATATACATATATACACAAACACATAAAAATTTAACAGATGTTTACTAAAATCTAAGAAATACCATTTTATGATTAAACAGGATTTCCAAACGGGGACACACCCAGTGAAACCAGCTGGGACCAGGCTGAAAGCTACAACATGAGCTACTGGGTTTCTGGATGGCAGACATCGGCCCACACATCTGGACAGCAAGCTTCCAGCTGTCAAACAAATGGTAAAAATCAACCCAGCTGAATAAATGCATTTTTATAAAGTAAACAGTGGTCAGTGTTTCAGTCCTGATCACAGTATATTTTAATGAAAAATTGATCTGTGCACACGGGTGTTGTGTTCTCATCATTCCCATCCATCCCCATCCCATCAATTCTGCCACTGAATTGGCAGCATCTGCAGGCCTTTTGAATAATACAAAAATAAAGATAAGCAAACACACTTTTATGGAGAGATGCTACTTTTTAAATTTATTTTACCACCAAGCTCCTGTATCGATAAAAAGGTTCATTTCAGCCTCAGTCAGTTTCCATGTGCTTCAGGAGAGCCAGGACCTGAAGTAAAATGAGCTTTGCAGCACTTGGATCTAAACATATTGTTTTGAGTGACTGAAAGTGGATTTGTGTGTGCAGGACAACATCTAAGCCCCGTTTTCAACAAAGGGGGCGGGTCGGGACGCATTTTTTTGTGTTTCCACACGCTACAACTGGGAAGGGTACCCTAATATTCGACCCGAATGTCCTACTTTATTGGGACCCATTCGCTGGGGTACCTAACCACCCCGTCCCGAAAGGGTGGAGTTTGACACGCTGCAATCCGTTGATTGGTTGAGAAAAAAAGTCAGTGCAACCTGGTATAAAAACAAAGCAGGAACGGCTCCTTGTTTAGAGCAACATATTTTATTTTTGTTGATTAAATCTTATGAAGCACTACCAAGAGGAAAGAACACAAACTGCTGGAGGACAGCCATTCTCCTCTGTGTTTCTGAGTCGTGTTTTGGTTCTACTTTAAGGAAGGTGCTGCGCTGCGATGGCGTCATGCTATTATGTAGCTATCATTATCAGGCTGATACTTCGCCTCTCAAGTAAGGTTAGGGCTGGCTGTGGAAATGCAACAAGATTACGGTTTACAAACCATATCTGCACCCTAACTGTCCCATCCCAATCCCCACCCATTGGTGGAAACAAGGCCTAATACACACAGCTTCTGCTGAAGTGAAACCATGTGCAGCCTGAGTCAGATTGTGCTCAGTCAGCTCTGTCAGAATCAGAATCAGAATCAGAATCAGAAAGGTTTTTTATTGCCATATGAGTGAACAGGTTCACATCATTAGGAAAATGCTGCGGTACTTGGTGCAGACATAAAAACAATATAAGTTATAAGTTTAAGCATGCAATAAATATAAAATAAAAATTTTAAAACAAAATAAAGTCTCTACACTTTAACACAAAATTACAAAATATACAGGATGGGTATGGAATTAGAGCATAATCCAGAAAGTATGCTAAAGTGACAGTAAAGTAGCTTTGGTATGTTTGTCTCTTTTTGCATGAAGCACAGGTCCTGTGACTGAGACAGAGCGTTTATGGCCTAGAGTTCTTGTTCATGAGTCCAACAGCAGAGGGAGGCTGACGGGGCACCAACACACACAGTTACACACACAAATCCAAAACTCAAAAGCACTCAAGTGTGTTTTACAAAAGATGGATGAGTCTGAACAATAAACATACTGCAAAAATAGATTTACACAGCGTTAAAGAAGCATCTGAGCGACTGTGATCGAGGCCTCCTTTACAGAGCTCCTCTAACTATAATCCTGTTTAAAGAAAAGATCCATGTCTGGAGAGTCCGTCAGTGTGAGGGGAAGGAGGCCGGAGGAGATGAGAGAAAGTGGGACGATGAGTGGAAGGTTGTGAGGATGAATAGATAGTGTGATGTGTTAGAGGGTGAGGAGGTGAAACAGCTCTGTAGCTGGGAGTGTACAGAGATAAAACAAAGAAGCATTCATCCAGGGAGCTGAAGAGAAGTGAGCTGGTTGTCACGAGATGGAAAGAGAAAGTGGACCTCGCTGAAAGAAAACAGAAAAGTCAGGAGCTGATGAAGCTCTGCGGCTGTCTCATTCTGTAAAAATAAATAAGTAAATATTGAGGGGGGTGGGAGGACAGATTTCTGCAGATGCTTGTAGGTCAGCAGATATAATACACAACACAGAAAGAACAAACACTGATGGCAACTGACAGGAAAAAGAAAACTGCATGAAAATGTGCAACATTGAGGTCATTGTCCCTTTCAGGAAATGTCTTTTCTACATTAATGAGGGGAAATACCTTCATGTGTAGGTCCCCCATCCATGCTGCCATACATACACATGACTATGTTCATGCTATGAGGCTACCATGCAAACGTTTTAATCTCCTCCCATCTTTTAGAAGCAAATGTTTTATTCCTTCATTTTTTCCCTCAACGAGCTGAATCATCTGATCCGTCCCATTACATCACCTTCCACATGAAAGTAATTAAGCGTGGTAATAGCCGTACCATCAGGTTTCTAAATATAATCATTTAATTGTTTTCTAATGTAAGCGCGTCTATAAACTGCTGGGCACAAAAAGCTCTTCACATTTAATATTCTTATTTATTTACAGATTTTTTTGTGGCATGATGATGACTCAAACTGTAAGAATGGTGATGGAAAAATACGAGAATAGAGGAAAATCTGTAAGTAATGGACAGTTCTCATCAGAGACCAAAGACAGAAATGAAAAGGTCACAGAAAAGAAGACCGAACGGAAACCTGTTAAAAAAAAAGACAAAAGCAGCCCAGCAGACACAGTCAGGTAAACAGAGATAATTCAGCACGATAAAAAAAAGCACAAAAACATCTTCTTGGAATCTTAAAATGTGCTAAAATAAAGAAATCCTTCAAAGCTTCGAGCCTTTCTTGTATTGCTGAGCGATATCACGGTTCATATCAAAAACTGCAAACACTGGCAAAAATATTCTAAGCAAGAATGCTGGAGCAGCAGGAAGCTGTTTAAGGGGAACGTTTTCACTGCTGCACCACTAAACATGCAGCAGAGCAGCTGTGTTTCTGGAGACATTGAGCGGTGAAAATTAACGGAGAAAGTTCAGAAAATGAAGCTGCAGCAGGCAAAGTTGAAAAAGGGAGCCGTATCTGGGCTGGACGTGGACCAAACAGCTAGTTACTGAAAATGATGTAGAGCTAAAGTAGTAGCCAGAGCCAGCAACGTGAGCAATCTGCTGCACCACCTTTAGCTGCAAACATGATTTAGAGCAACAAGAACGTGTGAAACTAACATCACCACCCTCCACATCCTCAGGTAAAACTGAAAGATGGAGGACACTCAAGCCAGGTGTGACTTGTAGATGTGTTTGCTGGAAGTAGTGACTATAATAAAAGATTTTAAAAACCAAGCCGTGGATCAAGATAACCAAACACCATCACAGCCAAAGACCAAGACGCTGTGAACATTAAAATGTTGGGGTTTTTGTGTGGGGGTTTGTACATTATGCAGTTCTTATGACCACTGAATAGACTTTTCTACTGCACAAATGATTCTTTCAGTCTATGAAAAATAGGATTAACAACCAAGTCATGCATGGAAAAAGAAAAACAAGCAAACAACAGATAACAAATAAACCATGAAATGAGTATAATTTTTAGAAATATAATTTTGGTCGTACTGCCTAGGACACGTTTTTAGGTCATCTTTCAAACCTCAAGGTAAAGTCTGTTTAAAACTTCACCCATATCTTAAAACCTAATCCTGACCCTAGAACCAAGTCTTCTCCCTCACAAGTCATTTTGTACTGATGGAGATCAAATTTCCAGGAACTCCTTCTAAGTTGTTCCAGACCAGCTTTTATCATGCAGGAAAAACACTTTCACCCCCATCATGCAGGGAAAACACTTTCAGGGAGCGGCTGGAGCTAACAGTCATTACAGGCTTTAACAAGTCCACATTATCAACGTGAGAGGAGGATCCTCTGCGGGCTGGACCGGGTCTTATCCCAGACAATCTCATTCAGAGCTCAGTTTCATCATTTCTCTACATCTATGAGTGATGTGAAATTATCGCTTGGCTTTTTCTTTCTTCGGTATACAAATCTTAAATGTTGATCTTCGACCACCCAAACTAAATCACAGAATCTCCCTTGTTCTTCATTTTTCCTGGATGAATAAAACGTTCCTTGCTTTGGCAACGCGCCACAATGGTTGAATAGATAAAGAGTCACATTTCAAAAGCAGAGGAATAAGGAAGAAGTATGAACCACAGGAATGAGCAGCAACAATAAACTGCCGCGCTTCACCTGGCTTCCTGTGCTAGCTGCAGTAATACACCTGCAGAGGTGATGCAGCTGTGCAGACCAGAGGTGGGGAAAAGTCTGAGGAAGTGGTTCTATAATAAAAAATAAAAAAGCATGCATAGTAAGCACAAACACACACTGGTCTGAATATTAAAGCAGGGCTGGAGAGCGGGGGTGGGAAAAGTTCTGATGGAGCTGAAAGAGTGGGAGGAAGAACCAAATGAGGAGGAGGATAAAAAAAACAGAATCAGACAGACTGAGCTACATTAAGTCACATCCAAAGACAGCAGCTGAACCAATGACATCCAACATTAGACTGATCCAGTAAGAGCTAAGTATCAACTGTAAGTTACTAGAGTCAGGTTCATCCTTTCTACTGATCAGTTTCAAAGCAAACACAACATACTGTGAGAGAGCTGAAACACAGCTGCTCTGAAGACTCCCCCATCTCTGGGAGTTCTCAGTCTGAGAGCCACATGATTAAATATTCACACATTCATATGAGAGATGAGACGCTTCACAGAAACACACTCAGCAAAAAGTCACTGTCGAGGGGAATCGCATACATAAAAAGCTAGTGTGTGGGTTTAGGAATGCAAATTAGGGTCCCTAAAAAAATTTCTATATTTGTATGTTGTCACTAAAATTTGGCTGCTAACTCGCAGAGTTTGTGTCCCACAGTGATGAGACAGACGTCTTTGTAACCATGAATCTCTCTGCTTTCATATGACTCCTTGTTGGTGTGGTTTGCTTAAAGTGGTGAAATTAGCAGAAGCTCTAAAGTGGACAGAGCTGCTCTCATGGTTTTCTTACATTCCCAGAGAATTGTGTTTCATTTGGGTGGCAATGCTTGGTAGAGTCTTTTAGACGAGTTTTCCTGAGCAAAGATTCCTGTACTGCATGCATCTCATGCTGCCCCGGGGCGTCTCCTGAAGAAAAGGTTAACGGTGCTCTTATAGGCCAATTCATGAAAAAGAAAACCAACAGATTGCATTTAATCTTCTCTTCCATTTAATCCTGAGTTGCATGAGGTGACAGAGAGGAGAAGCAGATACAGGAAGAGAAGCTTTCTGCCTCTCAAATTTAGTTCATGTGTTCAAGAAAAAAACATGGTATAAATATACTTTGTCTGCTTCTTAAATAAAAAAACTAAGATGAATTTCAACGTATAAAACAGCTTTAAACTAAATATTTAGGTGTCATTAGACAACAAAAAGACATTTGAGGATGTCAGGTTCGTTTTGGGACCCTGACATCTATCTTTTACTTTTATTCTACAAAGAACTTAAGTGTCAGCAAAAGTTAGATAAGTTGTGTATAGAATCAGACTTTTTAAATAAGCACTGTGACGTGTAGAAATACAGATTTAGGTCACTAAAAGAAAAAGTTTCTATATTTGCATATTTTCATTAAACTTCTGCTGCTTGACTTCAGGGACTGAAGATCCTTTTCACAGTGCAAACCATTAACTCCAGTCATGCTAAAAAAAAGGTGTCTAACAGATGAACACACACGGTGTCGGCTAGTGGGCAAATAAAAGCTCCTCGTTTCATCAGAGTATAATTAATAACTGGTCATTAAAAGGTCTGGCTGAGCCGCTGGGGGGGAGGAAAGAGAGGAGAGAGAATCAGAGATGGAAGAACAAAAAAAAAAAAACAACATAAAAACAGGCCACGAATAAGAAAACAGGAAGGATGGTGAGCAGAACGGGTGAGACTCTGAAACCAGTTGAAATAAAAAGCATCCTGTTTTCTGCGTCTCCATCTGTCCAGTCTTTTATTCAGGGAGTGGTGACACGGGTGCTGTGGAAACCAGATCGATCACACCCGGGACAGAAAGCTAACATTTGACTTCCTCTGACAAACATTCAGACATTTTCTGGAGCTAAAGAAGAAGGAGGCTGGAGGAGTGGATCCATATGTGGTTGGAGGTGCTCGTCACACCTACAGTAAAGCACACAGTAACTTTACAGAAGCTGGCATCTCATCCCCACTGGCTGTGTGGAAGTCCCCCTCTCTTCTTTATACGTCACATCTCTGCTGTAATCTGACTTCTTCCAGGCTATTTCCAGTCAGTGTGAAGAAGAAGGAACTCCATCCATCCACAGCATGTTCTCGTTACAAAGCCGACATGCTGCTGTAAGAACGCAGCTCAACATAAGCTGAATTTAAATCAGATTTTACAGCCTTTTTATACGTTTTAATGATGTTTATTTATTCCCTTGGCCTGAAAAGTGTTACATGATTGTACAGATGTCAGTTTGTGGATTTCTAACTTTTAAATTTTATTAAAAAGTTGAATTATTCTGTATATATATGTATTTTTTATTCTAAGATCATTTCTCTGGAGTCAGCAAAAGTTTTCCTATGCTGGCACTTTTTTTATGAGCTGAGTAATCAGAGGACGTCCACGCCTTGATATGTGACAGCAGTCAGTCATAACATGCAAATACTGATCTGAATGCAGCCTGCAGAGACGGACACACCCTGGAACCACAAACAGCTGGGGAGCAGCAGGGCTGAGGGGGTGTCAGCCCACCACAGAAGAGGTCTCCGTCTTCTGTGAGCATCAGAGTGTGTAAGTAAAAAAAAAAAAAAAAAGAGGAGGGGCTCAAATCTAAGTTTACTTCCTGCTATGAGGTGTGTGAAGCTGAAAGTGTTGCTGTGTGGGTGGTGGATGGAGGAGCTGAGGGAGGTCCGCTTCATCCATCAGCAGCAGAGAAACTCCCAGCAGACATGAGTGTGCCAACAGAGACAGGTGGGCAACTTGAGACCGTAACAACTGGGAAAACACATGACACACAGATCACATTCACCACACACCCTCCTCATCAATCACTCGCTTGCTTCCCATCAGTCTGCCTCTCCGCGTACGTCCCTCCATCAAGGACGTTTCGGGGAAGGGTGAGGCATCCGTTCGTCAGTTGTCGAGGTGGCTCGCGTCCAGGCCTGAGGAAGAATTCGGGCCCATCACACACCTGCTGGAACATCTCTGGTTTAAGCTCCTCTGTCTGCTGTCGCCTCAAATGTCTGGAAGTCGCTTATTACAGCGAAGGGAAGCTTTTCATTCACACATCAGCTGGCTTCAAACCATCCGTCATTCATCTGTGTCCATGTTACATTTAAGACTGCATTTAATTTCAGAGTTAAGCAAAACTTCTGCTCAAAATACGGCATCTCAAGGAGAAGACAGGGAAGAAACTACAAGTGGGAGGGGTCTTTATGGAGCTAGGATAGGGACACGCGTAGAGGTATAAATCAAATCTATAAGACAGGATTAATCCTGCAAGTCCTAAAACTGACTTGTATTTGAGGCTTGTATTTTCCAAGTTGCAGAATGAATCCATACTTGTAGATCTAATTACAATCTCTACTTGTTGGTAAATAAGCTGGCAGCGAGGTGCAATGCTAACAAAATAAATGGAGACAAAACTAAGGAGAAGATTATTGACTATGAAGGACACAGCAGAGGAACTACACCCCTCTTAATGGGACTCTGGTGGAGAGGGTGCGCAGTCCGGGATCTATCCTGGACTCTGCACATAGACAGCCAGGTGAAGAAGGCAAGGCAGCACCTTTTTCACCTCAAAAGTTCAGAGCTTCTCTGAAAATCATGAGGATGTTCTACACTGAAGTGGTGGAGAGTGTTCTGACTGGTAACATCACCCAATGGTACGGGAACAGTACTGGTCTTGACCGGGGCCCTGCAGGGTGCTGAGGTCAGCAGAGCGTACCATGGGTACAACAACCCCACCCTCCAGGACATCTTGATGAGGAGAACAACAGCCAGCGTGAACAGGATCATGAGAGACCCTCATCATCCTAACAACGGCGTGTTGGAGTGGCTGCTCTCTGGTCTCTTTAAGGTGAACACAGGAGCTTCTTCCCTCAGGCTGGCAGAACTGGGAACTCTGGCCAGTATCCTACCTTCCACTGGAAAACACTGTCATTTACTCATGTCACTTTACCAATGTTTATATTTTGTACGATTGTATTTTATTGTAGATTGTTGTATAGTTGTTAGTTTTTGTTTTTTCGCTAGTGGTAAATGGGCGTGCACAGCCTCGGATGCATGCACGACTGCACTGCTATCTTGCACGTGACAAATAAACAACTTGAATCTTGAAATATGAATAGACAAGTTCCAAAACTAATGCCCCTATCCACAGGACATAAGAAGTGGCAGATCCTCCCTAAAATGTGACAGACATTAAAAATAAATCTGGATATTTACACTCGTTCCACACAAAGTCACAACTTTTCTGCTGTTGGCTGTTCATGCATGCACTAAACTGGAATCTGGAAGCCACTCAAATGTATGGACAGTCATGCTTAATAATCAGGAGAACTGCTCTAACTGCACTCTAAGACAACTGTTGCAGCCTCTGCTATTGTGGGAATTCTTCAGTGTCCTCGACAGAGGCAGAACAAAGTGTACCTCCAGCCATGGTAACAGAAGCCAGTTTTAATATGCTGTTTGTGGCACACAGGAAATTGTGCTCATATAGGTAGCGGGAACAATTCGGTCCTTCTTTTTCAGCACAGTGAGCATCAGGAATCTGAAGGCCACATGGAGACTAAATATGAGCTGAGCTGCCACATTCTTCCATACAAGTTAACCTCGAACGGTGAATCAGCCACGAGGAGCAACAGAATCATGCTACTGTGAATGCTGGCATGCCAAATAAATAAGTCTAACAACTGCGTCGGCTTTGCCGTAAGGCAGCAAATGTGAGCAGGCCCTGAGAGATGGTTTTCACCCTCAGACATAACAAAGACATACGGCTGCAGAACGGATCTCACAAAAATAGACCTTTGTTCAACTTTGAGCTCGCTCTCATGTCCTTCCTGCTCCCTGCCTCCCGTTTCTGGGCTGTTCCTCCCACAGAACCACCGTGTACACATTTCTATTTCATCCCTCCATGTCCTTCTTTCTCCAGTAATTCACTGCATCCCTCTTCTATCTTCCCTTTTCATCCTTCAGGCTCTAAATCTCACATCTTTTGCACATCACAGACAAACTTCTTTCTCCTTCTGTCAGCAGCTCTCGCTACACAAACGTTTACGTTCCCAACACCTCTCTGCATTCCTGTAATAACGCCAACATGCAGCTTTCTTATCATCCAGCTGATTAAACAACTTTAGAGGTATAAGCACTGTGTGTGTTTGTATTCCAGCAAAGAAAAAGACGCAGGAGTCTTTCCACCATCTGCAGGACGAGGCCGTTAGTTTGGGACAAAAATGATGTAACATCCACACACACACACACACACACACACATCAGGGATGTTACTTTCCCAGGTTCACACAGGGCTAAATGTGCATTGTGTAACACTAACAAACAGGTTCTTCTTTTACTGCAAACCCTTGATGCCAAGAGTCACTCAGGCTGCAGTTCAAGTGGGACTTCAGGGTTTCCCACAGAGGGAGATTTATGGTTCGACCTGCAGGAGGTGTATTCAAATGAACAGAAACTAAAAGCTGAAATCAAACTTTTGGCAGACTACACTTTGGTTTTTGCCTTTTTTTAAAGAAAAGTGTCAGTTGAATTCTTTAAATGGAGTCACTTTGTTGGACAGAACTGTTAAAAGAAGCAGCTGAAAAACTCAAAGCCTTTATGAGTGTCGATGCCGCCGGACGAAGGGTTTTACATGAGAAAAAATAACTGGAAATCAGGCACAAATTCGAAAAAAAAAGGAGAAGTTAATTGTTTCTGATTTCCTGTTTTTTCCAGGGTTTAAAAAGCGGGAAAAAATGAAGGAGGCAGATGAAAAAAAAGAGTTGCTAGACTTCCAACAGGGGGCTGAGTTCAGAGGAGATGAAAAGAAAAGATCAGGAGGAGCAATCAGAAAAAGAGATCCGAGAGATAGAGGGAGAGAAACCGTAAGAAAGAGGAGGAATGAAAGTGAGTAGAAGCTAAACTAGCAGGAGGAAAAGGAGCCACAGCAGATATGGGAGAGCAGCCGTGTCATCTCTCCATCTGAGATAAAGATTTCATTCATGTGCCGCGTACAAACACCGCCACTCTGCGTCCTCCTCTCCCCTCTCCTCTTTTCTCTTGGCCTTTGTTGCTTTCACCTCCCCTCCTCCTCCTCCTCTTTCTCAGCAGAGTGAAAGGGAGGTCGGCTGGTGCAGAGATCTGGCTCTGCTCAGACCCTCCCACCCCACAGCTCTGAGGCTGAAACAGCACTGGAGTCAGGATGCTGAGCAGTTTTACCCTCCGACTGCGACGAGAGGAGGGGAGAAACATGGCAGCCCTGCTGGTGGCCACAAGTATGAACCTCCGGATGCCAACCGAGGATCTGACTGGCAGGACTGGGTCTGTGGAGGAGCTGGAGGTGCTATTAAAATCAAACTGAGCAGCTAGTACGACAGCAAGGCCCTGAACTCTTGTTTCCAGATATCTAGGACGTGGAAAAGGAATACTTCACTGACAGCAGGAAAAAAGACATACAGATGCAGCAAACAAAACACAAATTCAAACACTTTGTCAGCTGACTTCCTGCTTCAGAGCAGAAATGTAATAAAAGGCATGCGTCTGGGAGAAGGAAGCCGGGAAACTCATGTTAAAGCCTCCGATTCAGCTCGTTGTTGAAATGCTCCAGCATGAATCTGCAGCCGAGCCGAACCTCCGTGCTCCCGCAAACAGAAGAGGGAGGGAAAAGTAGAACACACTGCAGCTTTGTGAGGATAAAAATAGTTCCTCTGTGGAAAATCAACTTCTTCTGCATGAATATCCTCAAGTTCAATGAATGCAAAATAACTACGAGTTATTTTTATAATGTGTAATAATCTCCAGTAGATTAAATCCAGCTGTTATTATACCAGTAAAGTGAAATAATTTTAGAATCAAAGCAGCCAAACACAGAGCAGTTAGACTGGAGGCACTTATGCAATAATAAAAAATACCACATGTAATCAGACATTTAATAATCCTAAAACTAAATTAGAATAATTATTTCTTGACACAGAGCTGTAAATCTCCATAGATCGTAAAGTTAAACTTCATTAAATACAAATAAAAAAGACCCTCGGTGTATGAGACTCCACCGAGCCAGCTCACAGTTTAACGTTCCCAAAAGGGAAACAATAAGTCAACATTCAGTTAAAACCCCAAAACACAAGATGTACATGTAAAAAACGAGGAGGAGGAGAGAGGTAATTAAAAACTCCATAAAAGGATTTTCAAGCAGTTCAAAAAACATGTTCTTAATATTTCTATTAAACTGCTGATTAAAATTTAGTAGAATAAATACTTTGAAAGATGTGATGGTGAATCAAGACGTGTTTACCTGGAAATTAAACGAGCCACAACTTCCTGCAGGGTCACAGGTAATAATGAGAGTAAGAGCATTTCTGATCCTTTGATTTCAGCCAAACATTAAGATGCTCGAGTTCATCTGAACCGTAGAAGAATATCACCCCATAAAAAACAACCGTTTTACAGGCATAAAGCTACACTTCAAGGATGTAACACAGATGAAGGTCTGTGACCATGAAAAACCAAACTTTCTAGACACACCCCTGTCTGGTAGATGCTGGTGAGATGTTCTGGGATCGTGGAGCTGAGAGTGGGAGGGTTTCCACCAGACTGGTGAGCCGACAGTTTAATAAACAGACGGAGCTGTGGACAGACAGGTGGGTTAATACACTCACTGCCTCAGGCGCAGGCCTTTCCTTCTCATTATCATATAAATCATGAAATGTGCTCTACAGAGGCAGACATGCCTCATTTAAAGCAGTAAACCATTCAACACACATGCCACGACTAGACCCGTGCAGGTAGATGCAGGCGAGGACCTGAAATCACCACAAACTTCAAACCAACGTCAAAACAACTAAATGACCTCAGCTTTTAAATGCAGTCCACTTATCCTAAATATTTAAGGCAATAAATGAATTTTTAGGGGGGCAGCTGGGATATTTTTATATTATATCAACATAAACCAGAGCCCACAGGCAGCAGAAATGCCGTGCAGCTCATTGAAGCCACTTGAATGCACATGAACGGCATCTATGGCTGAATAAACACCACCGCCTCCAACATGTAAGCAACCCACTCACCCACTGAGTGACCTGATTTTCAGACAGCCACAAGATGTGCAGACACCCACATAAAAAAGGGACAGTCTGTGCTTACCACTGCACTAATTCAATATTCATAACTTTATTTAAAAATATCCACATTTTTAAGAAACTGAGAGCAGAGGTCGTAAAGCACCTGGTTTCTAAAGTCCAGACGTTCGTTTGAATGAAGAAAAACATCAAAATCTGATTTGGACCCAAATTATTTTCCTAAAATGTGTGATAACGAACGACATTACGGCGACAATGAAGGAGATTGTGTGGCACAGAGATTTAAAAAACGTAGAGAATCTTTATGCCACCTGAAAAATGTTTTTCATGGGATCAGGACTAAACACACTCAGCTCATCATCCTCAGCAGCCGGTCTTCATCCTGGTCTGACCTCAGAGATCAGCCCAGTTCCTCTAGATTTCCTCCTTTGGTCTTTGCCCTCTGATTCACATGGATAAGATATAATCTCATCTTAAAGCTGGAAGACCATTACTCCATCCCCTAAAGGGAAGGAACACCTTCATCCTGCAGAACAAACGGGCCAAGGACGGGAACTGAGACTGGTCCATGGTTTTCTCTGAGCAACGTCCGTCATTTTAGAAGACAAACAAAGAGAAAATCCTTCAATTAAAACAAGATTTTTCTGAACAAATGAGCAGAATGACGACAGACCCACTTCATTCATCCAGGGACTGGGCCGGACTCGGGGAATAACAGCATAATAACCTATAAATAACAAAAACTCCTCTTTTTGTTTCAGTGCAAAGAAGTACAAGCACATGATCAAGACTTTACTTTAACGAACTATCCCTTTAGAAAACATTATTCACTTTATTTCACTATTTGCACATTTATCCATTTCTATTTTAAAGTTATTATTTTTATACTACATCTTTATTACTTTTATATCTGGCTCCTTTGTTTTTACAATGTTCCTATTTACATGTTTTTATGGTGGCTTAATTTCATTCTGCAGTGCATCTCTGTAATCTGAATCTGAATCTTCAGTTTATCGTGTGCACTCATTACTACTTACAGATCACAGCTGATCTTCAAAATCCCAAAACATTTAATCACAGGAAGCTGGAGCTGAAAAACATCATATCTCACTTAATTATTAAGGTAACTTTTCAAGAGCGAGAAGTTATTTTAAATGTACATACATGTCTATCTGTGTAGTAATCCTGGCCGCCTGAACCGACTCACCTTATACAAACTCAAGTCTGCTCTATTCAGTTAGAAAAATGATCATAATTACCAAATTCTCCAGGCCACATGGGACCTAATGGTCCCTGGGCCGTATGTTTGACACCCAAGCGTTTAACTGTTTGTTATTTCAGGACGTTGATCTTTAGAAACTACCTGCAGGGCATCGTGGGTGATTCCCAGCTGCTCCCAGGACTTAATCCTCCTGGAAAGTCCCTGGTGGACAATGGGACCTGAGTCCAGCTGCCAGAGAGGAAGCACCCAGAAAGCATCCTTACTTCACTTTCCACCCTCACCTCATCTCAGAGTGTAATCCACACCACACCAAAGAGAAAATTTACTTCACAAAGTTATGACTACAGCTTTGAACCGAGGCTTTTTCAATCCCTGAGGGCGTCTACAGCCAAAACATCACTGTAGATGCTGCACCCGTCTCAGGTCATTCTCACTGGTTCCATCACTTCACATCCTCCACCTGACAGCAGTAGATTAGTTAACCTGGACATGCATCCTGCCATCCACACACACTTATTTAACCAACCACTGTGTAAACATGTATTAAAGAAGGATCCACCTTCAGCATCAACTAAAATCAGGAGAAAACGTCTTCAAATAAATAAATATGATATTAAAGCTTTAATCATGTTCAGACTTATAATCATCTGAATAAAAGCTACTTAACGTTCCAGCTCAAAGCCATCCATCATCTCATACAGGGCTGAGTTCAGAGAGAAAATGATGAGTAAGCGGTAGCTACACAAACTGATGACTGACAGATGCTTCAGTCAGCTGCAGAAGCAACGAAACAGAAGGTCTGCATCATTATACACAGAAAATTTCATGGGGGAGACCAGAAAGTGGGTCAAAGTTAACTAGCAGAAAGCTGATGAAAGACGAGCAATAGTTTGCTGGGAGAAAACAGTTTCTCTGGATTTCAGGCTGAAATTGTTCAAGATATAATCTCACATAATGAAAACAGACGTTTGCATCTGCCGTGTGAAAATGTGTCAACAGAACGCAACAAATCCTGAATAACATAAACAGCTGGTTTGACTTTAGCTCAACTGTGAAGATATTAAAATTATTTTGTGGTTTTACATCTGCTGATTGAAATAAAAAAATTAAAAAATTAAATGACCTCAAATGAAAAAAAGACGTAGGCCAGAGGACAGTTTGGTAACCTGCTGAGGTCTACAAACACAGCAGAACTCTGAGGGGACGGATACGAGGCTGCAAGCGTTCATAAAGGACATGAAGACTGGGAGCACATCCCAAGACTTATTCTCTTTTAGTGGAAACACAACCGGGATTATGCTAAAGGAAAACAACATGTAGGCTGGAGCTTACATAGGTGTGTGTGTGTGTTTTCTTACAGTACTGTGTACTGTGTATTTATCTTCCAAGCAGCCAGATACTCTTGTTATCTGTAGGGGCGCGTTCACACCAGGTTAGTCTGGGGGACGTTGTCTGATTGGGCAGGGAATTCCAGACATTTTGCACCTTTGGTTGATCTGCTTTCACACTGCAGTTTAGTGAACCAAACCATCTGGACAACAGCAGTTACAACAACTGCTTACAAGGAGAGATATTCCTCGAAACGACCACTGACCAAGAAGAAAAAGTAAATCTGGCTCATTGATTGGCCAGGACTGAAAATGTCCCCCTCATAGGGTTTGTGTTTTAACTTCGGTGTTGAAACCGTTTACGGGTTTGAAAAGAATCCATCCAGTATGGGCAGAAGAACAGGCAGCTAAATATCCAGCATGTTGCGCTACAGCACGTCCTACGTCACTTCCCGTGATGGTCCGTCCTTTCACACCACACCAGAGTGGGAATAAGCGTTCACACTACTAACCACTGGAAGCGGACCAGGGTTTGCTTAAAGTGGACCACACCGACTGTGTGAAAGTGGCCTTAACGTGGTCTTGAGCAACAGTTCTACAGCGTTTGGAAGGTTTGTTTAAGATTTTCTTTGGATATTTTCTACTTTTTCACCTACATTCAGTCCAGTTCTTGTTCTCGTTTTCAGAAGAACATTGTTGTTCTTCTCTTTTTAAGACACTTTATTAATTATTTAAACATAAAAAGGCTCCTAACTCCAGGGATCACCCACTGTTTCAGACAACATGGCAGAGAACGAATTTTAAGTTGGATCTTTAGGCACTTTGCTACTAGCAGCCCGTCACAAAGACATTTATTTAGATGCATCTATGAAAAACAAGAGAAACAAACAAAAAACAAACCAAAAAAAAAAACACAGGATTTTAGCAGCAACAAGGGGATTCTGTTAAGTGAAAACTTGGCATATCTCAGCATGGTGTGCAGAAACTGACACACATCAGGAACTCCAGCTGATCCATCTGTTGGCCGAAGCCTCATCAGAAACAGTCTCCATAAGATGGCTGGAGACCCTGAAGTTGTTCAGTTAGTGTTAAAGAATAAAGGTGGTTATTCTTTAGGTTTAGCCATTAATTTGGTACCCAATTCCTAAAAACACTTCAAGAATAAAAGGAGTGGGAGAAGACATCTCTTTCCTAGCGTTCCCAACCCAGACTTTCTGCTGCCTCTTTAAGAACAGAAGAAACAGTTCCAACTTCCTTTCTCCACCCTCTGTCATGTTTGTTATTTCAGGAATGTTCTCAGGCCTCTCTGTTCTGCTGTGTCAATGCTGACACACACAAACATGCAGACAAGCTGACCACACACACTCAGGGATTTCTGCTTCAACTTAAATAAGCTGAAACTGACTTAAGTGCATCCTGAACTCTGCATTTAGGAGCAGCCTGCAGCTAAAATGTAAAGCAGGATGGTGATAACAGGTCTCCCTTCAGGGTATCATTCACTAACAACGTGTGTCGTAACAACGCCTCTTTTTCCTCTACTATGAGCAGGACTTGAAAGCAACACCTCAAGGATCAAACATCATCTTTGTTTATCTTATAAAAAAAATGTGATCTCTTGGTTGATTTAGAGGTGACTTTTGTCTGCTGCATAAATTCCCCTTCAGAAAACATTCAGTTGTTTTCTTTGCCAAATAACATTCAGAAATGACTTACTTTCCATTCATTACATGTTTGACAAGGTCGACGACACTCTCAGCCAACAATCTGTCAAATATATCCACATGTCAAACCAGCAGTATGAAGTCTGATCATCCAAGGACCCACTGGCTGTGGCGCAGGTTCAGGTTTCAGGGTCAGCAGGCTACACGGAGACCTAGACCTTCATCTTGGTGGCTTTCTCCTTATGTTTTTACAACCAAACACACTGCCTCAGGGTCTATAAACAGCAGGAAATACCGTAAATACTTCATCTCAGGGCCATCCAGGGAGCATCCATAACACAAATCCAAAACCACCTCACCGGTTTCACTTAGATTCACAGCAAACTGAAGTTTGAACGATCACAGTAAACTGAGTAAACAATGACCACAGAGACAATAAGGAGGGTCAGAATGTGGTTGATGATGAGATCACAGCAGAAAAAGTGACAGCTGGAGCATTGTACACAGTATTTAAGCCCCCCACATCAATAACATGGATATCCCATCACATTTGTGCCTTGACTGCCTCCACTGGTCATTTTGTGTTGTGTGCACATGTAGCACTAATTACTGAAGACGTGCACAATCAGCACTCCTAACAGATGCATGAGGCAGGCGCCATTAGCATGATTAAAAGGACTAGAACTTCAGACATGGTTTGGAGGGGGCTCATCTTCACCTTTCTTTAATTCAGCCAGAACTCTGAACACAGCCGAAGGTGGGAAAGAAAAATATCCAGCAAACCAGCAGTTTTGCCTTTTTGACTCCGTTTTCCCTTCACCACAACGGATCAATGCTCCACCCAATCAATGGAATAATCGATGGCTTTTCCTGGTGAATGTGCAGATTCTGAAAGCAAGCGGCACGATTTTAGTATGGAATGATTTTTCAGAGGAGTTTGGATGATTGTAGTCCTGTCTTCATCCTTTAAAGCTGCTGACTGGTGTAAATATATGGCTTAATTTCTTTTTATTTTTTTATTTATCTGTATTCATACAGCAGGCCAAGAAACTAAAATCAATAAACCCCTCCCAAAAAAAAAAACCTATGTGTTTCTATTTCTAAACATCATATATCAAACCAAACAAATCCCCCCAACAGTAATTCTCTGCTGGGGGGATTTGGATGCTCGTGTCTCTGTTTAGGCTTCAGATAAACTGTTTAAACTGGTGTGTTAAGTCTAAAATAAAGACCAGGGGATCAAACCAACAGCCAGTATTCTCTCTCTTGTCCAATCCCCCACACCCCTATGAGCTGGTTGCCATAATTTCTCCATCCATCCATCCATCCATCCATGAATGTTATTGTCGGATTAAACCCTCGTGTAGAGGAGACAGAGTGAGGGAATGGTGGGTGGGATGGCAGGGATGGGTGAGGATTAGCTAAAGAGGGGTGACAGACGGGAAATCCAGAAGACTTGCTAACATGGAGGAGAGCAGGACCCTCCCCCTCTCTGGCCCCCTTTTATTATCCTCCCTTCTATGGACGGTGGCACGCTCCGTAATGTCACAGGGGACCAGGCTGAGTCCAAGGAGCTTGTTTTTCCACTCAGATGTGTTTGGGAGTTTTGACTGACAACATTTCTGAATCCCACATCTGGTTGAAATGTGTTTCAGATTAAGCCTGCCACATTACAGAAAAAATCTATGAAAAAAAACAAGAAAAATATTAATCAAACTCTGCCATGTCGGAAAATCTGAGCTGGCCATTGAGGGAGAAGAAGAACTGGGTGGTGTCGGCACTGGCTGTCAAACAGAGCACAGGTCTGGAGCCCTGCAGGATGTAGGTGGTGATTAAAGGCCACAAAGACCCCATGACAGATGGACCAGATCAGTGGGACACCCCACGTCTTCTAATCACACACATATATCCAGAAAACACACGCTGACACACATAACAGCACACACACCAAAAGAAATGTACATCTTTAGGTTGGTGTGTAAATCTGTGCAGACAGAAACATGTGCATGTTGTTTATTTTGGCTTTTGGCTCCATAAAGGCTGTAAACCAAACTGTTTACATGCCGACACACATCACTTATGAAGCTACTCAGACTGGACTCAGCTGGTCTCCCATAAAAACTAAGTATAAGCCGCTTAGTGTCCCGCTGACATCTAATGAAAAGTCGTTCAGGCAGCATTTTTACTTATTTACTGATTTTTTGGGGGAATATTTCGGCAACTTGTTTTTATTCCCAGCATGTCACATGGTGTAGTTTGGTCAAAGTCCGACAGGTTCCTTTGGGTGTTGGTGCAGTGACACAGCAGTGATGGGAAATATTAGACACCAAGAGGAGGGGGAGTTATCATACTGGAGTCATGAATGAGTGACAGGGCTCAGCTGGAGAGGAAGTACCAGACCAGTTCTTCCATTTCCTTTTTACAAGCCATTTCTGAAGATTTGGGCATCATTTGCCTGTTTAACTCCACAAAAAATTCATTTCTATTTAATAAATTAGATTTTTTTGTTGTTTTTAATTATTTAATTGTAGTTTATTGAATTATAGTCTTTGTTTTTTTTTTATTTATTTTCTTATTATGAGTTAAGCCAGAGATGGTCAGGTCCTGTCATCAACGGCCACCGTCCTGCAGCTTTTAGACGTTTTCTAGCTCCAACACACCTGAAACAAATTAAATGGTTCTCCTCAAGGGCTTGCCATCAAGTTCTGCCCAATCATGTTCACCTATTAATCTGAATCAGGTGTATTGCAGCAGGAAACATCCAAAACCTGCAGGCCAGCAGTCCTTAAGAATCAAATGCATGACCCATTCCTCAGTGAAGCACTTCTTCCTTAGACTGAGAAGATCTTCCTTGGCTTAATTTCACTACATTTGACCAAATTTTTGAAGATTTAAACTCCAAATAATAGTTTGACTTAACCAGAAACCTCATATTAAACACAGGCCCTGACAGAGCGGCATCATGACTTACCATGCCCATCTATTCACACACATCCGAAGCCTCCATTACATCCCTACAAACAAAGAGCTTAACTCTGAGTTTTTTTAAGAGTTTTTTCTCCGTCTCCGCTGGAGATTAATGCATAAAAAACCCGGTAATGTTGCTACAACTAAAAACTTGTTATGCAGTTAATATTGTGCATGTAAATCTACTTACAGACTTTTTTTTCAGTAGTTTAACACCAAAAAAACTAAATTATAATTCTATAATTTATATTTTTGTTCTTTCAGAGGAATGAGCCGTTAGCCTGTTAAATTATTTTGGCCCAGGATGAACCCTCCACCCTGAGACACACCCATGCACCACCATCAATACACCCAGGAAAGAATAGAAAATAAGAACCCGTCTTCAACACGGTCGACGAGACGACATGTTCTAAGGATCGATGCTGACTAAGTAAAAAAGAATTACATTAAAAACAGGAATAATTCACCTCCTGGATGACGGGAATGTTGGCTATATGATAAAATCATTAATCACTGGTTAATAAACAAGAATGCTTCTTATTGATCATCTAACGCCTCAACAGGGGCAATCTGCCAAACAGCAGCTGATGAGTTCAAACCTAATGAGATGCTGTGTTTACTCTGATGCTGAGGAAGCAAAGCAGAAAACACACACACACACACACAGATGCTGAGTGACACTCATGCTAACATCGACATCCTTCCCTGCAGGATGGTAATTTTAGAGTTTCTCAATTAAGAGCAAAGCCTGTTAAGAGAAGTAGCTGCAGCCGTAAGAGATTAACGATGCCTTCGACTACTGACCTAGTAAAGATGAAGAGGAGGGGAAATGAGGAAGAGAAAACGGCACAGTGACAGCGAGAGGGACAAACACAAAGAATCAAGAAGACTTCTGAAACATATTTAACTATGAAAATCAAAAACGAGCAGTTTTACTGGAAATGTCAGTGCATGACTGGACGGGAGGAGATAAGAAGTGTGAGTCATGTGACTGGTATGAGGACAGATCAAACTCAGATAAACCACACAGCAGCACCCAGAGTAACCCGTCGTTCTTTGTAGCAGTTCAGGGGGGGAATGAGTCTTATGAAAAACCAAGCAGGTGGTTGGAAGAAGCATCAGAACATAACTTTAATTATCTTCATCATGGCTGCCTTGTGTACGTTGTTTTTGTTTGAAGCGCCACTTCTGCACATCCTCAGAAATTAATGCTGCGTTTTTGTAAGCTGCAATATGTGAATAACCACTAGGGGCAATGTAGAGACCAGTTTGACTAAATGTAAGACCAACCTGACGTAAAGCTTTAGACAAGCTTGTTGACCAAGCCAAGCCAACTTTATTTATAAAGCACATTAAAATACAGCGAGTACCAACGTGCTGAACACTGAGAAAACATAAAGGACATCAAATAGGTCTATCAATATAACACAAAGTCAAATCTAAAATTATACAAAACAAGATAAATAAAAATATCTAAAATCACCTTATTAAAAATTAAAATAATAAGTAAATCAACCCTCAAGCTGGGAAGAGAGAAGAGGTGGGTTTTCGGTAACAAGTGCAGCACACAAACAATTACGTTCATGACGGATGATTACACAAACGCAAGGTTAAAAAGTTCAAATATTCTCACCTAAAACGTGCAAGGTTCAATCAGTCAGTTCAACAGAGCTGAATAACATTTTTTCCACTTAGAAAAACTTAAAGTGTTTCTGTCCACGTCACGATCAAGGAACAAAACAATAGATGGATGGATGCAGGAGAGCAAAGCCGAAGGAAGAACACGAGCAGGAGCAGCCGACGTATTTCTGTGGCTGCATCCAAACCAGCAGCAACAGCCACAGCAGGTCGACGAGTAACTGGTCGGGACTGTGTGTGGGCACACAAATCTATAGACTGGTTCAACCACATCAAAGCGTGCAAATCTTATTATTTTATCATCCTTCTAACATTCCTGTGAGCATTTTTATATTTTTCTCAAGTCTCTTCTGAAAAGAAATGTGCATTTTTTTCTTTTTCTGTCCCGTTTTCTTCCTCTAGTCTTTAACTTCTGGCAGAGTCACTGCAGTTCTACATTTTTGGAAAACATGCCGTTTGGCTGCAAAGTGACCTCGTGGACCTTCACTGACTGGTGCCGGTGAATAAATTTACATCAAACAGACGTTGCAGAATAGATCCAGACAGTTTTAACTGCCAGTACAGAAAACTGACTGGGACCAAGCACTTCTCCACAACTCATCCCAACGCTGAAGCTGAAGTATAGAAGGATGGATTTCACTACGATGGTAAACGGTAATAAATAATTTTCTTAGAATGTAAAATTCAACAAGTGGTCTTATTAAAACAATGATTTTGAAGAAAACGTGAAGAGAAACACTCATCTTGCTTTTACCTTATTAGTTACACCACCTTTAAAATACTAGCTGTTGTCTGAAGAGGGGGAGGAGAGAAAGGAGGAGTACATTACTGCCGACACAAAAAGGCAAGAAGCTTACAGGGGGATTGCTGGGATTTGAACGGCTCTGCTCTTAAAAGAAAAAAAGACATTTAAATAACTGCAGGGTGACTGCAGCGTTTGTGTGGGAGCAGTTCAGTGTTCAGAGGAAAGAACCGACCCGGTGGACGATGAATCTGAACTCTGCCGAGAGGGACAAGCCTCGGCTAACGGCCTCATCGTAACACAATCTAGCTAATTCACAAATTGTCTCTCTGAAGCGCAATCTGTTAAATTCATCCCAAAGAAATCCAATCAAAGGCCGACTTGCTCTACAATGTCAGCGCCACAGAGAATTACATAAGAGCAGCAGTGAACGCCCCCCCTGCAGCAGCAGTCCCAGTGGTACAGCCCTGCCTCTACAGACATGAGAGGCAGTGGAGCGGTCCACAGTGACGGGGGTGTGCCGATTCCTCGCCGTGGCTTGGTAGTAAAGTAGATGAATGGGATTAGGGCTCAGGCCCCGCTGGGGGGCTGTCTGTGTGACTTCCTGCCAGGATGGACCAGATTACCATCACAGCCTGATTTGCATGGCAAATTCTTATGGCACCTGCACATACGAGCACACGCATGTACGAGCACACGCACGTACGAGCACACGCACATTAACACGAGGCTAACGGATTGTAAACTATACACCAAGAGAGAGACATGCATCCAGGAGAGACAGAAGTTAATTCACAAAAGTAGAAATCACTACTGACTGACTTCATTCTTAGCCTTTAAAAAAAAACGTGGAGCCACCGCATTGGGAATCACCTGGTCGCTGCTAAAACCCCGTCTTTTGTCTGTCAAACCGTCTTATACTTGCTGTTTTTTACACATGGAAATAAATAAATGGGAATACAGGATGTGTCCTTGTGACAAAGAGAGTAAAGATCAAATTTAAAATGAGGTTTTTTCTAAGTTGTGTGATATGCATCAACACTGGTAAAACTTCTGAGTTAGGACCCTGAATGAAGTTAAGTGACTTAAACAAGAATGAAAGAAAGAAAACACAAAACAATGAAAAAGAAATGATCAGATGCAACGACTGCAAAAAAAAAAGCAGAACTAGAAAATAAAAAAGTAGAAATAAAAAGTAGCTGAAGACATTTGTACAGTGATGGATGTTAATAATGAAACTAGTTATTGTTTTCATTTCTAGGTTCGTTCTTCTGAATAACTGGTCTGTAAATATAAAGATGAAATAAATCTGTATAAAGACAGCTAAGTGATGATGCTAAACTAACATTTATTATATAAATATACAGAAATAAGAATTATTCTGGACGCCTTCTTTCTCTTCGCTGCTGTTTCCTGTAACATGACGAAGCGATCTCGTCACATTCAGCCTCCGTGTTGTGTGTTTTTGTGTGATTGTGTACCTGCTGGTGGCCCGCTCTGGTGTGTGTTCAGTCAGCTGAGAGTCACAGGCTGAAGGAACTGGAGCAGATTAAAAGTCAGCCTGCCTCGGCTCTCACAGCCACTCAGTTCATCCTTTCATCTCACGGGACTTAAACCCATAAAACAGCCAATCAGATCTGACAGTTCACACAGTCATTAGGAGGCCTGAGTGAAAAGTGTGTGTGTGTACAGTTTACACACTGACAGGTGAGGAGAAAACCTCTGGAAACCTGGATGGACATCGTCCACCTGGAAGCCGTTACGGAGCATCTGGATGTCAGACGACCCCGGGACGGGCAGAGGGTTAGGGTCTGCAGATGGAAATTAGCATCTTGCGCCATATTTACGACAATAAATTGTACATTTATTAATATGCACTGTCCCACTCAAATACGTAGAATTAAATAAATATTAACTCCTTCTCTTCTCTGACGCTACAAACTCATTTTGTTAAAAACTAAATTTGTTTTTTGGTGTTTTAACAAAGTCAGCGTGACTCAAAAAGAAAAACCAGCCTGGCATCAGCTGCAGACCCTGAGGTTTTTCTTGTGACTCTAGTCAGACAAATATGTGGACTGGATAAAAACCAGCTAACAAATTGCATCGCTCTCCAATGTGCCGTGATCTTTATTATATTATTATATTTAGTCTCTTGTTGCTTGTCATGTTTCATCAGGACTTTAAGAGCTGTAATTCACCTGTGTGGGTTTGTATTTTTACAACACATGAGGTTAAACGTCAAACACTAATAGAATCATATTTTATTGTCCAACATCATGATGGAGACAAACCAGAAAGAAAAGAATAACCTTCTTCATCTACAACAGCAAATATTCCATTTGTAGAAAACAAAGATATTTAAATATTCATTAATTAGGAAAAAAAATGATAGAAAAATGAAAAATAAAAAATAGAAAAAATAAATATTTTAAAAAAGACAAAAGCAAGACATTGAAAATTTGTCAAAAAATAATAATATAAAAAATGAGAAATACAAAAGATAGAGAATAAAAAGATTTAAAAATAAAAACAGAATAAGCTAGATTAAAATATTTTACAAATAAAATTATTTTCAAAAGAAAAATAAGAAAAAAAGTATAAAAATTCATAAAGAAAGAAAATATTTTTAAATTATTTAAATAAAAATATTTAAGAAAAAAGAAAAAGCCATGAATGAGCTTAAAAATATTTGTTTAAAAATGTTAAAATTAATTTTAAAATAAATAAAAGGCAGAAAAGATAATTAAAATATGTTTAAATGTTTAAACAACATTAAAAAGATATTTTTAATTGGTAAAGTTTTAGTAAATGAAAAAATAAAAATAAATAAAAAAGCAAGCATAAGTGTGATTTTATGAGAATTGAATGAATAAATAAAAAGAAAAGAGTAAGAAATAAGAAAGGATAAAAGAAAGGAGTTGTGAAGGAAAGAAAGAAGGATAAAAGAGAACAGGTGTGAGCAGCTTCGTCTGGTAGCAGATCAGCGAGAAATAACAACACGAACTCATCCGTGAGCTCGTATTAAAAATATTCCAACGTTTCACAAAAAGACAAACTACTGTGCTGGAGCAGAAGGCTTGAAGGAGGGCTGAGGAGGACGTGTAGGGTGAGAGCTGTGAGTATATACGTTCTGCAGACCAGTGCAGCAATCGATGCTCGCTGCAAACCAACCTCAGTCCCCTATACTGCTTTCAGAGCAGCCTCCATGATTAATTCATAGCCTGCTTTCTGACCATCACCCCGTCTTCCTTCATCTCGACAGCTCTGCTGCGTCTTACACCCCCGACACTCTCAGCCTTCACAGAGAAAAACACGTATCCAGAAAAAGGAGCTGAATTTTCAGCTGCTTTTTAAGCAAAAAGGGAGCAAACGTTTGTCTGAAAAGGCATGTCGGGCGTATTTAGAGCTGCAGTGAAGGAGAGTCGCTAACTGGAAGTAAGAAGATACAAACAAAACCAGCATTTTGGTTGTGTTTGTTTTCCTTTACTAGTTTTTTTATTTATGTATTTATTGACATGTTTGAAATAAAGCATTCATTTCTTCATAGCTGTGAGTGTTCACCGTCTTTGTTTGTGAGTTGAAAACTTGCTCACAGTTGATCAAAGTTTACTAAGTGTTGCTGGAGTTTTAATCCTTTTAAAACTTTTCCCTTCTCCGTGCCAGTAGCCGAGGTTGTGCCAGAAACTTGAACTTTGCTGAACTTGGTCCAATAAAAGACACTGATGTGTTGGACAAACTGTCTTATCGCCTCAGGACACCAGAACAGGACAAGATGGGACTTCTCCTGCCTGTTGTCTGCAGGGCAGCCACAGCCTGTGAGATGTGCATGTAAACTAAATGTTTCATGTCATTTTACATGAAAATGCATCTATAATTATTAAAGAAACATAGCTAAACTAAGAAAATTACTAATTTTATATTGTGAACTGAATACATTTTAAAAGCAACTGACTACAAATTCTGTAATCTTTGTAAACGCCTGAGACATCACGGTGCATTCAAGTACATCTGGAAAACTGAGAAATCTAAATCTAAAGTTAAATATTTCTAATAAAAGACACTGATCTGCTGCCGGATAATCGTCTTCTGCTCTTTATCTTAGTCAAAACACAGGGTTAGAATAAGCCATCATCTCAGATCTAAGCTCCAATAACAGAAGAAAAAATGTGCCCACACTTGACAGGATTTAAAAGATGATGGCTTAGCAGGAAGTGAGGAACCAATAAGAGGAAAAATGGGTTTTTAAATCAAAGCAGCTGTGTGGACGCAGTCTGAAAGTCAGAGTGTCACAGAGGTCATAAACAACAGCACGGCGCTGCTCCTTCTGTCTCCTCAGAGCTTTTTCTCCCCGACTCCAGCCACACTGACTGAGCGATATTATGCTAGCAACGTCATCTGATAGTCTTGACCTAATTTTTTTTCCTTGAACTAAATGCTCACACTGTCACAGCGTTCAGAGATTACACAGAGCCGTCAGGAAGCACCCACAGAGGCCGGACAAAACTTCCAAAGGATGCACAGTCCTCCCTGTTACAGTCTGTTATGAATACAGAGAGGGCCACTGTCGCTACACAAAACACACAAATATGCGCACACACTTACACACTGGAGCAAATAGTTCACACTCAATGGCTGCAGCCATCACAACCATTCAGTTTTCTCCCCTGACACACACACATGTAGATACACAATGAAGCTCATTGATCGTTTTACTAAAAATCAGCTGGGTGCTGGTTATGTAAGAACCCGGGGGGATCAGGAAGGGGGGAGAACAGGGAGAGATTTACTGCATGGCCAGAGAAAATGTGGAGAATGCAGGATGCTGTACTGAGCCAAGATAACTGGAATATTCTGGCTTTATCTTCTTCTAGCTGTAAACGTCTTCATTATTCTAATTAACAATCTGATTGTGTCTCTGCTAAATGTCCCCTCTTCCTCACATCCAACACATTTTCCATATTTTTGCAGTCCATTAAAAACACCCGCTCTGTCTCAGCAGGCTCAGAGGCCTCCAGGCAAAGCCCATAAATGTGAGTGTTTGATTTCCCTGAAGGCCCCCCCACTCCCACTCCTCCTCTCCATCTCCGAGCAGCAGCGCAGGCGCTCCGGCTCGGCCGGCGGCTGGCTCTCCCTGCCGCAGCTCTGACAGCGCTTGCTTTTCCTGTCGACGCAGTCAGCAGCAGAGTGCTGGAGACTGTGATTAAACGGGAAGTAACGTGGGAGCGCGAAGGGGGGGGGGGGGGGGGGGGCATGGACAGCCAGAGATAATGAGGAGGTGAGTGAAGCAAACATACAAGGCAAGAGAATAACTGATACAAGAAAAGGAAAGAAGAAGACCAGGAACGAAGATTTGTTACTGAAATCTACACACAAAGAAAAAAAGATTTAAAAATGTGCAAATATTCAAATTAGTAAAAATAAAAGTCCAGGCTGAGGTTTGTCCACTGTTTGACCCGAGAGGCAGAGAGATTGTTTGGTGACTGAGGGGAAAAGGAGGACGAGATCTACCGTGAGAGGAGACCCGAAGCGATGGAGTTAGAAGATTAAAACTAGGCCACATGGAAAAATCCAGCTGTAATGATCCAACTCTGGGACGGCCAATAACTCCCATGTCTGCCTCTCATGTCTCTTTGTGTCTATTTTTTTCTCTCCTGCTCCATTCTCACTTTTCTCTGATATTCTTTCAAACCCTGTTCTCTACTCTGACCACGGCTTTGTTTCTATCTCTTAACATCTTCACTTGTATTTCATTTGCTGCATCACTTCTTTTTTGACGCATCTAATTCAGACTCGTTGAGGTCTAGTTCATCAGTCCAGGTGGGTTTCACTTCTCAGAGGGACAAAGACCGGAAACACGAGAGAACGATGAAGACAAAGACGCTTCAAGCAAGGCTCCTCTGCATCTTCACAAACAAAAAGGAGTGTACAAAGCAAACGCAGACCTGGAGAGACAGGAAGAGCATGACCGCCACTTCCTGCACTGCATGAAAATGTGGGCCGACTCGACTCCAAACTCTTCCAGGTACTCTGTCCACGTTTTAGGTCCCTAAAGTTGGACTTTCGAGTCAGAATAAATGGAAAAATTTGACTTTTTAAGGACCCAACAGGGCTGGCTGGTAAATCAGCAGCATGATAAATTAAAAAAATTAGCATTTAACAGACACATGGAGGTATGGATCTCACCAAAGGACACTTCAACATAAAAACTGGGAAGGTTGGAAATCAAACCAGCAACATTCCAACTGAGGAAGAACCACTCTGCCTACCCACTTTATAAAAAATGCTCATATGACTCCACATGACCTGGAATATAAGCGTAAAATTCCCTCCTCATGTTAGAAAACAGCCACAGAGGTTTGCTTCATTGAAACAATCCAGTTTGGAAAGTTGACACAAACTGGACGGGATCCCGTTAATGAGCAGGACAAATCGAAAACCATCATTTAAGAAGTTGCAAGAAGGAAGTTTCCACTGACAGGTTTAAAGCAGGAAAAGGAAAAACGGATGTGACCGAGGCTGGTACGGCAGCTAGCTAGTAGCTGTAATTCAGTAGAGGAAGTAGTCGTTTTAACCAAAAAGAAACTTCAAGGAGGATAAAAACAACTGTGGACATCCATAAATAGAACATTTAAAGAGCTCTTCATATCTGGGATATTATCTGATATCTGGGAAAACGCTGGCTGGTCATTTGGCTTTAATCTGCCACCTCAGACCGGTCTCCCGTCTTCTGCACCATTTCATCTAACTGCACAAAAAACATAGAAACAGAAGCCAGCTGGTCAGCTGATGAGTTAAAGGTGTGAAAAGTAAGAACATCCTGATGCAATCCTTCTCCAACAATCAGCAGCCAACAGACACAACTTTACAGAAGGTTATGTTTGCCCACATTTCATCTAAAAGACATTTTAATTAAAATATAAGTCGACTCTAAGCTTGGAAAGTTCATTCATTTCCTGAGACAGTTAACAGAGTTGAAATGCCTCACTTAAATGTTTGTCCCTTCAGTACACAGCCATGCAGACGGCGCACACACACACTTTTCCAAGTCTATATTTGTAAAGGGTACATTTATGGCTGAGGTTCCGGACCATCTCATTCGATTGTTCTGTTTCCTCTCAGGTTTCCTGGCTTATTTTTGGCCCGGAGCATATTTTCATGTTGCTGCAGCAGTCGTGTTTTAACAAACTTTTAAGCTGCTAAATGTTCTTATACTTGTCTAATTAGGTTTATTAACAAAAAAAGCTGAGGGGAATCACACACAGCACTGCTTCCTACATAATAATTATGGAGCTACTTAAGAAAACATTCAAACACTGCCGTCAACCGGCCGGAAACCAACCGATTTCCACTGACTCAGAGTGTGTATGTGTGTGTTTTCTGAGTCAAGTCCCAGTGTTTTTCCATATATGACCCTCGCACTTCTGTTTTAATATCCTGCCATTGTTACACAGCAATTACACACACTAGCAAAGACTCACAAACACACAAACACACCTTGTGAATGATTTAAACCGTATCAAATGACGACCTCCAGTTTCAGTGAATTAAATCCCCCAAGCAGAGAGCCAAGTTCCCATTTCTGCCTATTCTCCCTGACAACCGCTTCCAGTGACTCACACACTGCTGACAGCCGGATGAAAACCAACACACACACACATATATAAGAACAGAACAGTGGTTTTGTTTGCAGGACACTAAATAAGCTGCAAACCTACGAGCCAGGAGACGTGGACAGAAAAGAAAACAACAAGGTGTGACAAAGTAAAGAGCAAATGAGCTGATGTCCCTTTGGAGAGTAAAACATGATCACACAGTGACACAGCAGCACGAGACCCATCGTTGTGTACGTACTCCAGCCTCCAGGGTTACAGTCTCGCTGTGGTGCTGATGATGAAGTTGAGCTTGGACTTTGCAGCCTTACAGGACCAGAAAACCTGGTCCCTCATGAGACAGAGGATGCATTCACACCAGGACAGTCCGCTAGACTATCAGTTTAAAAAGCTGCAGATTTGTTAGTTTATAAACGTTTTTAAAACAGACAGCAAGGTTTTCCTAACCCTAACCAAGTAGCTCCGACATCTACACCAAAGTAAACAGGAACAATGAGCTAAATTAAATAAAAAAAGAAAGAAACAAAACAAAAGCTTACAGAAGAGCCTCATTTTTTTAAAACCAATAAACAGCTTTATTTTCTATTCAGACACATGAGAATGGTGGCAGAGAAATGTCAAGCATGGTTTAAAGGTACATAACGTAATCCTGTTAAATGTGAAAACGTGCTTGTATGCATCAATATTTCTGAAAGGTCATGAGACCCACGAGGGCCATGTAAAGCTCCATTTAAAATCACTGGGCTTATTCATTCATTCATGTTCATTAATTACATCTCTCATATGGGAAATAATGCCTCTGATGCCTTATTTATCAAAGCAAATCCAGTGTGCTTGGAGATAAACTGAAGGCTAACTGATTAACAACAGCCACTTAAGGAGAAATGGACCGATATGAATCCATCATACCAGGGAAGAGAGACTTTATGAAGCTATTAGTGTTTCCTCTAGAGCAAGTTTAATAACTTATTTAAATTTATTTTAGCACCCAATAACTCCAGTCATATAAACAAAAATCCCTTACATGTATAAAACACAGACCTCAGTCTAAGAGAGGCTTTTGTTAAACTGAACTATCAGAGCGTCATAAAACAGAAGATAACTGAAGGTGTTGTAAAGTATATTTGACATATGTCTGCTTCTGCAATAAAGCACCATGGTTTGAGCCAATCATACACCAAACAAAGGATAATGGCATCTTATACCGACTTTAGATCAAGTCATAAGGCCTCCAAATAAAAACCATCTATTCTTTGTATTTACTTTTCTCCCTCCAACATAGACACACCTGACAGCAACACATAAAGAATAACACCCAAACTTTAAGAGTTATGTTTCATTAAAATGATCAGTCATTTAAAAACCCCATCTTTTCATCAGCAGCAGCATCACAGATGTGACCCAAGCCTTCTGGCTGTCAGCATCCCCCCATCCTCTCCCCTGACATGCTCCCCACCCCTCCCCACTGTCAATGCCAGCCAGTGGAGGCATTCATTTTTAAAGCGCCCTGTCATTGGGATTATAAAACATCAGTCTCAATGCTGGTGGTAAAGACAAACAACAGACAAAAACAGACAAAGTTGAGCAGCCCAATAAGGTAGCTCTGGTTCTGGTCTTTAAGTTGTTTTAAAACCCTTATCAGACAAAGACTCAGCCTCGGCTTTAGTGTTTACAGGACAAACAGCAAACACAAGGCGAGACATGAGGCCATATGGGGGAAATCCGCTGGTGGGGACAGGTGGATTTCATGAAAAAGGCTTCCTCTGGTGTTTCCACAGCACACTGTGCTGTCCTGGTGCAGGAGGCCAGCTATGTGGCAGAGCTGGATGCCCTTCTTTATTTATCCAAAATATCCCCAATGAAACAATCCAGATTATGATACGGGCAGACTGAGCTGGATGACAGCCCAATAAATCAATATGCACTTTCTGTCCCACGTTTTCAGTTCATCCCATTATTTTCTCTTCATCTCCTCACAACATTCCTTTCATACCATCACTGTGCAGCTACATTTCAAAATTAACTCTGCATGCATATGCATCCTCTTGGAGTCTAGATTTTGTACAGTATGCATAACTTTTATCTTTTTTTATCTTACCTTTATATCTCTCCAGTACATCCTCATAAGCTTGGGCGAACTCCTTCTCCTGGGAGTGGTTTGTCGGCAGAAGACCCGGTATAAATCCGGCCATGGTGAATCTGCAGGCTGCCTAGAGAGTATAGAGGGCTCGGCCTGCAGAGTACCGCAGTGAACCGGCTCCTTCTCGCTACGGCGTCCGAATCAACAGCACCCCGTGAGGGACTAGGGGATTTGAGGCATTGGCGCTCACTGAAAGCCCGGTGGCTCACTTCAAAAGCAGGGTTAGATAATCCTCCGTGACACTTAAGAGAATAAAAACAGACAAAAGGAGCTGTTTTCACCAAATATAAGACACTGAAAATGCGGCTGAATGTTACATAAACGTTATCTATCCATAATTGCGGTTAGAGTGTGTGCAGGACCGCACAGTCGCATCGCTCGGTGTCTCTCCTGTAAAGTCGGCTTCCACCCGGCGACTACTACTTTTTATGGCCCCTGTGTGTGAAGGAGGGAGTATATCCTACACACTGATGAGTGTCAAAAGAATGGGGGCGTCAGCGTGTTAGATTCCGTCCCCAAATCGGAGAAGACCGTATCCGGAGTCGAGCTTCCTATCCCAGGCTGTCTCGGAGTCCTAAGGTTCCGCAGCGAGCAGCCCGAGCTCCCAGCATGCTTCCCAGCCGTAATGGCCGCTTCTATCCGAGGCTTTGCGGTCTCTCTGGCTCTTGTGTGAGTGTGTACGTGTGTATTTCTCGTCTCTCTCTCCCTCCCTCTGCTGCTGTTGCTCGGGTTTCTCGGTTCCTCCTGCTGGGACTGTCTTCCATCCCTCTCTACCGGCCACACCAGGAAGCTCTGCCGCAGGAATTTCCAGAGCCGGTGAGGGAAGCTACTTAGCGGCTAGCTTACGCAGCAGCCGTTAGAAAAATGGAGCTGTAGCGCCACCGGATGGAGGTCCCAGCTCGGTGACGGAACCGGACGAACACTGTTCAAAGTCTGGCTGTGAATTCATGTCCACCGAGAGTCTGTGAAATAAACTTATTCAGTAAAGGTTTGATTTGTTAAACCTGCTAATAATTAAGTTTTTTGTTTGTTTGTTTGTTTGCTAGCACGACCAATAATGGCGGTTAGAACCCATCCTAAAGATAATGAATAATAAATTAGCTCATTACAATAGATTTAAATTTACACGTTTCCTTTGGACTGGCAGTGTCACTGTAAATTAATACAGCTTCAGATGGATCAGCCGTATTGAGATAAAGCATTTGTGCTTAATATGGTTGTTATATCTTTCCTTCTTATTTATTTATTTATTTTATTTTATTTAACAACTTTTGTTGGTTTTGTTTCTCTCATTCTTAGTATGTCTTCTAGATAAATCATTATTTTTTTACAATGATTTTATGACTTATTGTAGTAATTTAGTTCAACTTGTTGACATTAAAATGTAATTTTATGGTCCCAGTTGTGTTTTGTGGTCTTTTGTCTATTTTTTTTTATTATTTTTTTACTCTATCCCACGACCCTGTAAACCAAGTTAGCAATCTTTTCATGCCTAAAACCCCAAGCTCCTCATACACATATATAATAATAATGCATTTTTGCAGGATTATGTAATGGCTGTGATGATAGATCCATGCTTTATAACATCAAAAAAACCTAAGCTTGCAAAGTGCAAATAACAGTTTTGTATAAAATACTGAGGTAAATTCTTTATTACTGTGTTTGTTAAATTTTAAATATGTATGACAGGACATAGTGAATTAAAAGGAGCACACTGCCATCTAATGGTTAATTCTATCAACAGTACAGACATCTGTAGCAAATTTTCAAACCAAGTCAAACCTTTTTTAGTAGGTTTATAAGCCCACAGAGCTTTAAATAGAGTTAGAGTTCTCTGAGCTAAATTAAACCTTTTCTTGTCCTCAGCACAAATAAGGAGGGACTGTTACAAGTCAGGCCATATGTTCAGTTTAATCAAATCTAAAAAATGTGCACGCCTCTGCGCTTAACCTCAGCGAGGTATACCATGTTAGGTTAATTCTGCCTGTAAGTCGGTGTTTTCCTGCTGGGTGAAACCACAGCCACGAGTGAATAATCCCTGCATGTGACCCTCCTGAAGTCAGGCCATGTGAAGCAGCCTCAGTGAAAGGGCTTGGAGATTATGTAATTTAATTCCACATAGACACATACGGATAACCTTAACGTGAGGCACAATGTCATGTTCATGCAGCTTCCAGCTGAAATGCATGACATTTATCCATTCACCGAGAAAGAAGAAATAAGAACGGAGGCAGACATGGATGGTAGATGTAACACTGGAATCGATACTGGACCGAAATGAAAGATGCACCAATGACTCCACGATGCAGACAATGGTCTACTGCGTTAACTTGGAAGTCCAGGGGTTTGACATTTATATGTTTTTATAAAACAGAAGAAATCTCATCTATGTAGTTAAAGGTATTTTAGTTTGAGAGGAAAGTTGAAACTTTCTGCTCCAACCCTTTCTGCTGAATGTAACTTAAAGAAAGCCTCATATTCTTATAATTTCTCTTTTGTCAATCATGGGTCACTGTTGCTGTAACAGTTTTGATTTTTAGCATCTACATTTTCCTGCAAAAAACAACAACAATGAATCAAAAAGAAAAATATGAAAGTGTCAGCATTTAAAAGGATCTTCGTCCATCATCAATAAGACCCCACAGCACTGCAGAAACATGACCGGTTGTTTGCACCAAAAAACACAAAGTTTCTCCAGGTTGCAGAAGATTGAACGCCACCAGTCTGAGAAAAACAACCAGAAGGTTGGAAAATAAGGACTGGAAGAGGTTTCCACACAGACCATTAAACATCCCACAGAAAGACGAAGAAACACTCTGGAGATACAAATCTAACACACACAGCCACAAACAAAGTCTCAAATCCCCTATTATTTATTTATTTGTTTATTTATTTATTTATTTATTTTCCATTGTAGTTACTGTGTTGTCCTGCAAGTACAAACATAGGGTATTACCTATATGTTTTCATGTAGTAGTTGTTGTTGTTCATGTTTTTCTAAAGTTGTCTTCCTGTGAGTGCTCTTGATGATCCTCTGCTTTGTTTTCTTAAAAAGGCCAGCTGGTAGGCTGGTTTTTCTGTTGGGGGTATGAGTGTTGCTTTTCTTTTCTATTTTTTGTATTTTTATCTCCTTTTTATTGTCATCATCCCTTTTCTTTCCTTCCTCCTGTCTACCATTAAAGCCCTTGAAGCTTGTTGTTGCAAGTACAAACCACTTGTAGTTTTTTTTTATTTTGTTTTAATATCTAATTAATTTATTTTATTAATTTTGCTGCTTCTATTCCCGTTTATTTATTTTTATATTATCTATTATTGATTTTTATTTGTTTTATTTATTTATTTAATTGTTATTTAATATTTAATAGTATTCTAATTTATTCCAGTCTTTTCCTTTTTGTTATTTTTTCCTGGATTTTGTCTTGTACTTATTTTGATTTTTATTCTTTGGCTTTCAGCCCAGTGTGAGACTGTTCCTGTTTTAGTGTGCAGTGGTTTGTTTTACTTATTGGTTTTATTTGTTTATATTTGTTCTTTTAAAATTGCTTATTGTTTTAAAACCGTTTTTAAAACAATGAACAATTATTTTTATTATATTTTATGATATTATTTATTTCCTGGTTGATTTTTGTACTTTGTGTTGCTTTGTCCATTTATGTACAGCACTTTGTTTCAGCTGTGGTTGTTTTAAAGGGCTATATAAATAAAGTTGAGTTGAGTTGATATAATTTTAAACAAATTCAGGTATTTGGGGGTTAATATGTAATTCAGCAATAACAAAATTTTAAATAACAAAGAGAAATACTAAAGTATCAAGAGGAGCATTATATCTGCAGAGCTTCTTTCTCTTTTTATCCTTTAAGTGTAACATCATTCAAGTTAGCAAAAGAAGAAAAAATAAGAAGCCAGACTTTCTGTAATCTTGATTTGGGCAGCATCAGACACTTTACACTGACCTGTGAATCATTCAAGCACAAAAAAAGGCTCCTAACTTAAGGGATGAACCAGTGTTATGTCAACACAACAGACAATTTAGCAAAAAATCAGTATTAAACATGATCTTTAGGCTCTTTGTTCCCAGCAGCCTGTCACACAGACACGTCATTTGTTCCTCTTTTCTTTGGTTTTATCTATGAAAAACAGCAAAGATCAGTATGACACACTTTAACAGACAGAAAACAGGATTTCAGCAGCAACAAGGTGATTCCCAAAGAGCTGTTAGCTGGAAACTTGGCTTATCTCAGCATGGAGGCAGAAACTGGACACGTGGAGGACAAAAGAAGAGTCAAGACTGAAAACTGTCTACAGCAGATGAGCAGAATCTAAAAGCGATGTCCTGAAGAAACGGGAACAAATCCAGCAAAGACCTGAACCAGGACCTGAGAGATGCATCTGGACCTTCAGCTGATCCATCTACTGTTGCCTCAAGCCTCATCAGAAACGGTCTCCATGGAAACGTGGCTGTCAAGAAGCCATTTTAAGGAGGGGAAATGGGGAGAAAAGGATGAGGTGTCACATCACACAAGACTGAAGATCTGTGGCAACAAGTCTGATTAAGGGATGGATCCTCTTTTCCCTTTGAATTAGCATGTTTTAATAAATCACTGAACCAATTTCCCATTTTACTGAAAATAACTAAGAAACAAGGAACACCTTTGCTCTATAACGTATTGTTGCAATTCAAAGGAAAAATAAAAAAAGGTTCATAAAGAAAGAAAAACATGTCACTGTATGCGGTTGTTCATCTGTAGCCACCAAACACACACAAATCAACCATGAGGTGGAGCAGAAAAGGGACACAGCTTGTCTCGTGATGGACAACAGAAAGATTTAGTCCCCTCATCATGTGCATTAACAGCAAACAGAAAACCATGAACATGAGTAAAGTAGTAGAAATCATGTTAAGGCAGAGCTGATAGAAACAGACACACTATCCTGATTTCTCTCTGCAGCTTGTCTTCTTTCTTTGTATGAGCACACATGCATGTATACTTGTGTGTCTGCTCCATGCAGAGTCCAGCTGCAGAATGAATGATGTGCTCCATGAGCCAAAAGGACATCCAGTCCTCAAAACACGAGCATGACGACACTTCAGCAGCTCTGCGCCTTCGGACTCCAGCTTTAAGACAACAAAAACCTCCCTCACCACAAATATTTCACATCGGATGCTCAGCCCATCCGCAGAACCTCTAAAAAAATGAAGCATATCTCCAGCATCAAACAGTGTGATCTGATTATCTGCGCCTGCATTTTTGTTTGAATTACAGTCTAATAAAGCTCCACATCCCAAATAACACGCAGCAGAGTGAATCAAGTCTTTTGTGAGTTGGTGTGTGACTTGGATTTGCCGGACTTTAGTTTTGACCTTTGCTCTCCGGTTTTGACTTTGAGAAGCAGCAGCAAACTCAATCACAGATCATAAAATCCAGCTCCACCGCGGGTAAAACATGTGTGAGTGAGGTATGTGTAAAATTCAATAATCAGGCGGTTAGTGTGAGGACAGTATGTGAACTATTTCACTGCATCTAATTTGGTTTGATCCAAATACCTTAAACCTATTTTTTAAGCTCGTCTCCTTTACTCTAAAATTTGAAAACACAAATAACTCTGCTTCCGCAAACATTGAGAAGTTGAGTAAAATCCTTCTAAATTAATTCAGTTTCATGTTGACATGGAAATACACAAACAAAGACCAAATATTAAAGCTCACTTTACATTTGATTTGTTTTGGATGCAGGAAAACACTAGAAAAGTTGGGAAATACTAAATTAATTTCACAACATTTTATTCATTTCGTTCATTTACTTTGATTCAGACTCAGACAGTCTGCTAAATACACACTGATCTGAGTCAGGTAAGTTAAGCTGGGAAACTTCTAAAACCTGCAGGACACCAGACCTTGAAGACCAGGACTCAGGATCCCTGGTCTAGCGTAGGCCTATGCTAGAGGAGATCTCACTCAGTTCTGAAGGTTCCCGAGCAAAATCAACAGGTCAACAGACGCCCACAGACAACCATGTCCTCGAGGGCCACACCCCTGCAGATATTCAATGTGTCCCTGCTCCAACACACCTGACTCAAATTAATGAGTCATTGTGCAGAAGTTCATAGTTTGTTGGATCCATTTCATTTAATTCAGGCGTTGAAGCAGGGAAACACGCAGGACAGCGCCTCTTTTTTAGAGAACTTTATTAACCCCTTACGATGCAGACGTACCGGTCCCGGTAAATGACTACTAATCAACCACATTGCAGCCATGTGTGCAAGCCCCTCCGTCATGAATGCCCACAATATACACATCAAATGAAAGCTCAAAGTCTCGTCTTTCCGATGATATAAACCATTTTGACACGCAACAACCACAGCGCTAACACTAAAGCCTTTTTTACAGAAAAGCAGAAAGTTTAAATGCTGACTTTCCTTATCTTTGAGGGCTCTCTATAGGTCAAACATCAATATTTCCCATCAAGATTGGTCTCATTCTGTCCGTACAGGTTAGGCGAGGACAAAAAAATATTTTTTTCTGTGTGTTCTAAAGGTATAACTTTTTATCAGTAATACTTACAGTGATTCTGGTTGCTGTGGGTGAAACTACAGAGTGTTACCTTTACAAAGAGCCCAAGCCGGTACTTACAATCCCGAGGGTTCAATAACAGCAGTAATTCTAATTTGGATTATTACAGGCGTTTTTACCAAAATGACCCCGCTTGATAAAGGGTTAACTTTTTTTCATCAGTTTGCTTGTTGTCTCGCTTTTGGTTTTGGTTTTTCTTATTTCTCTTTTCACTTCAGCTGCAGTTTCCTTTCATGGTTTTCTTTTTTATTTCTGTTTTCCTTTGTTTTACTCATTTCAGTATGTTTCTACTTTCCAGTCTTCCAACACTTCTCTCTCAAGTCTTCATTCCTCCATTAATCCCTCCATTTTTCTTTTCTCCTTGTTTGACCTCCCTCACATCGTATTTAAAACTCATCCTTTCTTTTCTCCTCCTCTTTGAACTTTGCCCTCTTCTCCCCGCTGTCCGTTACCTCCTCCCCCTCTCTTTGTCCAACTTCATTCCTCACCTTCTCCTCATTACTTTCTACACCGACTCCATCATTCACTCCTCTTCCTCACACTTTCTTTTAATGTACCGACTCCCTCCTCTTTTCTTCTGCTCCAAATTAAAATTCGAACACTCTCGCTTTGACTATTTGTTTCCTCCCCTCCTTTTATATCCAGTGTCTCCACTCTCACCCCCGCCGTCATTGTTTCCCCTCGCCTTTTATATCCATGGAAACAGAGGAGACCGCATCACCATGGCAACAGGGGAATAGCCAGGGCCTTTGGGCTGAGGCCTCCTTTCAGCTGCCTGCAGAGAAAGATTTGTGGAAGGAAGAGCAGCAGGCAAGACGGTGGACGCCTAAGTTACATGCAGGCACAGACGTTTGGGGTCCTGATGTTCACGTGCATGAATCATATCTGCTGCAGCCTCACATGCACACTTTGATCTGAGCCATCGGGTTTTGTCCTTGTTTTAATGTGCAAATGATTGCTAAAAATATCCCTTTTTATCTTTTCAGTATCAAAAACACAAAAATTTTGCTCCTAAATTCTATTTTTTTAACATGAACGAACAGACCTGTAGAGACATTGGTTTTAAATGGAGCTGCTGTTCTTAATCTCTGTGGGTTTGTGATCAAGGCAAGTCACAGACATTTCTGGAAATTATGTCAACTTGTGGGGAAAAAGGCAAAACACGTCTTATTTAATGGTTTAAAATTAAGTTACTCCCAGAGTTCTGTGATCATACATGCTCATGCATTCATTCTCATTACTGATCCTAAAGTACTCATGTTATTCCCAAATTAAAAAAAGGATAAAACATAGTAATTTTGCATTAAAGCAACACCACATAAGTTTCCAACCTTAAAACTCTGTTTCCGACTCATTTTGATGGTACACTGACATCTATTATGTACATTGCTGGAGCCGTCGTTGCTCTGCAGCATCCAGAGGCTGAGAAACCACAACTTGTTTTCCAGGCCAGAGCAGCATGTGACAGCTGCGCTTGCTTTACAGCACCACATCACTCGCCACCAACTGGCTGTTATGAATGTACACTATGGCTGATTCAGAAAAGAAACACAAGAGGACGTCATCTGAAAAGGAGAGGAAAAGAAAGAGAAGGTGACAGAGACAAGAGTCAACATCAGAGTGACTTTTACTGGCTCGAGAGGTCTCTGAGAAGAGACAGGATGCAAGACAAATGCTGAATTAACCTTCGTTTGGGGGGGGGGGAGTCAAAATATGATCATCTGCCAAAGTTCAGTAGTGTTGCTTTAAAGACTAAAAAAAAATGCAATAATGGTATTTTCCTTCTTCAGTTTCCGTCATGCTCCTGATGACGTTTCCATTCTGATCTCAATGTGATGAAATGAAAAATACTTTAATCCCAGAGAGAAGCTGCAAGATAACAATATCTTGTATGATAATAAATAAAACCTGAAAGCAAATTTTGGAATTTTTTTGGAAGCAAAATATAAAGAAATGAGCTGTGACTCATGACTTTTGCACCGAGCTCTACCAGAAATAATCTTTGGGTTCATGCAAAGTCTGGAATGTGAGATATTCAGCAGATTCCATGAATCCAGTCATCCATTAAAGACCACACTGTTTTTGCGTAACTCAACCCAGTTGTATTTGGACCAACTATATAAAATATACACTGCTCTCCATATACGTCTAAACGTGGCACCTGAATCAGCACCGGCTGATGCATCACTGAACAGTAGTAATGGTGTGAAACCATTAACTGTTACAATCAGGACCATTTATATAAATAACTTCAAAGTTTCTAACTTCAAATCACTGAGCAGAAAGACCAGCAGCTGCTGGTGGGTTTCATTGATATTCAGTCTCAGCAGAGCAGAGCAGCACCGAGAGGCTGAATAACTGAGTGCAGTCAGGACAGCAGAGTCTCTCTTTATCCTGCACAGTGTGAATTCAAAACTCTTCTATTCACAGAGATGTACTGTTTCCCGTCTCTGCTGCTCTCTCGTAGCGATGCATCTTTACCACCACCATTAATCTGTCCCAACAAAACTTAGTATTTTAGTCTGAAACTAATCCTGGATAGGATAAAGGCAGCAAATAACCTAATGTATTCACTTTCCACATTCCAGACACAGCCTGAATGGATATTGGGGTCAGTGTAAACACTTTGTACATATTATGTAAAATGTAATATCATCACAATAGCCTTCACGCCTGAGTGAGCGCTGAACAAGCAGGACGTTACCAGAAACATGAGATCACACCCAAACACCGCCGCTCACACGGTGACGCTGCTTTACTGGTCAAAACAAACCCAAACACACGAGAAAATCTCATCATTTAGCAGAAAGGACCAACAGAAAATTACATTTAACTCATTTCAAACTGATTCAGGAGGAGTTTTCTGAAAATCTAATGAGATCTTGTTGTTCACAGAGTTTATTCCTGAATGAATCACTTTGTTTTGTTTACTTGGATAGAAACGCCTCACAGCTGATTTCTGACCCACAAAAGTGGAGATCGGTGTCAGCAAAAAGGCTAATTCTATCAAAACAGAAAGTACAGAACATATTTAAACATATTTGGATTCTTTCTGATTTCAGGTTATAATGATTATTATTAATGAAGCTGAAACTTCTGCTGTAAAACAGAAAGATGTTCTTTTCTGCACGGCTGGGTCGAACGGACCGGTGCTTCTGTGGACTGTGGTGCTCAAACAGTCTCTGGTGAGACATTACTGAGTGACGACAGCATTTTAAATGCTTCCACATTTCTGCTCAGATCTGGCTGTAATAAACTTTTACATGTAAACAGCAGAGAAACGATCTTGGTAAGAAAGCGGATGTTTGTCTGTTTTCTCTGTGGTGACATTTCCTCCACGTTAAAAAACTGGTGTTTAAGAATATAATTTCAGTTTTTGGATTTATTCTATTTATCTTTTTATTAATTTTGGCCCAGTTTCTGCTTCGGTGATAAAAAAAAAGCCTTGTTTGGACACAGATGTAGGAAAATGTAATTTTGCCACCATTTTTTTACTACATTGATCCCTCTTTTCGCTCATTTCATTAATGCTTCTGTTAATTTACCTGCACAAAGATCACTGTGAGATCACCAAGGCTGGAAAAAATAAATATGTGCATTACTGACTTCTAATCACTTATGTTCCATTAGCCTGTACCTCTGATAATAAGTTTAAATTAAATAACCAAAATAAAATAAGTTAGGAATTAGATCTATAACTTAAATATAAAATTAAATAAAAATAAACTAAATAAAAAAAATGAGTTAAAAAGTAAATGAAAAGTAATTAAAAATTAGACAAAAATAAAAGTACAGTAAATTAAAAATTTTAAAACTAAACTATATTGAATTAAAATTAGATCAAAACTTTAGCCAAAATTAATCACAATAAATAAATATAAATAAAAAATTAAATACAAAACTTAAGTAAATAAAAATATACTGCAATTAAAAATCTAATAAAATTAAATAAAACTAAAGAAAAGAACTGAATTAAGAGCATTTTTATCAGGTTTTTTTATTGATATAACAAAAAATATCACAAACTTCATCACAAACTTAGTCTATATGAATAGTTTTAACTGTTTTTGAGATCCAGAATGTGGATTTTGTGGTGCAGAACAAAACTGTTTCTCTCTGCTGACCTGCAGAGACTCAGGTCTTTATTAAAGACCTTCCTCAGTTTGTTTCGGCTTTTCAGCTATTCAGCTATTTGATTCAGGTGTGTTAACGAAGGGATGCATCTGAACGTTGCAGGATAGTAGATCTTAAAGGACCGAACTGGGGCACCCTTGCTCTAGAACATAAAGACTGTAGGTCTGGAAATGTGTCTGGATATCAGTGATTTTCTCACCGTGTCTGCTCTACGAGCTTCTACATGAGATTCAAACTCTCTCGCAGTGAGTTGTCTCTCTGACATGAACCCCCTCGCCGTGTCCTGACCTACATGCTGTTTCCATGTCCTGAATCTGGGCCTTCAGTGTCTTGTCATCACCCAGATACTTCAACTTCTCGACCTCCATTGCTTCCCGGCATTCACACTGCTAGTGGTTTTACAATCATTCTGTCAGTTCAGGACCCACAAGTAACAAGAACAGGATGTTGATGGACAATAAAACTTGTACTTTCAGCAGTCTTATGAAATCAAAGATCTAAATGTCTGACCATCTTCCATTAACTGCTCCACGGGATGCTGGAAGCAGCCCTGAATAGCTGCATATGTGATTAAATCATTAAATGGCAAATAATCAGCACAGTTCCTGCGTGAGAGGAAAAAGCTGCACAACGCTGAGATATCACTTCAGTTATCAAACAAGAAAGCCTGGTTCGTTTCCGCTGAAAGAGGAAAAGCTAGCAGAGCTCTGAGCAGGGGAGGCCCAGCTTCTGCAGAGAAATGAGTAACCTACATTTTTACATCCCCTGGTACCACGACAACCAGATGAAATATAGAGGAGGAGAGTCCATGAGGCAAAAAAAGAGGAGTCGGGCTCCTAAAACCAGGCTTTAAAATGTGATCTGTGACCGACTCGGCACCGTTTTTACAAAACAAATAAACAAAATATTTGCTTGACGCTTTTCAGGACATGAAACTTTCATTCTGCTCTGACATTTACTAATTACCAGCTAGTTGTACATCTCAGTGTTATAAAACAACACTAATAACATATTATAGATGTTTTACACTGATTATTAACACAAGATGCCGTCACCACATCTTACTTTTCATTTCTGTGACATTTACTTGTCAGAAATGAGCCAGAAGGAGGTTCTGTATAAGCAGAAAAGGTCAGGATGCAGATGAGGATGGAGAATTATTAACTAAAGAGACAAAAACCTTTTCACAATGACATTTAATGACACAACGACAGAAGCGATGCGTGATCTGTCTGAAGTTCTCCTGCTGTCGGAGGTGCTGCTTCCTCATCTCATAGCAATTTACCATCAATCTCACACAATTTAGCTTCAGACATGAGACAAAATTATTAATGTTTTAATTAATCTGTTAAAGTGAAAACAGTAACCTGCAAGTACAACATCGACTAGACTCAAATAAGCCTGGGTGCTTCAAACATGCTCCATATATCCATATTTTTGCTTTTATTTTATAAAAACAGTGAAGTTTTAAATGTTGAATACAACCAAAGATGATGTCGTCCACATATTTTTCTGTTTTTGTTAATCAAGCAGCTAAACACAAAAGTAATTCTGACTAAAGAGGCAGTTCATTACAGCTTCTATGATTGCTTACCAACTAAAATAAAAATCATTCCACAGTTGGTGAAACCTTCGACTGAAGGAGCCAAACACCAGCCCACATCTGCATAATTAGAAACACAATATCAGCCTCACACTCTTTTCCAGACACCGTGCACAGCAATTTGCCAAACACTAAACACATTTATCTTCTAGTGACACAGAAAGATATCATGATGTAGGCTTTTCAAATAAGCCTGCCTAATGAACCAGATGGTTAAAAATATCCACCAGGTGTGAAAACACGTATGTGTTAAATTTAAAACACATCAGCCAAATATCAGCAGATTCAGACAGAACTGAGCGTGCGGGTCACTTCAGGGCTGTTCAGAGTTTACATGAACTTCCATGGAGGTTGCATTTAAATGAAAACGTGAACATCCACAAAAGAATTGGATTTCTGCAAAAGAAAATGGAAGTATTTTAGATTTAGCACATCCGCGTGTTAGAAGTTAGAAAGAGAATTTGATTACAAAGACAATGTGTGTTTGAGATGTTCCATTGACATGTTCCACTGTGTTCCAGGTGAATTTATTCGGACACAGTAACACATGTCTGACACTTCCGTAGTAACCTCACAAGTCTCAGCTATTTGTATATTGTTATTTGTTACTGTGCAAGTACACAATGAAATAGCAGTTGTTCATCACAGCTGTAATAAAACCATCATAAAAAGATTTTTTAAAAAAGTAGTAAAGCTGCTGGACTTTGATGTGTGTGTGGGGGGTGCAATGAGACTTTCTCTGAGCAGAAATCACCAAGATGTGTCGTCAAGCTAAATCCTGCTCCTCCAGATTCACCATTAGCTTCCCTAAACAACCCCAGGTCTGCCTTTCCTCCCGAGTCCAGCTCAAAGGCACACCGGCAGCACTCAAGAAAAAAGACTTATTTCCTCACCTGCGACACGAACCACAGCCCTCTCTGCCGGATCCAGCACCGAGTCCTGGCTCTTCCTTTTCCTCCTCTCATGTTTGGACAGGTTCCATGGCAACGTGTCTCCTGGTGGTCCAACAAGTCCTGATGGACACGGGGACAGTGACCCCCCTGAACGCTCACTGCGGAAGGACGGCTCGCTAACGCAGGAGCGCTCGCTCAGAGTATCATCATCCGATGACTCCATCTCACTTCAGGGCTGCAGGGAGGAGAGGGAAGGAGGCGAAGGAAGGGAGAAAGAAAGAGGAGAGGGGGATGAAAGGAGGTCAGAAAGAAGGGAAGAGAGAGGTTGGAGCTTTAGACAAACTAGAGACACTCTATAATTCATTGCTGCCGCGATCACAGCATCATGAATGATGCAAAGTTTAGATTTAACAGCAGTAATAACGCAGTGGTGAGGAAGAGGAAGGAGGAAGAAGAATGAACATCTGGGTTAAACTAATTATCACGTCTGGACGAGAGTAAAGAGTTCAGGAGGCTGCAGAGGAATCAACAGATCTGAGGACACATGTATTCTCCCTCCTCTCCCACCATTTAGCATCCATCCATCCACCCGTCCATCCGTCCATTCATCCATCCATCCATCCGTCCATCCGTCCATTCATCCATCCATCCATCTGTCCATCCATCCATCCATCCATCCATCCATCCGTCCATCCATCCATTCATCCATCCGTCCCCACGCATTCATTCATCCTCCATCCACCCTCCCTCACCGATCCTTCCATCCTCTCTCTCTCTCTCTCTCTCTCTCTCTCTCTCTCTATATATATATATATATATATATATATATGTATATATATATATTACAGGTACCATCTGGGGGGTCTTAAGTGGGCTTGGGCCACTGACATCCTGGGACTGAACCGCGATTCCGCATCCTCTCCTTCCAGCCTTGAAACACGAGACATCCCAGATGAACCAATCACATAACAGATCTCCGTCCATCCACACATTTCATTAAAATTTGTCAATGCATCTATGTTATTTTAAACAAGCGGCTCTTTGGGGAGCAAAGATGGACAGAGCGTCTCCAGTTTGTCAACAAATATGCGAGAAATTTATTGAATTGCTTGAAAAATATGTCCCCCAAAGAAGGAATTGGAAGAGATTTACTAATTTATCCTTTTAAGAGCAAGAACTTTTCAAGCAATCTGAGGAGTTTAAGTACATAAAAAAGCAAGGGAGCAGGCCCGACGTAAAGCTTCACTTTTCTTTTAAAGATCCCACTGCATCACCACTAATCTTTGACCCCTAAAAGGAAAGAGACGCTTCAACAATACTGAGCGGCAAGATGTGTTCCAGTCTTCGACAAATATCTTTGGGCTACCTTCCTCCAACCAACATCATTCATCTGGAAAAGGAGAAACTGCGGGCCAAGCCCTCACCTCTTCACTCATACCTGCTGCATACAGTCAGGGATTAAATGATCGATGTATGTCAAATTAAATCAGTTCAAATTAGGTCCCCATCTGCACCCAGATCTGGCCCAACTCATCGAGCTGATGGTCCCCTGGTAGGATGCTATCAATGAGGCTTATGAACAAAGAAAACTAAGTACTCCCGTTTAGCTGCTAAAGCAATTTATAACCAACTCCAGTAAAGGAAGTGGTTCTCAGAGGGCAAACCCAGCAGAGGTTAAACAAGGAATTCCCTGAAGTAAAAGTGGATGTGGCTGAAATGAAAAGGCCCAGAGTGGGCTGCCAAATGACAAGACATCAGGTCCAATCAGGCTGAGAGTGTCATCTGATAACACTAAGGCCAGGGTACATCCCTAATCATGCGTCCTACAGATGGAAACAACAAAATAATGCCATTAAAGACACCTCCAACCACAGTCAAGGTAACAGTTACACCTTCTAAGTAAACTGGATGATCCCAGCTGTGATGGAAGAAAGTTGGAGTTCAGATCAAGGATGGAGAAGAAAACCATCGTATCCCACAACCTGTGCTGAGACAATGAAGGAGGTAGCTATGAGATTTCAAGGTGTTTCTATTATTAACGAAGAGTCAATAATCCAGAGAGACCTCTTCTCAGTCTCTTTCTTCTTCTGCTGTCTGCTGCTCATCCATCCATCGCTACACTATGACTCGCCTCTCTTCAATCAATTATAAGCATCAAGTTGTGAAGTGAGTGTGTGTGTTTGTGCGGACCCTGGGGACCTGATGCTCCGATCTGTCCATCACACCATCAATGAATCAATACTTCTAACCTCAGCAGAACACACAACCAAACTGCTTACCTGAGCTGGGAAAAGGTTTTTAAAGACCTGCGTAAACATCCTGTCAAAAGCAGGAAATTCTTAGATTAAATTACTGGTTTAGGAGCCAAACAGTCTGCAATTATTAAAGAATTGCCTCAAAGTGTCGTTTCAAGTGTAAACATTTTTCTTCATACAAAAAAGACCCACAAATATCCTCTTCAAGTGAAAACTCACCACAAAATGATTTGGATATCAGATTTTATGCATCTGAAAGAGTAAAGCCATGAAAGCAGGATGATGTTTACATATACGTTCTTTTCCTAACTCCCCATGCAACATCCTCAGCTGTTCGACATCTTAGCTTCTCAGGTTTGTTACATATGAAGGTCTGAATCTGTCATTTGGAGCCTCCACGGTGACTGATTGCTTAATTCAAACTACACTATGAATGTGGGGGGGTTATAATTTAAAATCATAATCTGACTGGCGCTTTGTTGGCCACCTGTGCCTGGTAATAGCACTCATGCCGCTCACCTGTTTCCCATGGTATCCTCTTCGCACTCCTCTGGTGCCAGACTGTCTGTCGCCATTTGCCCAGTGATCTAGCGTCTTTACCACAGAGTTTATGACCTTGTTTTTCTGCCTCAGCCTTGCCTCTTGGACTTGTCTTGGACCAGTGCTCACCAACTCCAGTCCTCAAGCTCAACCATCCTGCAGGTTTTAGTGTTTCCCTGGTGCAACACACCTGATTTAAATGAAAGGTTCTCCAACAACTTGTCAACTTCCGCTAGAGGAGGATGGTAGATCTGGAGGACCTGAGTCAGTGACCACTCAGTTGGACTTCTGCCTTCACACAGACGACCCTTTACTGCCTAGCCCACTACCAGTCTTTGAACCATCAACCACTCCCATTTCAGGCTCACCTCTAGGAAACCAGTTTACCCAGTACTCACCATTGTAAATAAAACTTTTTAGTCAGAGTTTGGGTAATTCGAGTCCAAGACTCTCTGGTCATTCTCACATGTTTACATGATGATCGCACCAACACAGCCCTCGTGCACACGCATCCACGGAGCGCCACCTCGTTTCTTCTGCCAGAAGAAACTAAAACTATACTCAACATTATTCTTTATGATTAGATATTCAGTATTTTAATCAGTTTATTAATTTAATTTTAAATCAAGTTTGTGATGAACCTTCAACCTGCAGCATTCAGAAGGAAAACTAACCAGTTCCAGATTTACCTTAATGTATCACAGAAGGCCAGTTATACAGCAACATTTAGCTAGTAAAGAAGTACAGCTAGTCACACACCCACAGTGACTGATTCCAGAGTTTTAAAGCAACACAACATACGTTTCCAACCTGAAAACCGTGTTTCTGTGTGGTTTTAATGCCACATTGACATTCATTATGCATATTCCTGGAGATGTTGCTGCCCTGCAGCATCCCGAGGCTAAAACACAGCAGCATGTGACAGTACCGTGCCACGCCTGCAACTGGATATCAAAACACTGGCTGTTTTGAATGTGCACCATGGTTCAGAGGACATAATCAGAGGAAGTGAGAAAAAGAAAGAGACGCTGACAGAGCAAGAGATAAGACAAGGCTCAACATCTGTCTGACTTTTATTGGCTGGAGAGATCTCAGAGAAGAGACAGGATGCGAGACAGATGCTGAATTACCCTTTTCATTTACCTGCAAAGTAAAGCCAGCTCACACATCCTTTCAACCAATGAGAGATTGGTGTTCAGTCTAAGAGAAAGATGCAAACCATTTTTATAGTCTATGAACATGTTAGTGAATCTTTGTTAAAAATGTCTTGAGTCCAAATGAAGAACAAATTAAGAAAACTCATAATAAGATATTGGTGAATGACAAACAATGTTTTCAAGGTGAAATTACCAAAACTCTGGGTATATCAACATCTGCAGTTCAAAGTTTTATTAAAAGATTCAAAGAAAGAGAATAAAAGGGGGAAGCTAAAAACTGGTATTAAATGTTGGTTATTTTCAGGCATTAAAAACAAACATGGGTGTAGTGGAAAAAACCTCTAAACACTTAAGAGATGAACTACATCTCCACATCTCCACCCACTGGACAGTGACCCTGTTTGTTCAGTCATTCTAACTTCTCAGAAACTCAGGAAATTATAAGTGTAACCCTTAAAATGTCCAGACTCACATGGACTGTTTATCTCCTGTTGGCACGAAACAAATCTGTCTTTATTCCTCTCCTAATGGCAGCAGACTAAACTGTGGCCTGGGCTCAGAGGTGGTCACCCAGCAGGAATTTGTCAGCGTATCAACTGTGAGTTCAACACAGCAGCTGGGATTTCCATCTGGACTTCTGCTGCCAAAAATCATTCTCCTCCTCCTCATGCTGGCCCCTGGTTTGACCACTGGCAAAGCCCCACTTCCTGAATCCCGCCGTCTCCCCGGCAACGCTGCCAGGAAGAGGTTAAAGCCTTCCCAGAATCCCCTGCGGTTCTCTGATGTGAAGCTGTGTGTCAGTGAGTCAGTGGCACTGCAACGAGCGGTTTTATAAATAGAGCCAGAACAGGAGCTTCAAAGCGGCACCGTGTCATTACAGCAATATGAGCGGAAAACGGGACCTTTAAAGAAAAAGAAACCACCAGCAGAAGCAGAGGGAGTGGCGATGACATCACTTCCTGTCTGATGATACCCTCACTGGGCCATTTTCATGTCTTGGTTGCAGATTTCATTATAACACACTAACATGCAAACATGCTGTTTAAATGACTCATAATTAGTAAAATATTTCAGATTAAAAAGAGGTTATTAGCTAAAAGGTGTTTAATTTGTTCAGTCTATATTAATACACTCCACAATTACTTTCTATATACCATATATATCTTCCCCAAAAAACTCTTCATAGACTTCAACTGGTTCAGAATGCAGCAGCCCGGGTCATCACAAGAACCGCCTCCACCCATCACATTACCCCTGTTCTGCAGCAGCTCCACTGGCTCCCCGTCACCTACCGCATCCACTACAAAATCCTGCTGTTCACTTACAAGGCCATCCATCACCTCGCTCCTCCCTACCTTTCCGATCTCCTCCATGTCTCCATACCAGTCCGTTCCCTCAGATCCTCCTCCTCCATCCACCTCATCGTCCCCCCCGCCCGCCTTGTTACCATGGGGAGCAGAGCTTTCAGCTGCTCTGCTCCTCATCTCTGGAACTCCCTCCCCCCAGACCTCCGTAACTCTGATTCTATACAACTGTTCAAATCCAAACTCAAAACACATCTGTTCAAACTGGCATACTCACTGTAATATTTCACACTGCTTTTATTATTGTTTTATGAATCCTTTTTAATTTATGAATGTATTTATTGATTTGTTTTATTCTTGTGTTTTATCCTGGAAGGTGACCTTGAGTGTCTAGAAAGGCGCCAACAAATAAAATGTATTATTATTATTATTATTATATATTTAGTTCGGTTTAAGCTGACCAGCTCTGTTTCTTTTCATGAACGTATTCAGACTATTTGTATAATAACTTATCCTGGTTTTAGCATTTTCTTTTTAAACTGCAAATAATTTAATCTAAGCCGTAGTTTTAGATGTAAATGTTATTCTCTGTGGCTCAAAAATGTGTTTTTTTTTTACTAATATTTCAATTCAAAATAAGGTTTAACAATTGAAGAAGTTATTCTCCACCTATAATCTTTGATTTTGCTTGACAAAGAGCATGAATGCTAAAAACAACATTACTTCTGTCACTCAGCTCGTACCCAAACCGCTGCAAAGTAAAGCTGACCCATAGGTCTTGGCTCCTGTTGCTCCTCAGTGCATCAGCTCAGTAAGATACTTGATGCTCGACCTGATTTATTAACTCCCAGCCAGGCTTTACATGAACAGGGTCTGTTCCCACAGGTCAGCCTGAACCCGTTTGTTTGGATGAATGTGTCTGCAGCAGGAAACACAAGTAACGTAAAACAGAGGTGGCAGCAGAGTGATGGAAAGAGAAAGAAGACAGGGAGAGAAAATGAGGGACAGGGATGGGGTTAAAAAAACCAGATGTTTGCAGACTAACAGTTATAACTGCCAATGAGTCCTCTTGTCATTCCAGAGCAGCATTCCAGCGCTGTAATGGCCGCTGATGCGACTTCAACAGACATTCATGCTCACCAGACAAACATAACACCGAGATCTGCCGAGCACCAGAACTCAGAAGCTCTTGAGCAGAAAACGTGATTCACTATGTGAATCCAATTAATCCCTGACCCATCAATCACTCTGTAGTTTAAAAACATCTAAATATATCCCTTTATATTTTTACATTTACAGATCATGGAAAAAATAAAATATAAAATCATAATTATGCTGATGACACTTGGCTCTATATTACTGTCTCTCCTGGGGATCCTTGAATAAAGCTTTAGTTTGTGCCTAGGTCATTACGTCGATGTGTCAGAATTTTATTCAGGCAAATAAAAATAAAACTGAAATGATTGCGTTTGGAAACAAAGATGAGCATCCAAAGATTAGACAGCGATGTTAAAAACAACAGATCCATCAAGAAATCTTAGTTGCTTTTGGACTCTAAGCTAAATTAAAGCAGGAACAAAATCTGCCTTGAAGAATGTATCTAGAATATAGAGAATGATAGCTCACTATAATTTAGAAAAACTTTTTCATCAGTTGTGTTTAGTTGTCTAGTCTGCTGTAATAAAGTTTTTACAGGTCTCCAAATAAAATCACTAAGACAACTGAAACTAATTCAGATGCTGCTGCTCGTGACCCCACAAAGAACAGTAAGGGACAAAGAACTGATTTTAAAATGTGTTCATCTTTTCCTTTCTTTGTCTCTTTTGTTCCCTTTTTATTCTAATCTGTTGTGTTGGTCAATCATATAAGCTGAATTTGTATATATATATATATATATGTGTGTGTGTGTGTGTGTGTGTGTGTGTGTGTGTGTTTGTATGCACATTAAGCAATGAAAGGACACAAATTTGAAAAATTAGCTAATAGGGGATTTCAGATGCTGTTTCACGTAAACAGCATTAGCTTTTTATGCTAGGTAATAAAATTAAGCTCATCACCTTCTTCGGTTATTGAATTACACACACACTGTATACATCTTTATATGCAGAATTACACATAGCTGAGGCATTTTTAGTTTCAATGTCAACCTGCAAGCTGCAAGTCATGACACTCCAGGTGAAAATCCAATCAATTCAGCAGTACTAAATATGTAAGCTAGCAAAAATCTGTACGTTAGGGAAAGTAAATGGTATGATGAGGCTAACAGTGCGGTGACTATAATAAAATAATGCTTGAAAATTCCCAATTTCTTCACGTCAGCCTAGTCCATTAAATGGATTATTAAACTGTTTCTTTGATCAACTTTAAATCTTTCACAACTTTCCAAACACTTAGAAATGACAAACATGTTTAAAACACACTTGTTCCATTAGTTGTAAAAATGGTGGAATTTGAGGATGAATGAGCGACTTCTCCCCTTAAATCACAGCCTGCGGCATGATGACTAACACGCTGACTGACTAGACTGAGTTCTCCCACACACACACACACAATAACATAAATACACATGCATGCACAAAAAAGAAAAGTGTGCAAATATACTGTAAACACACACAAACAGAACTGGCTTGCCAACAATACTCTGAGATACGACTCAGCAGGACTGCAGAGAAGAAATTAATTAAAGTGAGTGAAAGAAGGGAAACTAAATTAAAGAAAAGTGAATGCCTGGAAAACAAATGATAAAACAAAAAAAAATGTGTGTGTCATCATATGGTCGCTTTCACACACCAGTCAACACTTACAGTTCCAGTACATGATAAGTATCATCAGGAAACAACACTGAGAACATGAGAATCTCTGTTTCTGTTTAACGCTTCGTTTTCTTTTACTTCTGTGCATAAAAGAGCTGCAGGGAGACAAAAACCAGCAAAGACTCTTGGGCCTGACGGACTGAAAGGCAAACAGCAGGTTGGAGGTGCCAGTCAAGCATTTCACAGAAAGAAGAGGAACAGTTTCACTGTCATGAAAAAAGAGCTGAAGTAATGAATGGAGATCCAGTTGTTCCCAAACAGGAAGGGGCATGATGTCCAAAGACAAACCAGAGGACTCACAAGATCTCAAACATATAACATTTTAACCTCTTCTGGTTTAATAGACTCAATAAACTAACCAATGAAACTATTGGCCAAGGGAAATTTCTACTGTTGTATGTTAAATGGCAACAACAAAAAAAAAAACTTCCTCTGCATTAGGAGTGGATATAAAGCTAAATTTGATTTCTACTACTAATTGTTTGATTAATTTCGGCTGAGCATAATTAAGTAAGTTACAGACACATCATATAAATACAACTCGATTTAATCTCATTCCAACATATTTTGTATGAACCAAAACTATACGGAGACAATATCTCAAGTGCTGAGAAGTTGTGATGTTTCACTGTTTTCTGACCTTCTATAACATAATGAGCCAAATTAAAAATGAGAAAGATGCACTATTAACATTCTGTTAGTTAAAGGTTTTAGGTCCACTTTTTTATATGCATTTGGCCATGGCTGGTGGAGCTGACCTGAAGTTACCAGAAATTATCCAAATCTGTCTTCTTTAGGCCTTTGGACCACATCTGGCCCTCACAGCACTGGTCCACACTCATGTAAAGTTTAAGGCATTATGGGCATATCTGGCTTATACAACACTTACATTAAACCAAGATATTACAAGCTCATGATCTTTGGGCTTCAACTGGTTAACTGACCAGTACATAACTGAGCCTAAGTGTCATAGATAACCAGATTTTACCAAATCAGATCCACTGATGAGTAATCCCTTGATTCAAAAGCACATCTGAGTTTTTAAATGTGTAGCCTGCATGGTGGGCAGACTGCAGAGGGAAAAAACGGTGCAGGAGAACTATTTGTTTTTATTGAGTGCATTAGGAATAGACATTTTGTTGCTCCTGTCAGATCTAGCTGAAAGTCAAACATAAGGCTGCAGGGAGAAGACCATCTGGCACAGAGCTGCAGGAGGGGAGTCCTGCTTGAATCTTGATGTTTTCTCTCTCTCTCTCTTTCTCTCCCTTACTCTCTCTGGCTGCACCTTGCATAATATCAGTGGTTTTCAGACACACAGACAACCTGCAGGGATGGAGTCCTTTGGGATTCATGCAGGAGGAGGTGATGATGGAGGGTCTCTGGATGTAATTGGCTGTAGGGATTGCACGGATCAATAAAAAGCTCTTGACCATTTGTTCACAGATATAACTGCAGCTGGCGTTTCATTTCAGCTTTGCACACATTTTTTTCTCTCCGTTTCTTTCTTTGATTCTGAATTTGTGTGCATGAATGGACATCAGACATGGAGGCAAAACAAAAAACAAAAAAAGCTCGGTGTACGCACGGGCTCCATGCAGGAGCAGACTAGAAAGCTGGAAAGCTCTTTGTCCAAAATTTTAGCTGCACCAACTAATTACGTTTATCCATTTGTGACTGGCGTTGTTGACAAATGCTGCCTCTATACTGCTACTGGTCTCTGATTAGAGGAAAAACCTTGGCAGCCTTCTCACGACCCAGAAAACCCTCTCTGACTAAATGACCGGTGGTTATTTCCAGCTCCGGCGCAGAAATCACGAGTAGTGATTTTGATGAGGAACATTAATATGAGATTAATACAGTGCAAAATAGCTGTTTAAATGGATGCCACTGAACGCAGCCAGTGATCAACACGTTGAAAATCAATAACACGCAGGTGAAAGCCCACATCGTCCACGTTGACTATTAAATGCACGGATTGTGAAGAGGTCTCAGCACTAATTAAATAACGCTCCTAAATTTATTTCAAATTATATCTCGTGCGTGTACAGTCATCATGATGTTCCGATTGGATGGAACACCACTTAGGAGGGAAAAAACCTACATAGTGATTTGGTTTGTGAGCTCCGGACCCGCTTACCTTCACCGGGCAGCAGCGGTCCAAAAAATCCGAGCACAGCGCGAGGGCGGCCGGCGACGCTGCCGCCGCTGCTCCCTCTCTCCTCAGGATAGATGGAAGGATTGATGGGGTGTAGGGTTTCCGCTCCACCGATCGGGTTTCTGTTCGCAGTCTTACTCCAAAGAGAACCGAACCGACACGGAGCCGGCGGATGAGGCTGGAGAGCAAACCGCAAGCAGCGCGATCCTGAATGGTAATGGCTGTCCTCCTGCTTTCCCTCCGCTCTGCCTCTCTCCTCCTCTCGGCTTCAACAACCCCCACCAGCCCTCCTCTCCTGTCCGTCTCTCTCACACTCTGTCTCTTCAGTAGGTTTTCACGGCTCAACACTTAACCCATGTCTACTGAGGTTGGGAAGTGTCGTGGAAATGGAGATTTTCGGGTGTACCCCTGCGTCATCCCAGCAGCACCGCCAAACCCAGACCGTGACGCGCACACACACACTTTGGATCAGTTTTGGGGGAGAAGGGCGTTCACGCTGACATATTTGCAGCAGCCACTCATTCACATACATCCAGAGTTACATAGATGAAGCAGCGCTGGTTCTGAGCTGTGCTTTTACCATCACATGATGGTACTAATCTGGGTTTTATAATCCCGATACACATACATCCACCCTGTTCCTAACAGCTGGATGAAGGCAGGGAGTAGCTCAAAAACAATCGATTACAGCTGGAGGAGAAGGGTGGGAGAGTTATGTTTGTACTGCCGCTCCAATTCACCTCGGAGATCTTCACAGTCTGGGTCCACTTTGGATATCACTGGCAGGGCTGGCCTGAGCCTTTATGGAGCCCAAAGCATAATTTGATTTTAAGCCTTTAAGCCCCCCCCCCCCCCACACACACACACATAACCTCAGGACCACCTGTGCTTAAACTTTTCAGTCTACACTCTAAATGTAACACACTCATTCATTTGCATTATTTGTAGTCACATTATGCCGATGACACTCTGTTCTGTATTACTATAGTAATCTAACTGGTGTCTCTTTGGCTGTGGTTTTTTAACCTTAATGAGGTTGCAAATTCAGGAAAATGGTATAGTATTAAATTTAACTTTTTAATTTGTAAGTGTGTGGCATACTGAACTTTTACTTGGAAACTGAGAGAAATATCAACAGACCAGGTACATTTAAGGCTCATTGATGTTCCCTTACGTATATAATTAGGTACATCCGTTTCATCACTGTCATGAAGGGTGAATGTGGGGATGAGTTGGTAGGACCCAAACACTGGACTCAGAGACAAATCAATGGATTGACTTAAAGATGATTTAATTCAAGGTCCCATTTTATAAAATTTTTTTCAACAACTTCATATGGGTTTCAAAGGTCCAACAACATTGTTTTCAAAGTGTATTACGCCAAATTCAGCCTTGGTCCTTAATTTCAGCCATTCCAAATGTAGCTCTAGTGAGCTCTAATAAGAACGGGCTGTTTATGTGTCTGAACCTTTAAATGGTCATAAACGGCACCTGATTTTAAAGGCCAGGCTCATCTAGCCTGGGGAGCGGGTCAATGACAGTATCCACTGCTGAGGGCCTTTCCCTTTGTGAAGTCACAAAGGGAAAGATCTCAGACTCACCTGTTTGAGCACACATTCGCCTAAAAGTGGAACAAGCAAGTCAGAGAGGAGACAGAATTTTCTCATTCTTGGACCTCATACAGAGGCTATGAGAACACATATGACTGTTGGAAAGCCTTTAGAAAGTGAGTTTTGCATAATGTGGGACCTGTGGTCGCAATCACCCTTCTCCACATATGCACAGAACAGCCATCTTTGAAGAGATCTGGCATGAACAGAACAGGTGATCTTTGCTGTCGCATCCATTATCTCTTTCATGTTGAGCTTTTTAGCGTATGGCTGCCCTGTTTGTAAATCAAGTGACAAACGCCATATTGCCATGGATGATAGCCTATTATCCACCCTATATGTTTTTAATGCCGTGCGATCAACCAGTAGATCTACAGCCTACTTCCACTGGTCACTTTCCAACCTCGCTATGCAATGGCGGCAAGCTCCGTGTACCTCAGGTCCTTAAACTGGATTTATACTCGTGCAGCGTCTGCAAAAGTTTGGTTATACCATCACCACCGTAGGCACCACGTAGTTCTGCAGAGGTTCAATGCACACCTCTTCTAGACCTGACGGGCACCCCTGCTACGCAGACAGTTACGTAGAAATACTCCGTTGTTATTGGTCAGTTTGGGATTAGGCATTGCCGGACATCTCAATAGTCTCGCTTAATTTGTTTGGTAACCACCATTTTTGAAAACCATAACCAGTGGATCAAGTCGATGAGAGACTGATCGAATTATTTCTTCATTTTCTTCCACAAGCCAATAAAAACATTAAACCATACTGGACTCCACTGTTGTTTCATATCAAAAGAACTCCGACATGGTGAGTTTACCGGCTGATACCACCCCTACTGCCACCTTCCGATTAGGAGGAGAAACTGCAACATGACACCGAAATGACACTCGTAGGCCTCTTCTACCGCGCTCTTCAAGGGCACCGTGAGCTCGATGGTATATATATGTGCCTGAGGGAAGCTGACCACAACACAAGGTCTCGTCGCAGGTTGGTGGATGCAGTCTCAGTGGGGATCCAGAGTTTTGGTCTGAGTCCACCAGCAACTTCCAATCACATGCGCCGCTCAGCTGCCAAGCATCTGGCCTGGAGATGGTTAGACTAGCTTGACCCTCGCCCTCCCAGAGAAAAGCTTGTTTTAAACTGGCGGACACAACAGAACATCTAGAGGGATCACTTGTTAAAAGGGAAAATAAAGTTTATATGTTTTTAAAACATATTGTTAGTTTTTTTTGTTTGTTTTTTGTTTTTTTTTATATAAATGTGATCACATCTATCATGTTTGAGAAATTATCTAATTCTCAGTTTGTGCTCCAAGAACCTGGCGTGAACTACATCCCCTGATGACATCTTACAGACTTATTCCACAAGTTATGAACCCTGGTTGGACTTGTTAACAGTCACAGGAACCTCGGTCATGGTGGCTCGTTGCTATTTATCTTAAAACTGTCCTTGGCAACACAAACACAAAACAACCGCAAACCCACAGCAATTAAATCCAAACAAAACCTAAATGCAACGATGATAAGACGGTTAAATTAATGACTTGTATGAAAAGGTTACATTCCCATGAGTCTTTGCTGTCGTGAATCAGTCCAGTCCAAACAGCCACCTTCAGCTGCCACAACACATTTATAACTAAAGACACAGCAGTTACGTAACAAAACCAGCTGGTACACAATATACACAACATATCATACACGATTTAACTCCACATGTCAAAGTGTTTACGTTATTTATGAAGACCATGATATGAAAGTTGGACCAACAAGTTTGGAAAAGCAGTTAAGGAACTCTGACAGATAAAAACCAAAGGAGAGCAAATTTGCTCCAAACCTCAAAACTGACAATTATATGTAGTGAACTATATGTTCTGTATCCAGCATGCTGTGGCCTGTACACGACGGTCCAATGTAAAAGTGAGTTTACATCACTGTAAACAGCTGTTCCTTGAACCACTGTAAAGCTGTGTTGGGTGGAATTGAGGTTTAAGTTGTTTTACATGGAAAAGATTTTCTCCTACAGTCAACAAACAGTCCATGTAGCCATGTGAAAGAGCAAAGTTCACTTTGATCACAGCTTATTCTGACATTATCAGTTAATTATTAGACAAAGAAAAAAGTTAGACTGGAGTTCAAAGCAAGAATTGTCTAATTGAATGGTGAAAATTCAATTTACATAATTCAATCTGTCAGATGACAGAGATGCTGCATCATGAGGTTCCTTAAACCGGCTGTAAAGCAGCAACAGACCTGATGCAACCTGATGCAACATGTCCTATAGTTTTACTATTCAAGTCTGAAGTGAGGCTGACATGGCATTATCTTTAAAACCCTTAAAAAAAAACAGGGAATCATAAGGACAAAATGAACATTTTAAGGTGTCTTCCACACATCTGTATAATAATCAGTACTTTAAAGGTACAGTGTGTCAGAAATACTGAAGAATTATTCATCTGTGAGTGGATCCAGTGGCCTCAGGTGCAATAATGACTGCACTACAGGTAACTACATCGTGTACATGTGTACCGCCTTCATCTATGTGCCTTTTTAAGGTGTTATTTATCCCAGACGGTGCTCTAGTTGCAGTTTAAAAGCTTTACATGTAGAGTTGTTTGTCCATTCAGAGACACCGTAGTAAAAATGGTAGCACAGGTATGTGGACCTACGTTCTAAGAAAAAGATAAACTTTTGTGTCTGACTCATTTTGATGGCACAGTAACATTCATTATGTAGCCGTTGTTGCCCAGCAGCATCCAAGGCTGAGAAACCACTTCACAACGTCTTTTATAGCTGAATGTTGCTTTACAGCACAGCGTCACACACTAGCAACTGGATATCAATGCAATGGCCGATTTAACAAAAAATAAATAAAATTAAAAAAATACAAGAAGACATTATCGGAGGAAGGGAGGAACAGAAAGAGGGAAAGCGCCAGAGCAAGAGATAAGACAAGAGTCAACATCAGACTGACTTTTACTGGCTGATCTCAGAGAAGAGACAGGATGCAAGATACATGCTAAATTAGCCACCGTTAAAGGGCACCAAAGTATGAAAATCCACCAAATTCAGCAGTGCTGCTTCCATCATTTTATATGTACTTACATGACTTGTTCTTCTCTACTTTATTGTGATTACAGATGGATTTGGATTCATCTGTGGCATTTTTACATAATTTTTATGATATTAACTTGCTTTGTTCCAGTTAAATAAAAAATTAAGATAATAAATATGACTCTAAATTTGCTTTTTTTGTTTGTTTTTTTTTGGGGGGGGGGGGGGGGGTAGATTAAAAAAATAAAAACAATCATGAGCCAAAACAATCAAACTGTGTACTTTGCTTCGCCTTCTCTGTTTTTTTTCTTCTGATTAAATTCTTTGAGGACTTCATTGATAATAAACAATATTTATCACGTTTCATCAATCTGACCGAGCTCTGCAGGACGGAGACATCGAATGTAAGACATCTTTCTTAGCTGACCTGCATGTTTCCAGAATTCTCCCATTTTATTTTCACTCACTCCAAATGTTAGACTGAGCCGACCGGGAAGAGCCAGCGTCTGTTGTCCCACTCAGTTGAATTACCTCGATGAGGAAGTTTTATAATCCTTACATAGTTTACACTGCTAATTACATGATTTCTTATTTTTTCCTATAAGCCATCTGAGAAAAAGCAAAAAACGGCATAAAATTGAAATTTAAAAAAAGTTGAACAAAGCCACAATGTTTAACTATAAAACGACATTTTTGTGTCATATCTTTAAATCTTTGATAAATAATAATAAAAGGCTGTGTAAATATCCTCCATGTGTTGCTCTTGTCCAACATTATTTGTGCTCTTGGCTCCATCTTGTGGCATTAATAGAAATCTCTTAATCCCATCAGACAACTTTAAAGCCTAATTGAACTGATGATACCAAACAGCATTTATTCTTATACGTCTCTCATCAGAGCGGTTGAGCCGCCCCACTGGGACGTTTATCTACTGAACAGCCAGTTCAACACCGCTGACAGAAAATCTCTCCTCAGAGCTCATTTAAGCAGCTGTGGTGGGTTTGCTAGTATTACTGATGTTATTTTTTATAATAAATGTGGAGCAGCTGATGAAGCAAAGTATGAAACAAAGCTGACCTGAATAAGGTTGGATGATTTATAATACCTCTTAATGGGGAAAAAACACAGTGTGAGGAATCAATCAGCTGAGAAACTAATCTAGAAATAATCATGTTGCCGCCACGCTCCAAGTACGAAAATGAAATCATTTGATTCTGTCGACATGCATGAACCCATGACACAAAGTGTTTTTAGCTTCTTTTTTTAGTAACACCTTTTGCATCACTGAGAAATAATTATTTAAAATAATGAGACTGAACTGATGCTACAGACTCCAGCGCTCGTTTCTTTCATCTCCTCAAAGAATAATTCTCTGGATTTTCTTAGTTTCTGTTCAAATCTTGGCACACTAGAAAAGAAGAGGACAGGAAAACACAGACGAGAGGATAGTAGATGATAACATTTATTTGCAAACTTCAACAGGTGAACAGGGAATATCTGATTTACTATACACAAGAAGCCAACTGCAGGTAGTCGCGTGCTCCTTCATGGCGTATCGTCGCCCTGGCCCGTGTGGTTGGGTGGAGGCGTGTACTTCCCCTCCTTTATCAACTTGTCCCGCTGCGTACGGATGGTGTGCAGCCTCTTAAGCTGCAGGGAGGAAGACGGGAAAGTTTCATTTTTATACACCTGCATCCCCCTACCCTCAAACCACATAAAAAAAAAAGGAAGATGAATTTTGTTGGGTTATTCTGGCAGAACAGCCCGTCTCAGACTGTTGAGATGGGGCGAGGCGTCTTCATGCAGGTGTGTTTGTGATGCTGCATTTTAACTGTGAACACTGAGCTGTCTGTCGAGCCTTCGTCTGCTGACACTTAAAGTCTGACAATCTCAGAGCAGACAGCGTTTGTCCCTGTTAAATTGTTTTATTTCTGCACAGAAATTACCCAAAAATCCGACAATTTTCACACAAGTCTGTAAAAACATCAGCATTGACTAGCTTTACATTTGTTTTGCCTGCAGCTGTTATGTCTAACGTGCACATATGAGCGCTGCATGTTTAAAGATCTGCACAATTTCAGATGAAACTCGAAGGAGCTGCTGCAGCATTTTTCCTCCTGCTCCACATGGACTGGTAATCGAACATCACTAGACACTGCTGCAGAGGATAATGTCGTCTGCAGAGTGATGGTTTTAGATCAATGTAAAAAGATAAAAAAAAGGTTTTAAATTAAAATCATCAAATGAGAGTGAAGAACTTCCACTCTGTCCTCACACATTGTTATTACGCTTGTTCCTCCTGGAGTGATCTTCATGACTGTCTGTGCAAGATGAAGCGGAGTGTTTCCTGATGCTTCTGACACTTTTCCAGCCTGATGAGCATGTATGGTCCTTTTATCTGAGCTTGTTCATGCTGCAGTACACCGAGACTCATCATGAAGATTTTCACATAAAACACCTGATTTTTATTTTCAGCCAAATTTAACCTTTAAATGTTCTGTAACGTCCTACAAGTTCAAATATTTTAATCACTCATAGTTTAGGACTTGTAAGAAAATCTGATGTTTTGGTTTATTTATTTGTAAAACCATAAAATCAAACTAATTTAAAAGTTGATTTTACCTGATGATGGTCTTCAGCTTCATAATAATGTTATTAGAGCTGTAAAACCCATAAAAGTTACATCAGGTCTTCATGAGCTTTGAGCTACTTTAATAAATCAAGTTTATTTTATTTAAACTCCCGAGAGCTGAAAGAAAAACATCAAATTTTGAACAGGTTTAAATAACAGTTATTTTACTTAATTTTAAACCTAAAATATTAAGAAAATGTTTGTGTGTTTTGTAAACAAAAGCTGCTTTCACACAGAAACATTTAAAACAAGCATGGGTGCATCTCACCAACAGACGTAAGTAGAGCAGAATATATAAGAAAAAAACAAAAGAAACATCCTGATTGTTGTTTTTTTTTGTTGTTGTTGTTGTTTTGTTTTGTTTTTTAAATCGCTGCCATCCGGACAAACAACAGATGTTTGTTCCAATTTGACATAAATCTATGAGGTCTCTTTTTCTGAACATGGACTAAAACCCATTTACTACATCGTCTGGTTAATTAGGTCTAAAAACAATCAATTCAACAAATATGATCATAGTTTGGTTTCTGACTCTATCTTAGTAGTTAAGCTGAACTCATTTTGAGTGTTTACACTGATTTACTAAAACTAACGACAGATCAGTACTTCTTTATTGACTATATTGATTCAAACCACAAACTGCAGGTATGCTTTCACTTGCATACACTAAAAGCTGGGAAATTGCTCACCATCTTCTGCCTGTGCATGCACTCATAGAAATCCTCAAACTCCAGCTTGCACTCCTTCTTAGCGCGGGTCTGCCCGATGCCGTGAGAACATTCGACCCACTCCTTCTCAAAGGCATGGCAGCGTGCTGCTCGCTTGTTGGGCTGCTCTCCGCTCTGCAGCAGCAGCCAGCGGTCCAGGTCGATCCCGAGTCGCGTCTGCAAGTCCACAAATGGCATGATGCTGGTGGACGAATGACAGAGGGACAGATATGTTACAAACAACAGCAATGTTGAATAGACAGAAAGGAGGGAGACAATAAAGGAGGGCGGTGAATGCCTAAGTAGAAGTGCACTACAAGGCGCTGGCAGACCAGGCAGTAAAGTTTACGATGGACAGAGCTATCTACAGTGTTTCAGGCTTTTCATCCTTTTTCTGTACAGATTTGCATACGATGAAAACTGCAAAGCTCAAAAAGTTTCACTTTACGTGTGTTTGGTCAGCAGAGGTGTGCTCACAAAACTTAGCAACATCATGAATCTATCAGTAGTCTAGATTAATTAAATTATCTTTTAAAACATGTTTAAGGACACACTGCACGCAATGCTGAGATATGCCATGTTGTCATGTAATAGCTCTTTAGGAATCACCTTGTTGCTATCAAAATATTTTCTGTCAAATTGCTATTTTTAACTAAGGAAAGTCAGACAAAATAACCTGCTAGGAATACAAGCCTTAAAGAAATTATTACAACAGATTCAAAAGCTGATTCAAAAAGCTGCAGAAACATAAATACTTAGGTTTAAAATCAAGTAAGAAGACTTGGGCACATCCAGTTAACGTTAGCTAACCACAGTTAGCCACATAGCTAACATATCTACGGGAGCTCCCTAACCATTCCTCGACAAATAATTTACAACAAAACTTCGTATCTCTGATTTAAGCTGTTAAATGTGCCATACTTCATTACAAGAAATTAGTTAATCTGTTTGCATGTCAGGTCTTTATGAGATTCTCCTTCAATGACAGTCTGTTCATGCTAACAGCAGGGCTGCTATTACTGACATATTTTAATACAACAACACGACTGATTAAAACGTAAACAAACAACTTTGTTGCATTTTAGTTCTTTCGCTGTCACAATGTCGAAGTTATGCATTAAAATATGTTTATTTACCGTGCTTTGCGGTTCTCTCGGAGTCACTTTAACCTTTCCCCGGATCCCCGCTTTACGGCTGGAAAAAAACACTGCCGTAAAGTGAACAGATCTGTTGTAAACAGACGCAATAACGAGCGTAATCTCTTCTTCTTCTGAGTTTATTAGAGGTTGACAAATCAGCTTAAAATAAAATAGCGCCAAACAGTGGACAAACGTTTGTAACAGATGATTTGCAGAGAAACGACAGGTTTTCTCCCGGTAAAGCTTCCTCTCGGTGTATATTGTTTGTTGTGTTTTCCTCCGTAAACCTGTAAATTGCCTTTCTTAGCTATAAAGCCGAGCAAAAAAAGAAAAATTGGCGCAACAGCATGTAACATAGTAAAGATAAAAATAAAATTTGCCCTTTCATTCTGAGAAATATGCAAAAAGGCAGCTTGTCTGGGAAATAATAGTTTGGTTTTTTTGTTTGTTTTGTTGTTGGTTTTTTTTTTTTTTTTTTTTTACAATTTGCCTTATTATGAATAGATAAATGAACGATCGGGAAACCCAATTTAACGATTAACATTTTATGAAACTTTTAATTGATTAAAAAATCAAGGGAGAATGGCCTGAGGCAAAGGTTTGGTCATTGTTAGTGATGACTGTGGACAATAAAGTCCTGGTTATAAAAATATCTGGGTGGTCAAATCTCCAAATGTATCCTATTTATTTAATGGTATTTCTTTCTGTTCCCACTCTGAAATATTAGAAAACAAAACAATATATTCTGCTGGTTGTGAATAAATGGTCAAAAAATGTTTTACCTTCAGTTTCATGCCTTTTGGAGATGAATAATCTTAATGTCAAATAGAAATGAGTTCCTAAACTTGTACATGCCATCATAAAAAGATTATATAAAGAACTCTAAATCTTTTAATAGACCATTTATTTTTCTTCATAGCATTAAAAGAGACATAAACCACTGCTTTGGTGCAACATTAGATTGTGTTTATTTATTTTTCCCCAGAAAAGGTCCATCTCTCACAGTCCTGCATGAACAAGCCCTCATCAGATTGGGGCTTTAACGAAGACAGGAAATACACAAACCATAACTCTTAAATATTGCTATCTAAAAGCTTTCTCCAATGAAGACAGAACCACATGTGCTCCTAAAAGGAAATAACACTCTTTCAGACTCTATACGGAAGTCCAGGTTTCCCTCTGTGGTACATTCGTGTGTTTTCTCACAGACAGGCAGAAAGTAGTTGTAAGTGTAGGCCAAACAAAGCACCGGCAAGTCACGAAAGCAGCAAGATCCATAAAGCTACTCTGAGATGAAAAAGGTTCCCAAGTTTGACCCGATTCAGGTAAAAAGAGATGTTGTCTGGGAACCTTTTTTAAACAGAAGCACAGAGGTGATACAAAGCTAGGAAACAAGTCAGGCTGTGGTTGAGAAGAGCTTAATGGTGTCAGTGTTTGAAGTGTTTGGCTCCAAAATGAGATGCCCACAAGTGACACAGGCTTGTAAAATGATCAGCACAACACAAATTTAAAAAAGAAAATATAAAACAATATATTATGTACAGTTCTTGCATCACAGAATTGATAAAAACACCTTTCACATCATTTAAGTAAAAAAATACTGACTGATAAACGGGACAAAAATGTTTTGGAGCCAAACTCTTCTTCAGTTACATCCAACAGAAAAGGCCCTCTGGTAGCGGATTTATTTTGGTTGTACCACAGACTTTTGTACGCCACTCAAGTAAACTGGGTTACAGCAACAGATGATGACCAAAAAAAAAAAAAAGATAAATATGATAAATTCAGGTAAAGTGCACAAGTGCTCAGTCAAATAAAAAAAAGGGACACAAATACATTCATCAGGTGTTCATTCACAACAACAAAATGTTCAAGTGAGTCACACAGTTAACACATCAGGAACCAAAAGCCCCCGAAAACCAGTCGTTGTGCTGGTCAGTGTCGATAAGGCAGGCGGGCGGGCAGCCGGCTGTCGAAGCTGGTCACATGACACACCAGAAACAAACAGAGGGGAGTTCTGGACAACATGAGCTCCTGCAGCAGCCCAATTTAAAGCAAATGGTCCAAACGTCCAGTTCCAGATCCAGCGTTTGATCCGCTGTTATCACATGAAATGGTCTAAGTTGATTTTGTACACTTTTCTTCTTATTTTTTTTTCTACTGAAAACATTGCAATTTGCCTTTTTTTTAAAAATCCATAGATCACTCAGATGAGTAGTTATCATTAGTTGAAGCCAACAGGTGCACAAACTCACACAAACACCGTTTATATTAAGCATTTAAGTATTTTTCCAAACCTTTTCACTCAAGGGTTTCCTCTGTGGATACTTAAACTAAAGAACTGAATATTGATGTCAATGAAAAGTGATAATTATCTGCATTTATTATTTTACTTTTAAGTTCTTTCTGTTGCTCAGAAAAGTCTCAGCATTTGAGTTTCTTTAACCACATACTTACAAAGAAATGAAAAACATTAAGTTAGAAATAAACACAAAAAGCAGCATGACTTTTTGGCTTTTGCACTTTTTAGATAAAAATCATTTCTAATAAATTGAGACTTGAAAAATATCTTTTTAACTTGTGGATTGGTAAATACTTGTTTGCTTCAGCTCTTTGTGAGCTAAGATAACTCACGTAAACACAGCAAAAAAAAGCTTTTCTCTGAATTTCAGCAGAGCTGCTTCAGGCTTCAGGTCGTCACCAGGACTCCCACATTCATATTCCTGCTGGGTGGACACTTATTCTATCCCCATGTTCATCCTCCTCCTCCGTTGTGCAGAGAAAGCAAAATTCAAATGCAGCCTCGTCCTTTTAAGTAAACTTTCACCAGTGTAGCAGAAACTCTCTGCTTTCTCAAACCATTAACACAACAAACAGCTCATGCAGACTCATGCACTCTGAGAAAAAAAAAAAAGATAATTTTATGGTTTTCTGAATATAAATAGAGGAATCAAAGGAAAGTAAAGCCATAACAGTTGAAAGTCCTCACTCATTCACATGTTATAAACATCATCCTCATCTCAGCAAACATCTGTTTCCACGACAACCTGTCCCTCTCTGCTGTGCTTGGTGACATTTCACCTTATTTATCATTTCAATTTACAATATTTTTTATAAATTTGTACCTTTTCTTTTTTTTCTATTTTTTGCTTAAGTAGCCAAGGCATTTTGAACCAAGGAGTAAACATGAGTCATCATCTTACAAATCTCAGAGGTAGAGCCCTGACCATTTACTCAGAGAGGAGACTGGCAGGTAGATAAAGACAGACAGGAGTAAACCAACGCTGTCTGTGTTTCAGATGAAGTCTGTGAATCACGAAAAAGCAGCAGACAAGAGATGACGAGAGAGAAAAGCTTTGAAGTAAGAGAGGGGATGAATGTAAATGTTTGGGGTTTTCCAAGTTTTTGTCCAATCCTGAGAGCGCCAGCTCTCTCAGACGTAGAGGATGACATTGCTGTCTGTGGGACAGTGAAGGCCATCGGTGGAGGGGTTCAGGGCTCGGCAGGAAGGGGGTTGACCTGCAGCTGGGTGACAGCTCTTCGGGTGAGGCGAGTCGCAGTCGTCCGACGTCAGCTCTGCGATATCGTCTGACTGAGTGTCCGACATTTCCAGGTCGCTGCGGATGCTCTCTGGTTGAGCCAAGGTGACGTCTCTGAGTCCCTCCCTGATTGATGTTCCCGGCGACAGTCCCAGTGCCGAGCCTGACAGAGCCCCGCCCCTTCTAGAGCTGCAGTCCTGAGGCTCCTCCCCTCCAGAAGCAGTTGCCATGGCAGCGGAGCCCGGGTGCGGGGCTAGGTCCTCTTCGCTGGTCAGGCAAAGATGGCTCGGTTTGGTCTCGATGTCCACCTGGATCTCCAGGTTGGTGCACTCCCTGTGGAGACACAAAAATACCACAACTTTAAGCTTTAGTCTCTAAACTCTGCATTTCCCCCTAAAAGCACTGGAAGGAGTGGCAATCCTTTTTGAATACACAAAACAGGCTGTTGTGTGGTTTTGAAGCCCTTCATAGATGTTCTGTTGTGTTTAAGTTTAATTTACTTCTGATGTTGAGAACAACATATCAGTGAATCATCTAAATTTTATTTGTGAACATCTTTTCAAACACAAACCTAAGTGCTTTATAGACCAAAAACAAAAATTAGGACAAACATACCAAGGTGAAAGCACAATGTCAAATTTGAATCAAAAGAGTTAAAAGTATCTAAAATCAAATAAGAAGGGATATTACAATTAGCAGCTCACAGAACCAATGGCTAAAGTAAAAGATCTTCAGTCAATATTTGGTTTAACCCTTTTAGCCCTCTGTCTATTTATCAGGCCTCTGCTTGAAAATGACATGCCAATGATGAAATGAGTATACCTCTGCAACCAAAAGGTCTGCTTGAATACTTTTGGAGTCATAAAAAAAAGATTTGAGACTTGTTAAGATGTCTAAGTATCTGTGTGTATGTTACTGGTGAAGAATAAATATAGATGGCACATAGCACAATTGAGAAAAGTTTCAGGCTTGCCTGATGAAAACAAGCCAAACATTTTCAGGTTAAAGGTGAATATGCGTTTGGAATGATGCAGCCATAGCCATAAATTTCTATTAAATTATAGTACAATACATGCACATTATCTCCACAAAGGGCAGAACAAAATTAGAGAGGTTTTAGTCCTGATGGATCAGGTGAGGTCTCTAAAATAACTATTTTGGCACCATCTTTTCTCAAAGTCTCTCAGCTGGGAGACCTCAGGTTTTAAAAGGTTAAAAACAGAGAGGATGTCTGTGTTCTGACCCCATGAAGGTAGTTTGCTCCAAAGTTGAGAAGCCTAAAAACCAAAGACACTACATCCATTCTAGTTCAGGAAATTCTGGGATGAACAAGTAGGCTAGTGTATTCGGAGCAAAGTGTTCTTGTGTGGTGACAGGGAACAATAAGGTCTTTCAGACGGATTGGAGCTTGGCCATTAGAGGCTTTGTATGTGCTAAGAAGGATTTTGTAACCTGTTCTAAATCCTGCAGGGAGTCACGGTAGAGAAATGTGATATCTCCTGTAGATATCAGTCGGTTCTTTGGCAGCATTGTACTGAATCAACTGAAGGATATTCAGGGAATTACTAGGACACCCAGTTAAGGCAGCATTGCAGCAGTCCATAATAACAACAAAGGCATGAACCAGTTTCTCAGCATCACTTTGGAACAGGGTGCTCCTGATTTTCTTGATGTTACACAGATAAAAAAAGAGGCAGCGCCAGAGGGCTGTTTAATGTGACAGCTAAATGACTAATCCTGGTTCCCATATTAGTGACAACAGCAACTATATAATTAGATAATGATGAAGGATTTTGGAGCCAAAAACAATTACCTGAGGTTTCCCTGAGTTCAGAAGAAAAACATTAAAGGTCATCCAGATCTTTAGCTTGTAACTTCTGTATCTGATTAGTTTAATCGAGTTTTACTGATAAATAAAGCTGTGTGTCATCAGCATAATGTTTTCTGATGATATTGCCCCAAAAATAGCATGTATGGTAAGAACAGAAGTGGTCCAAGTCCAGAACCCTGTGGAACACCGTTCATCCGATTAGATCAAACTTAATTCTGTTATCTCGATTACAGTAAATCCAAACAGGTCTGAGAAAAGAGAAGAGAGGAAAAGAAGAATCTTCTTTCACCTGTCAGGTAAGGTGTAAGAAGAGATGATGGATCCAGCCATTCCTCGAGTGCTGGCGCAGTCACTTCCTGCTCCCAGACTGCCTGTTTCTCTCTGGGTTGATTCTTTAGCAAGCTCCCCTGGTTGAACCTCAAGCCTGCAGCCACAAAAATGCTGTTATCAATCATTGTTACTGTCAGGTGAAAACTGTGATAAAAAAAAAATCTCCACAGATAGAAGTGCTCACTGTTAGATTTAATGAAAAAAAAAATCGTCATCTTGACTCCTCACCTGCTGTATTTGCTGGTGCGAGTCCCAAGCGCGCCACTAGCCAGGGTGTTAAAGTGGGGAGTGTCGCCCAGAGTCCCAGGGGCCACAGAGAGTCCCTCGCTGGGGGAAGTGGTGCTCAGACCGCTGACCGCCCCGTCCAAGCTGCTCTCTCCAAGGCTCGGAGACTTGAGGGCTCGCCATGCATCTGCAACTGCAGAGTCAGAAACAAAATGTTCTCTTTAAAAGTGTGAAACCACTGAATGTTTCCGTTCGGCTGCTTGATCAGCTGCATCCTGTCCCATCACTCAACAAAAAATGGTAGCGGCTTATTTCCTTCACCTGTGATTGGTCCATCGTCCTCATCAAAGTCGATCCGCACGCCACGCCCCTTCCCTCTGCTCACACCACAGCCCCCTCCTCTGCACAGAGAGATGGGCACAACGCCGTACACGTAGGCCAGCATGATGGGAACACCGATGCCTGGAAAACAGAGACATGACAAAAACAGATTTTCAGCAATGGACACGTTTAATAGAAACTCATTTATGTTGTTCCATGGTGGACAGACCAGGAGAAAAAAGAGGCTAATCCCATATCATCTTTCTTACCCACGCTGACGGCTGCAATGACGGGGGCGGTGACAACTGACAGGGCCACGCCCCCTGTGATGGCCAAATTTCTTCTGTGGCGAGATGCCTTCTTCAGCTCGTAGTGAGCATGAATCTGGAGCAGAGACAAGAACCACAAAACATGAAGGTGAATTATAAGACCTGTGTACAGGATTGTGTATGTAAACTTTTCCAGTTACATTTGGTGGCTTCTGTTTGATGATATAAAAAGAGAACAAAGTCGTCAGACCTCCACACATAAGCTTAGCCTCATAAACAGATTCATGCCTCCTTAATCAGCTGAAGGAGTTTCTGGGTGTGGAAACACATCACTGTATTTTATATGCTAACGCTAAATGGTTGTCCCTTATGCACACAAGCTTTCACATTGGCTGAAACCTGACTTTCATGTATAAAACTATTCTTGGCCTAGTTCCTTTATTTCTCTCTATGAACGTGTACAGAAAGCAGACTAAATATGACCTTCACTCTCATTCTGGTCTACAGATGGTGGTCCCGAGAGCAGGAACAAACTTGGGGGAAATAATTTTTTTTTTTTTTTTTTGTACCATATGGTATATGCCATTATGCCAGTATATGCTATTATGTGATATGTGGTATATTATTAACCTATACTTGTGCTGCCCTCTTAATCACTCTGCGGTCCTTTTAAGACGTTACTTATCCCGAACGATTCTGGTTCTGGTTCTCACTTCACACACACACTTGTTTGAGACACCGTAGTAAAAATGGTGGCACAAATATGGCCGCTGCCATGTATGTGGACCCAACGTAAGGTAGATATAAATGGTTCATTCTAAGAAAATAAAACATTTATTTCAGTAAAGTGATTAGATACCAATAGAAACATGGTTTTTGATGATACATTTTTCTGTCATAAACCCCTGATTTGTTACACGCTGCACCTTTAACGTAACCAGCAGATCTTTAACAGGCTTTGCAGAAAGTAATATGCAGAATCGTCCTCCTCCACAAGAGGGTGCTACAGTACCAATATTCACTACAAAGACTAAACTCTATCCTTCTACATGTAGATTCAAAACGCCAGATTTTTTTTTTTTTTTTTTTTTTTTTAAGCTATTTTATAGCTTTAACAATAAAAAGAAAACTACTACAGAAACATGACAGTTGGGATATTGTCACATTTACAAAGACAGCAGAGGAATTTCAATTTATTTGGCTTGAATAAAATGAGATTACAGCTTTTAAAGCTGCAAAAGGCTGCAGTGATCGGTATTAAATGGATTTTAAACCAATTCACCCATAAAAAGATGACAGGCAGGGTTTCATCTTTAGGTCAGAGTGAATGGAAACTTAGAGGAACTGAAAGTAAATCTAGCAATTCTCCAGTTACAAAAACAGCAAAAACCAAAACTTAGAAAAGCCCTGAAGCAATGTTCTGTAGTATTTAGAGTTCCAGATAATCACCAGGGTTGTGAAAGAATGACTGTGCCACTTTAGCTCTGTGGTTTCTGGGCAGGCGGAAGGTAAACGCTGCACAACAGGACCATAAAGATTACAAAGTGTTGCAAAGTTTGCATATAGATTAAAAGAGAAGGCGAATGGGATTTTTTGATGGTATCAGCATACACATAGATCAGATAAACTGCAAAAACTGCTTCCTGTAAAAAGACGGAAATCTCCATAGCAACCACTGAAACATTCTATCATGGCAGCCCCCAATGTAAAATCTCGGACATCAGCAATGTCCCAGTTCAGGTGGCGATTATGTGATGGAGGTGGCCAAAGACCATAACATTTTAAATGCTCCTCCAAATGTGTCCAGTTCCTGATTTGAAAAGGATGCACTGGGTGGATCCTTCATAGCCTAGCATAGATTTATTTAGCTATTGCAGTTGGAACAAATTAAAGATGGAGTTTTGCAGCCAAAAAACACAGAAATCACAGAGCCAAGCTCTTCCCTGGCCCCATGATTGTTATGCTAGCTAAAACTTACTGTTGCTTACTAGTTTAGGCTTATTTAATTGATTAGTGGTCTTACTTTTCATCTTTTTTTATCCTGATGAAAAATGAGACCATGACCAAATAACTTATGCACAAAGATAAAAATGATGACAAAATATTTCAACAGTTTCAAAAACAAATAAAAAGAAAACAAATATATTCATCAGACAAGATCATGTCAGACCTAACCCCCATGAGGCACACACATTGGATCTATCGTCGGGCAGACGATACTCTTACAAAACTAATGCAACAAAAGGTTGATAAACATCTGTATCCTGCACAGACGACATTAATGCAAAGTACAGCATGCTAAAGCTAACGTTATATCATGTGCTACGGGTGCTTCTGCAAGGCTATGAACTTAAAGATGCCACAGTTTTCATGTTAATGTTACTAATTAGAGAAGTAAATAAGCCAATAACATGAGATGGAAGATTTGGAATAAACACAGTTATAATTTAGAAATAGTCTATTCACTAGAAAAATAGCAAACAGATAATACCAGAACAAATGAGAGAGGACCAACAGTGGCAGCTGAATAATGGGTATATTAAAAGAGTAAATAAGAAAAAGATAAAAGTTTTTTTGTGGTTCTGTCATGGCATCATAAGCCTTAATATGAAATCCACCAGCGCTGGCTCCTTTCTACAACCCTGCTCTCTCTGCAGGTGTCTCTCACCTTGCGGCCGACGTAAACCGGGATGCCGATGACCATGGCAGGAACAGCGATGCCGGCAATGAGTGTGATGCCGACCGGAGCGCCAATCAAAGTTCCCAGCTGCCACAGGATCTTCTTCTTCCTGCTCCAAGGCTTCTTCCCCCAGAAGGTGCAGCCAGATGGACTAAAAGGGGAAACACAGAGGGAGGAAGAAGTGTGAAAAATGAAGGGAAAAAAAATCTAACTATGGGAGCTGAGATGATGTGCTGAACGTCAGCATGCGGCTACCTGAGGTAGTGCAGGTCGGAAATCTCCTTCATGCAGAGCCAGCAGAACTCGCAACCGCAGACGGCGCAGGTCATGTGATTGCAGCTCCCATCGTTCATCTTGATGATGTAGGCGCCGCAGCGAGGGCAGGGCTTGATGTCATCAGCTGGGGACAGAAGGAAGTCTGGTTCAGCACTGGTTACATCACAGCTCTCACACAGAAAATATCAGCTTCAACAGTTTTAAAGGAATAATCTGACATTTTGGGAATTTTTTTTATTGTAAAAACATCTAAACTGAAATCACAGTCTGAGTCGGTGCTGTCGGATCTCGTTCTGTTTTAATTTAATCAGTTTAATTCTCAGCTGGAGAAGAATGTAAGGTGAGGATGATTCCTCGGTTCATAAAGTCGCTAAAAAAACAGTTGATTGGAGATAATGCTACGAGAGCAGACTAATACCCTGGACTTATTGTTAAAGACTTCACGGAGATCATTCAGAGACCAGAAAGAAGCTTTCTCTGTCATCTCACCACAAAACTGAGCATCAGAAGTTTGCAAGTAAACATGGAAAATGACCACAGCATTTCAGAAACAAGTAAAACAGACGGTTTTTGTCTTTACCATAATGAGCGAAGTTGTGTTTAAAGGAGAAAATGTGTAGATTTGATTACATTGAGACTTTTTCAGTTGTTAAACACAGAGGTAGACCTGACATGATTTGGGCTTTATACTGTAGGATGCAGCCGGTACCATGGAGAACATTTCATTTGTAGAGGAAATAGTTAAATAGCAGCGCATATTACATCATCTGTAAAGGAAAAAGATTAAACAATGATCCTTAATAATTCCCAAAAAGAAGAAATGTCTGTGTGGACATAAAGAGAACAGCAACCTACAGCAGAATAAAAGGTGCATATTTATTCTTGTGTTAAAGACGACCATGAACTTTTGTGCTAGTCTGAAAATGAAAAATCTGGAAGCAATAAAACAAACAAAAAGTCACAAAAATCTAAGCCAACAGGACTCAAAGCTTTGCATCTATTTACCGCAAATAACACAAACCTATTAAAACACAGAGCTCTCACCATGATGTGCTTCATATTTGCTGGTTTTTTCCTGTTGGCATGAGATCGAACTTCACCAGACTAATGGATCAGAGCACATTATCGTCTAATCCATTTAGATGACAATGTTTGAGCTCAGATCACTGGGAACTGCTATTTTTAAAGGGCTTTTGGCATTTTATCTCTGACACATGTGGCTGATATGTGTGCATGTAGGAGTAGTTGTTGTTTACTTGGCATTCAACTGATGGGATTTATCTCCCACCTCCGGTTCCCCGTTTCACCCTTCCATTCGTTTTGTCCTCGGTTTGTTTTCCATTCCTTCTCGTATCACAACATCTGTCTTTCCCTCTAATGTCATCATCATTTGCTTCTTCTTCTCTCGGTTTGGATGCTGTTGACTAAGCAGAGAGGCTGAGAGCTGGACTTTTTATGAAGCAGTTGAGTTGCTGTCAGTTCTGAGGACATGGCACCGGGAAGCAGACGGGAAGTCAAGATCCAAGGAGGAAAAAAGGCAGCTGGAGGGGATCATTTGATGGATTTTTAATTAAAATGGGATTAAAGACAGTCATTCAGTTAAGGCTGTTTTGCAGCACAAGCTCAGATGACTGTAGAGAACTTTATCTATTATCCATCATAAACACAAGTATGGTAATATGAAAAATACCCTGTTTTCTTTTCTTGCCAGCTCATCCCAGTAAAAATCTGACAGTTTAGGGATACAAATGTGTAAAATCAGTGGGATTATACAGGAAATTTAAATAAAGAATTGTGATTCCTTAAGTCATTTAGATTTTTTTTATTCCTTTCAGATGATAAGAACTGAAGATATTTAATGTTTTGTCTTATCTACTTTATTTTTACACGATTCAACCCTACACCATCACAGAGCCGGCTTTTGGACTTGTTGCTGCCAACAGTCTGGATGATCCTTTGCTCCATTTCTTCCAACAAAGATCTGGAATATTGACTGGTCTGAACACAGTCCAGGTTCCCACTATATGATGGTCCATCCCAGATGCCTCCGAGTCCAGAGAAGTCGATGCCGCCTCTGGACCAGGTTAACAGAGGTGGTGTTAACCTCAGTAAAGGCTGAAGTGACATTTGTAAATGTAGCTCTGTAGTGTAGAGCTTGATGAAGGTTTCCTACAGTATATTCATGGTTGTCCAGCTTAGACATTCTCCTTTGTCTTTCTTTTTTTTTCTTTTAAAGTTTGTTTTTAATGCACTTGTTATTGCTTCCTGCACCCAGTGTAATGCTTTTAATGTTTTTTGTAAAGCACTTTGAATTGTCTTGTACATGAAATGTGCTATACAGATAAACTTGCCTTGTCCTTCACTCTGAATTTACAGTTTACTAGAACGGTTTAATGATATTCTGCATTGCACTGATGAAATTCTGATCGCCATATTTAGCGGTTTTGTACTAGAGCTGTTCTGCATTAACCGATAGATGAAGGAGTTTTCTTATTCACTGTGTCTCGTCTTCTTCTGTGATTCTTGATGCAGCATGGAACACGTTATTTAAAAGGTCTGATTCGTTTGAGAAGTGCAGCATCAACAAAACTTCCGTCCAAAGAATGCAGCCCCCACACAACTGAACAGAGTCCCAATCGGATGGAGTCTAGTGGACTATCCTGGTGTGAATGCACCTTAAAACATGCAGGGCAGTGAGCCCTGAGGACTTAAATTGAGAAACACTGATTTAAAGAATATTTTAAAGACATACTACTGAACTTTGGTAGATTTTTACTCTTTGGTGCCCCCTAGTGATGGCTAATTCAGCATCCGCCTTGCCTCCTGCCTCTTCTCTAAGATCCCTTCAGCCAGTAAAAGTCAGTCTGATGTTGACTCTTGTCTCATCTCATGCTCTATTACTTTCTCTCTTTTATTTCACCACTTCCTCTGATAATGCCCGATAAGGTTTTTTTTTTTTGTTTTTGCTGAATCATCCACGGTGTATTTTCAAAATAACCAATGTATTGATATGGAACGTGGGTTCTCCAGACCCAAGCCCACCTCTGTAACCACTAGGCTACCACCCCCACAATTTAAAAATCAATAATTTTTTTTTTAAACTATTTAAAAAACAAACAGTGGGTTAGCCTCTAGGCTACCAGTCCCCATAAAACCACATTGTGCTCTTTTAAGATCATCACCTAAAGTTTTGTGACATTTTAAAGTCTTGACAGGATGCAGGATGAAACTTATAGTGAGGAGAGACAGGGATATAAATAGCGCCTCATGCTTGACGGAAGGCTGCACACTTCCCCCAGCGGTGGGAACGCCGAGCAGCTGCTGCATCAGACGCCTGACGGGTTCGACTCTGACAGACGCTGCAGCAGGACGTGTGAAGAAGTCTGACAGACAAGAGACTCTGAGAGGCGTGAAAATACTTTCAGACCGGAAATGCTGGCGGTGAAGCTTTTATGTTTTTGTCTGCACCAAACACACAAATGTGCAGATGTGTGAACTTAGTGACAGATGGTTTTCTTTTCTTCCCCAGTCAGGCTGAGGCGCCTCATTTTCAGGTCCTCACCTGGCCCCTGCTCCTGGGTGTAGCTGGGCGAGTGGTTGCTGTGGGTGTGCAGGGACTGGGCCCTCTGCTGGCGGGCCGAGTCGCAGGTCTGGTTGGGGTGCCATGCCTGTTTACAGTGGTAGCAGAACTCAGCGCCGCAGCCGTCTCTGCGACAAACCAGCCTGGGACAGCTGGCACAGCCCGAGGCGATGACAGCAAACCTGAGAGGAAAACACGGAGGAAGCAGAAATAAATGAGTCACAAAAATATTTTCCAAGCTTTAAGCTGCTGATTGGCAGTCATGTGTTGTGGCAACATAGAGACACCTGAGCAAACCAAATGGATCACCGGTGACTCTCATCCTGAGGATTAATATACCCCAACACCACCCACATCGTTTACTCAACCAAGCTGATTCTACACCGAAGCAGCACAAAAACGATGATCTTCCACCTTTGTTCTGCGACATTAATCCTCAGGATGCAGATATTTGATGGAATGGAGGACATGTTAAAACAGCATCATGGCAACATGAATCACAACAAGAATTTCTAGTGTTTTTGTCTTGTTAACGGTGCTCCAAGATTTAAATGTAACATGGACAACACCATTTGTCTTGCAACAAATCACAAAGCTGAGACTTGAATTTAAAATGAACTGAAACTGAACTCAAGCTCTTCAGTTATGGTGACATTGTGTAGCCTAAAACCCCCTATAGACTGAGAGGAGGGGATCAATTATAGGATCAATATACTAACAACAGAGAGAGAAGGAGGAGAAAGAGACAAGATGAGGTCAGTCAATGTGGATTTACAGAGTAAAACCGGGACAGAGAGGCAGCGATGTACTGATGTGATCACTCAAAGGTCTTCAGTACTTATAGGTAGTTCACATTTCAAAGTCAAAGTGTTTCCCTGGATAAAAAAAAAATCTAAATATAGAACAGTCACAAAAAATGTTGTGAAAAGTTTCCATCTGGTTCCAAAATACTGCAGCGAGGGTTCGTATGAGAATTATCAGCAGAGATCATATTTCTCCAGTTTCATCTTCTCTTCATCGGCTCCGTGTTAAATTCAGAATAGAATTTAAAATTATGCTCCTCACATTTCAAGCTCTCAGTGATCAAGCTCCATTGGATCCTAAAGATCTCTAGCTCCCACACAGACATGGTTCCTTTTTCGGTTCTGGAGTCCCAGAACCTCTTCTGAGGATCTGAGGGCAGACTTTACGCCGTGAAAGTAAAACAAACATCTGGGAGATTTGGTTCTGAAAGTTGATGGTTAAGTAGTAAGACTCCATTATATCCTCAAAATGTTTCTCAAAATAAACTATTTATTGAGATGACTGAGTGAATTTCAGAAGACGGGAACACGAGCTTTTATAAACCGCCTACCAAAATTAAAACCGGTTGCCAGGCAACATAAGAACACAGTGACTTTCAGGTTTTACTCTCAACTCTGAATTCCAGTGTTTGACTGACCTAAATTAGCCAATCTGAACTTTATCTTCATTAGTCAGCCTAATGTCTTCAGTACTCGCTCGACTTCTTCTTCAGTGGTGTCTGTTAGGAATGTAAGATACAGCAAAATGTTCTAAAAGTAGAACGAGAGGCAGAACCTTCAGTTGTCAGACCATCTATGTGGAACCACAGCTGCAGGCCAACGTGCAACCGATTTCCAACAGAAACCTCATATTTTACAACATATTTACTATTTACTCATCACCAAAAACCTTCTTTAGTTTCTTTATCCAGATTGTTCCATAAACTGACTCAATACACAGAAAAATCTCTCCAACACTTTTGTTCTAAATCTTGATTTTATAAATATCTCACATTCCTTTAAATTATAATAACTACAGTCTTTTTGCTAACATTTTTTATAAACTCCTGTGAGCTTTACATGTTCTAGTACACTAGGTTCAGACAGATGGGCGCCCTTCCTGGTTCTGGTGGAGGTTTTTTCCTTCCTGTTTGATTTCATGGGAACTTTAAAAAACTGGAACCGGTTGCTAGAACAAGAAGGTTAAAGAAGGAAATTAACAAGAGGGGAAAAGACAGAGACGTAGCTGAGTGTCAATCACCGGAGCGATCACAAAGGAGGTTGTCGTGAACGGCTGTCACAAAGCTAAGTGGGTGAAAACAAAGCGTGAGAGAAGAAGAAAAGCAGGCAAGCAGGAAACAAAGCTGCTGCCACTTTTCTGCATCTTCCTTGTGTTTTTATGTCATTCCATTGAAAGGAAAGAGGGTGGATCAAGAAAAAACTTGACAAACTTATAGAACTGTTTTGGCACTCCTCCAGCAGGTTAATCATTAACACCTCCTCAAATGTGCCTGTTCTCAAGATGTGTGAGAAAATAGCAGAACAGTCAAGCCTGAGGCAACACAACCGAGTTTTGCTTTACAACATCGCATCGCACGCCAGCGGGACATCAACACACACGCAACATGGCTGAGACAAACTCAGGGGGATTCATCAGAGGAAGGAATCAACAAGACTTTTACTGTCTGAGAGATCTCAGAGAAGAGCCAGGATGAAGAAGGATGCTGAATTAGCTTTCGTTAGCTAACCAAGTCTGAAAATATACCAAAATTCAGTAGTGTGACTTTAAAGTTGTTTTACAATAATTAACTTTATTTCCTCAGTGGAGAAAATGGCCCTCATCCTACGTCTTAAAAAAGAAATATTAGCTTAAAAAGGGACGATGACAGTTATGCAGATTTGTCTTCTTTTATGTGCATGAACACTGTAAAATATATTTTGGGAAAAGTAAACTCCAGATCTCATTTGCTCTGTTTGTCTAATATTTAATAAACATAGAAAATAAATTAAATACTCTGCACTGTATTTAAACATCAAATCAACTGTCCTGCTCACGTCATACATCAACCACTGTTGTTCATGAGGTTTATAGAAACACAGCGTGTCCAGCAACTAAAGCAGACACCGATTTCAACAAACCATCAAATCTAAAGTCTGGAAATCTGGATTTTATAAGAAGGAGGGAAGATTGGACGATAACATTAGCCCGCCGAGAGTTTAAGATGAATCAGTGGACAAGTCTTTCCAACCACAACCTGGACATAATTCATTGAGGTCAAAGGTAATAACAACATCTACTGTTAGATTTATTACTACACATTTGTCAGCCGAACCTCATGTGAATGTGAATCAATCTGTCAGAAATGAAGAAGAATCCACTGCATTTTATGATATGAAGCACCAAAAAAAGGTATTACCTGGTCTTTTATCAATATGTCTATGTGGATGTAGTTAACCATGCCACATTTACAGAAAGGGAATTTGAACTTTATCTGACTGCTTCAGTTTGAATCATCTTATGAGTTCCACACCCCTACTAGACAGTACAGAAGGTAAGTTTATGAGTCAGTCTTAGATTAAAACCAGGATGTGGTTTTTGTCTGCACTTGTCCATTCATACAGCAGCGTACAGAGAAGCTGTGATGGGGAAGTTCCAGGTTTGCACCAACAAAACTTAAATAAAACATTTTGCATCACGCCGGTTTCATGTTTACAGTTCAGTTGTTCAGGGTGGTGCAACCTGGGTGACGTGGGGGGCTCTGCACAATCTTAACTCTACAATGTTCTCTGGATCAATGCTTCTCAAACAGGGGTACTTTTTTATTTTTTAAAGGATAGGTTATTAAATGTAAACATCTTGATAATGTACTTGTACTTCTTTGCTCTAAAACAAATGGTGAATTTAGGACTTTCTTGATATCATGCTGGTTTTTACTGGTCCAACTCTTTTGAGATCAGATTGTATACAATCAACTAAAATGTAAATTGACACCCCTGGTTTATGGGGTACTTGGCTGAAAAATTATTCCACAGGGGGACTAATGCTGTAGATGAAGGCAGGTGGACGTCCAACAGCAACATCAGACTTTAAAGCTTCTTATTCCTTCGTATCACAGCGAGGGATCATTCATGACAGCAGAGCAAGAAGAATAAAGAGTTTTAAACCTGAGAAACAGATAAACACACAACCAGATTCCTCCAAAGCCGTGTTCACTTCACACTGTTAATAAGGCATTTACACACCTGCACACACAGGTTTTCACCCACTGTGAATATGTTGATGCGTATTAAAACACATCTGATGAATAAGTGTGAATGTGTTAGTTTCAACAAAGATTCAGGTAAAAATGAAACAACAGCACATCAGCTACAGTTTCAGATTCAGACTGTCAGTTTAATACCAACAAAACCGAAAACGAGTGAGGATAAATTATCATTTAGCACATAATTAGCTGTAAGCTAATGTAGTCAGGCAGAGGATGATATCTGTCCTGTACTTGTTTTTTTTAGCTGTTTCAGGCATGAAATTTGTGACATTACTGACTTAATCAGTCTGTGAACAAAATATCAGATTGTATACAACAGGGTTTTGAAAAAAGTATTTACCATAAATCAACATGAATGTTGTTTTTAATTAAAAAAAAACTTTGTAAGGCAGTTTATTTGCACAAAAAGTGCTTTATAAAGTTTTGACAGATTTTTTTTTTATTGATTTTGATCAAATATGACACATAAGGCATTATAGGTTTGAATGTGCTTGTGCAAAGTTAAATAAAGTTAGCGGATTTCAATATGAAATTGTATCTTATGAGCAAGACTTTGCTTTCATTAGACAAGATGAGACAAGATGTGACATCTCTGTAAACAGTTGGAAGTTCCTTCTGGCACCAAACACACAGCACATCTGCCAAAACCTTCCAGCCTGTGAAGGTCATACAACGCTTAAATAAGTGCATACACTTTCATTTCACATTAAACCAGGCAATTAAAAACAACACGGGGGTTTTCTCCTGTAACATCAGAGATCAGGTTCACAGCCTTTGAAACAGAAACAAGATAGCAGAGAGCTCAAAGTTAAAAATCAACCCAGACCAGCATCTGCCATCAAGTTCACCTTCTTAGCAGTCATGCTGTGTTATTATTGTTCAACATGAAAGCACTAAAGCAAAACCAAAAGGATAAGTGTTTGTAATGAACCAAGAACGTGTGCAAAATTTCATGGTGGTCCAAACAAATGTTTTACTAAGAAAAATCCCAGTAAACGCCAGGATTAAGTTACCTAAACCATTTAGATTCTTTCTTTCATCATGAAACCATCTGATTGTAACTGTGATATTATTATTGAGTAAACACTGAGTCATAGCAGATGGAAAATTCAAATTTTTTTTACAGGATGGGACAGAAAAATAACAAAAACAAAAAGAGGGTTAAATTGTCTAAGATCTTGAGCTGAGATATAAATGTAAAATACCGCATACCAGAGGTGAGGAAGATGAGGCTGAGGCAGAGGAGTTTTATGTGTGCCAACATGCTGTGTTTTGAGACGAGGCATGTACAGACAGTCCTGTCAGCGCTCGTTTCCACCAGGAGCCACCTGGGAGCCCTGCTGAGCCCGTAAACGCAACGCTGCACACAGATGTGCACCAACAGCAGGCTGTTTATCTCCAGGACGTTTGACTAACACGAGAAACACAGACGTGCATCGGTCCCCACGACGACTCACACAAGGAGTCCAGAAAGTATGTATCGATCTGTGTAATTAAGTCCCAACTCCAGTTGCCCTGGCAACGCTCCCTCTGTGCAGCATCGATAGTCACCTTGGCAACAAACAGCCAGAGCAGACAGCAGCGGGTCAGTCTTTGTTCTCACTGGATCCTCGCGTCTGATAGTCGCAGGCTGAAACCTCATTGGTGGGCTGAGTGAAGCAGGTCAGAGGTGAAGCGCGCTCTCATGACCATTAAACAGATTATATACATAGAGACAGAAGACATTCGTGTCTTTGTTTCTGATGCAAAATCCATATTAGGAGGTGACACACACTAAACCTTCTCTGAAGTTACTGATATCATCAGACTTTGAGGTTTTAGAGGCTCAAAAACTATTTACATGATTATGTTCAGGTATTTGCTTCTGCTACCTTCATCATGCATTCGCTGCAAACACGACACCTCCTAACAATCAGCTCCTAATCTGAACATCTCGTATTTAAAGTCAGCTCATTTCCGACCAGCTGCTGGAGTCAGAGCTGGTTTAACTCACAGCTATGCACAAAACCGGCGATTTAAAAGCCCCACGGGGAAATTACTGACCAAGTTTCTGGTTATTTGGTTATTGTTAACTGTGGAGTTGCATCATTAATAAAATTTCTGCTACTAGTTAGGCTTGGCTTAGCTTGTTTGTAAACATAATTGCTGATCATGAATCTGTCGTTCTCTTATTAGCCTGCAGATCTTCAGACCGTTAAACATATAACAGACTATGTAATGATGTAGAGGAGTCAGCACAATCACAAATAGATGTTTCTAACTTTATTGTCAAAGCGCACAAGAAACTGCGAGGAGCTGTTTGTATTTGGTAAAACAAATGTACTCAGAGTTAGTTTTTCTGCAAATAACATAGTATTACATTTCTTTCTAAAGTTTCCTCGGCAGTGGAAGCAGCTCCCTGTTCACCCTGTCTGCCTTTCAGACCAGTATTCAAACTTTCCTTTTCAATTAATCTTATATTATTATATTACCTTGACATGTCTCGACTGGCGCCTGCAGTTCACCTCTGAGGAAGACTGCAGACGCCAGTCGAAACACGCCGAGGTAAAACAAAAATCTTCCACTTTAACTTTGTCTGAAAGAAGAAACTGTTGATTTATTTGGTTTTCCTTTCTGTTAAAAGGGACTTTTTCCCTCCACTCTCACCCCATGCATGCTCTGGATGTTCAGTACATTTCCTAAATGTAATAGAAACCATGGATTTTTACAGGTTTCGGGGAAAAGAGGGCTTAACACCGACCGCTTGTCATCAATGATTTTTACCTGTAATAAGAATATTGTGTAAAGTGACAAAACATTCTTTAATATATGTAATTGTAGGTTGTGTTTTTCTGTTTAGGGATACTTTTCTTTCTATTTGTCACTTTAGTTTTAATGTTATTTCTGATTCACTGTTTTAATGTTAGAATTTAACTCAACAGGGAAACACTGTTCAGCCTTTACTGCCATCCTTAGCAAATTTACTGAAGCTGTGATTGGTGGGGAGCTTCTGTCCAGAGCTACCTCGGTGATGAGCATCAACCTTCATCTTACGCCTAAGTAAGAGGAAATAACTGTCAGGGAGTCATTATGTCTGACTGAATGGAACGTACGCTGGACCCTCCTTGACTTCAAAACCACCTGATTTCATTAATCCTGCAGGATGTCTCACCTCAGCTCCGGTTTCCAGTGAGAATGTGAAAACAGTCCACTGGACTCAAACTTTGCATACACATAACGCCAGTTAGTGAACATGAGCAGCAAACTAACTTCAACTGTAAACAAAACTTCTTTTTCCCCCTTCTCCTAGCATAATATCACAAAATCGATCCAGTTGCTGCACTATTTACTCATATGCATGTTGGTTAACTCACAACTAAACCAGGTCACATTTACATAACTTTCCCACATGCACAATGAGTCCTTTCTCAGATCTAAAGTCTGCATTCACACTCACACTGAAGAAGTTCACACCTGTTTCACCGTTTCTCTGCTGTCTGCAGCTCCGGATGTTTGTGGTGAATAACAATCAGGACTTAGTCAACCTGGCTGAATTAAAGAGGGGCTGAGTCACTGCTGGCGTCAGATGGAGGATTGTCCTGCTACATATTCAGGTCAGCAGCACCCTCACCGTCTATGATGCCACTTACACACAAACACTTTGGTTTTCTTTTACCAGGAATCTGAACCAACTTGCATCTCTTCTCCACCTTATTTCTACTAATGTTCTTTAGAAGATTAAAGGACATAAACTAGTTTGGTTTTCTATGTTGGTGGGCTAAATGTCCTCACATAACACTCACGCCGTCTGGAACAGAGATGACGGACTGACTGCAGACTGACTTGTTTTTAATTAAGGTTAAAATCAAACCAGAATGTTTTGTGCAAGGGGAGGAAAATTAACTCGCTCTACCTGTGCTTATTTTTACAGTATTGATAAAAATTTTTTCCAGGTGTATCAAAGTACTCTCCATAGCCTGCTCCATGCAGCCCACAGAAGCGTTGCTCTCTTTGTCTGATCCGCAGACTCCTCATCGTCATGGCAACTAGCACTTTTATTACATAATTATCTAATCACTCAATTATTTTTAATGATATGCATGATCTTCTTTATTCACCTTGCCAAGTAACGGATCATGGAGCGACCTGTGTGGGTCCCTGCTTTAGTCAGTGTCAGTGTCTTTCCTCTACAACTGATCCTAGCTTCGGGGATCACATTTCAACCAGGTTCTTGTAACTGCCTTTTAGTATGAGAGTATCAGAAGTTTGAAGAGATAAACATCTTCAATTTGAGATATGGCATCAGCTATCAATCCCAGGAACATTACTTTAGGATCCTTGGCGATTTTGAGATCAAGTCCTCAAAAGTCTCAAAACTTTGCCTTTAAATGGTTGCAGTTTTGTACATGACCAGAAAACACGTGAGTGATTGGCATTCATGTTTCCACGTTGTGCTTATTGGGTCATTGGGAGCTGACTTGCTTCATGGAGGCAACCAGCTTTGTCGTGATTGTGTGGTTAATAATATAATTAATTTAAATTGTGCATTAGTGTGTTTATAATGGTTGCCTTGCTTATTTTGTGTTTGTTTATAGCATTGTTTTTACATGTCCTCGGAAAAGACGTGTTTAATTGTCATTTAAAGTCCAATTTGTACTGTTCTCTTAAAATGACTCCACTGCATGTTTGCACCTAAATGTACAATAATTTGCAGACTATAGAACCGAATGACGATGTGAGATCATGTTATTAAGAACGCTGCTACATAAAACACCAGACTCCAACATCAGGTGTTTCAGACCAAACCGGGCCACAGGGACCTCGAGTTTGCGGGAAAACACTGAAAATGAGGCGTTTTCATTGAAGAAGAACAAGTTTATTTTAGCACATCCAGGATGTCTTCGTTGGAACCTGAGCCTCACCTCTTAGCGCTGTTATGGTTCAGCATGGACGCGTCTTTAGTCTATCTGAGGTGTGAATCAAAACCTAACAAGGTCTGCTATATTTTAAAAACATTATGTCAAGAATAAATTCATGCAAATCAAACTTAGAAAAGAAAACATACATGAAAGATGAGGCCATTTTAAATGGAGCAACATCAATCTGTTGAAATGTAATAGAGACTTTTTTTTAAAACTAAAATTTCTATCTAACTGGATTGTTGGAAACCTTTTAAATGTTGGAAAAATATCAATCAATGAATTTATTTTAGGTTTGCTGCTGTGGTCACCGTATCAGCTTATACACCAGACGTGCACGCACTACAAAGCTGTGCAGAAAAACATGAAAACTCCTCAGAAACAAACTTTTCCTGAACACTGACGTAAATCCAGATTTTAGCTTGCTAGCTTAACCCTGAACGTAAACTGGGACAGTTAATCTTCTGCAGAGGAGCAAACACATGCAGCGACCACACAGATGCTGCGGCTTTCCCCTGTGGCAGTGGGAGTGTTACTTTCTAAAACCAGAGCAGAAGAATATCACCAAATATCTGCAGTCCACTCTCCCACATCAACACAGAAACACAGTGAATCATTCCTGCTTTCTGTGATGAAGCTAACGCCTCTCATTTGTTCCTGAAACCGAACGCGAGCTGCTCAGCCTCCAAACTCTTAAAACTCTCTCCAACCGCAGGCCCGATCGCAGCCCTCTAACCCAGTTACAGCTCTTCTATTCAGCTTCCTTACTTTGAGTCTTTCTCTGTTATCTGATCAGGTCAAAGTGGCTCCGGTTCCACATTTTCTCAGACATCCATCAACTCAGGTTTTTCCCATTGTGGCTCACATGGCTGTTTAGTTTCTGGTTTTTACAACATATTACGTCCTCTTTCATTACACAAGGTGAATTTCCTCTAAATAGACAGAGGAAGTTTAATATCTGTGAGCTGTAACTCTTCTCTGATAACTTGATGGCAATAGAAACAAAAGGACAGAAATAAGAATAAAAGGGGGCACAAATAAGGACAAACCAGAAGTTTTCTGGTAATTATTTGTCATAAATATAAATCCTGAACAGCTCAGAAGGCTGTTTTGCAAAAAGTTCAATAATAAGTTGAACTTCTGTGCTCATCTGTTGCTACAGCTGTCGCCTTCCTAATTTCAAGATTCAGCTCCGGCTGTTTCATGATTAACAAAATATCTTTGGGTTTTGGCTTCTTGGGTGAACAAGACACTAGAAATTTATCTGATATTTTACAGACTATTCAGCAACAAAGCACATCTGAGCTCTACAGAAACAAGAAGGAAACAGTTTGAACATTCACAGATGAGCTTCAGAGAAGCGTTTCTTACCCGCAGTCTGGCGCCGGGCACCATCTGCAGTCCGGGTCGGAGGCAAGGCACCGCCTCAAAAGGAACTCCTCGTACTTCTCCAGCAGGGCTGCATCATCCAAGATGTCGGCCACCTGCCGCGGGGCCAGCCTCTCGGCACACTCGGGGCAGCTGAGCTGGACTCGGCTCTCTGTGATCTCGATGCGGAGGTACTGGCGCAGGCAGCAGAGGCAGGAGCGGTGGCTGCAGCCCAGCAGCTCGGGGAGCTGGGCGGCGGGCTGGCGCACCAGGCACAGGGGGCACTCCAGGAGATTGGGCTCCCCGGAGGCAGCGGTGGCAGCTCCTCCGAGAGACGGCTGACTGGAGGAAAGTGGTTTGGATGGTGTGCTAGAGGCTGTGTCCTGGCGGGTGGCGGCGGGTGTAACGGAGGCTGCAGCGGGTGCTGAACTCAAGGCAGAAGGCAGCAGCTGTTGTTGCGCGTGGTGATGATGTGTTAAAGGGGCGGCCGCTCCTCCTTTGGGGCCCCTGTTGCCCCGAGAGCTTCGTTTGCTGCGGAAAAGGCTGTGGAAGGAGATGCGGCCCTGGCGTTTGCCCGCCGCACGGCACTTAGGGTTGGGAACGCCACTGACTGATGAGTGAGGCGACTCAGAGTCCTTTTCTGATCCCATTTTCCCAGAAAACACAACCAACACACACTGGACTGCTTATCGTCTCCCAGTAAAACAACAAGCAAGGATTTGTCTTCTTGTGAAACTGGAATGCAAATTCTTTTCAGGCGCCCAGCTGAGACTTGAGCAGCATTCAACCCCTTCTCTTACTTTTATGAGAAACCAAACATTCTCAGGAAAAGGCAGAGCGAGTTAACACAAATAGAAAATGAAAGCAGTGACGCAAGTGAAAAAAAAGGAAGAAAAAAATCCCCTTCGGCTTCTTGAATTTCTCTGAAACTCGTTGAGCAAAGATTCACAGAGAACAAAAAAGTATTGAGTTTTATCTCTGAGGTCAAACACTGTTAAACAAAAACAGTCTGCTTCAATCAATCACTCTGACAAAAAATAAAACAGAGGGTAAAAAAGGCGAAGAGAAGAATCTTCAGAGCTTTGTTCAGTCTGGATCTTTAAAAACTCCTCAGGTTTGGATTTTCTTCTCCTCCGCTGTGTTCCTCTTCCTCTTCTCGCTGTGGAACGCCGGCTTCTCTTAACAGTCCTCTCTGTCAGGAAGAACAGAGCAGGAAGTTAACACAAAGAGCATGCTCAGTACAGCCCACACCTTTCTTTCTCCTCCTCCTCCCCCCTTCTTCTCTCCTTCCATCTCTGCTTCTGGATTTCAGTCTGATCTGATAATATGTCTGCAGTGATTACGTTTAGACTCACAAACACACGTGTTAAATGGTCGTAACCTGAGTTTAAACGGAGCAAATGCTGTGAGATGAGATGTGTTAAAGCAGCAGTTAAACACATGACATCATCACTCAGTCTGACCAATCACGCCTCATGTAAAACCAGTCTCTCTCTCCATCACACTGAGCACCACAAGCTCTTCCTCCACTTCACACTGCGCTGCTAGGGCCGTTACCATGGCGACGCTCACTATGAGCGAGGCAAACAGCGACCCACTCTGTGACTCTGGTACTCACACACACACACACACACACACACACACACACACACACACACACACACACACACACACACACACACACACACACACACACACACAGACAAGCTGAAACTGATAAATGGATTTAGAGTGACGCAAATGATGCAAAAACACACACAACAGGAAATAACATCCTCACATGATCATACACACACAGAGATTAAAACACAGCTATGAAAACGCACACACAGATCCCTCTGAATGAACACACACAACTGAAAACTGATGATTATGTATGTGCCAACACATACTGTGGCTCATGTAATCACACCTTTCCAAAACAAACACAAGACACACATGAACAACCAGAGACACCAGTTTTGATTAAACATTTTAAATTATTCCTCGTTTCTTCATATTTCTCTTCCCAGCATCAAGACTTTGTTGTCATCTCTGGAGCAACAGTTGCTGAAGGTCTTTCATAAGTCTTCTTTGGCTTTGGAGAAACATTCAGCTGATCTGGCTACGAAAACCTTATCTGAAATGGTCTCCATGGAAACAAGGCTGTCAAGAAGCCATTCTTAAGGAAGGGAAACAGGGAGAAAAGGACGAGGTCTGTCACATGACACAGGAACTGGACTGAAGATCAGTGGCAACAGGTTTGATGGAGGGATGGATCCTCCTCACAACCTGCACCTCAACATTATTGAAGCAGTGTGGGATCATCTGGACAGAGAAGGGAACAAACTGAGCTTTACTCGAGTGGACCAAACAGCCTGGACAACGTTACGAAGTTACAAGAACTGCTCGTTTGGGGCTGAAAGCAAGAGGAGGAAGAAAACCAAGCTCACTGATTGGCCAGGACTAAAAACAGAATGGCCCGTCATAAGTAAACAGTGGAGAAACGCCAAGTTTATGCAGCCTCTGGGTTTGTGTTTTTACTTTGCTGTTCAAACCTAACATGTTAGGAAAATGTACATTCTAATTATTTTTATATGAATGCATGGTTATACAGCAATGCTAAGGTTAAGTTTCACTGATAGCGCTCTTATCCTGTGTTTGTGAAGACTGCAGAACCCAGTCTGACCCTATGTTTAGCTTAGTTCAGGCTATCGTCCAACTCCACATATAATCTTATTGAGGTGAGAGTTTGTGTAAATCAGGGATCACCTACTCTGGTTCTCTTGGTCTAGTGTCCTGCAGGTTTTAGAAGTTTACCTGCTGCAACAAAACCTGACTGAAATTAATGGGTCATCCAGAGGTTTGTGCAGAACTATACAACAAGCTAATGGAGAATGATTTCGGATACGCAGAGGGACGGACAGTTTAGTCTGTCTCCTGCGTCGGTTATGTATGTAATTTGGTCCGTTTTCAGGGAGCTTAGCCATTCGTCGCTTGACTCAGGAGACGGAGCTATATCACTGAAAATCGTAGGGGCACTGCCAGCTGGTGGAGGAACTGACTTAACAACCATGGCAATACAAAAGATGCATTTAAGTATGAGGACGGCGACGTATGACAACGTTTGAAACTGATGTCGTTATTTACGTACGTAAAGGAGCATAAATGGGCCTTTTTCTAAGAAGGTTCAGTGTTAAAGAACCAAAAACTGACTTTCAACTTGGACAAACTCATATTTTTGTCTAATATAATGAATTTCCACTCATGATTGTGCATGTTGTGCATGTATTATAAATATCTGCAGCTGTTTTTTATTCACATGGAAATATATGAAAAATGGGAGGTATCAGGACAGTACTGTAAACAGAAATACACACTTCTAAAAATGCATGACCCTTCATAGCCTGCTACACTGGATGACTGGGGTTGCAACAGGTTTTTAGTCTGAATTTGCTTTCACACTGCACTTATTCAAGCTAACTACACCATTTGAAAAATGTAATATAGTTTTGACCAGAGGCTGTGCTATATCAAGACTTACTGAACGAGAGGAGGAGACAAACAGCGAAGAAGAAAACTCACTCATCTATTGGTTTATGTAGGGAAACATGGTCTTTAGCTGACCATATTTCTATCAGAGCTTTTATCATGTGTCCTTTCATGTCTGACTGCAAGCGATTTCTCCCGGTTATCATCCTGGATGCACAGATGTTTTGAATGCATTTACCCAGAATGACCTGTGTCATACCCGCCATCCCCTTTACGTTGCAGTCCGCTACTTGTGTTTAAATCACCTGAAGCTGACGGACACCAGAGTTTTCTTCTCTGATGAGCATCAGAGTTCCTTTGTGCATTCACACCTCCTCAAACGTACTGGACTTTCCAAACTAACTAGTTGGTGTGAATGTGCCCTTCAAATGAACAAAGACAATCAAAACCAACATAAAACCAGCATAAAAAGGCCCAACAGTTCATATGTACACACACACACACACAACTATAAAAACACCAACAAAGAAACGTTAAAACTGCAGATGGACACACAATCTGACAACACACACACGGGCAGATAACACACATAATAACGTGTGAAAATAAAACACATCATTACAAACCCATTCAAACACACAGACATCCATGAATGGACACACACAAACAAACATCATTAATTATACACACAATGAAGCACACAAGTAAATACACAAACTCAAAACACACACTTTCACATCAAACTTCACTCAGACATACTAAAAACATGTAAAGCACACACACGCATTGTCTCATAATAAACAACAAACACGCACACACAACCTGATATGTGCTTACACACGTTTCTTAATGATAACATTCACATGAAACACACACATGCTAATCATGTTCTCACTATAATTACAGTGTGTGAGCAACGTCAAGTGTAAACAAGTCTTCACACAACTGAAGCAGAAAACACTGGCTCAGCAGTGCAGATGTTTTCTGCTCAGCAAATGATTGACCAGCCGCTTTGATTGACCTAACGTCCACAAATCTGATTATGGCCACTCGTCTGAAGGCCACACACACACACACACACTCGCAGTAATGCTGACCCAGTAAACGTCAGACCATTCATGTGATTGAGATCTGAGCGCCTCTGTGAGGAGTCTGAAGCGGGAGGGGGGCCATGTTTGTGACGCACAGGAAGATTTAGATAAGCCGGCCAATCACAGCGCAGCAGACGTGCTGAGGCGTCTCCGAAGAGTGTTTCCTTTCGTCTGAGCTGAGCTCATGAGTCCACAGTTTCCAGGTCAGGAAAGCAGAACAACTCAAACAGATTACAGGCCTGAAAATGACGAGGAGACGTGTTTAAATGCCTTCAGGCCGAATAGATTGATTGTAATTATAAAACATCTTTTGCCATTTTTATTCAGTTTTGAAGCAATTTTGTCTAAAAGTTTGACGTTTCTGGAGCATGCGCCCTCTAGTAGACACATAAAACTGTGAATTTTTTTATTGACTGATAGTGCCCAGACAATGGCCAGACATAACCAATCCACATCAAGGGTCAACTTTATTGATTAATCAGACTTAACAGAGCATCTTAACTGCTTGTAAACAACAAGTTTATCTTTGTGCCAGTTAGTCATTTTTATAATAACACTTTTAAAACCTGGAACTGAACTGTTGAGTTGCAAAGAGAGAGGAATACTTGGAACAACAAAGGTGATATTTCTGATTCTGCAGCTTTTAAAACCGAAATGAGTGGAGAACAAAGCAGTTTTATCAGAGTGGTTAACAGTTAGTGCAGATAATCTGAATTTAGATCATAATCCATATTAGGCAAAAAACTAAATTCCAATTATTTTCCTTTTTGTTATTTTTAATGACAGGAATGATTTTTAGTGATGGTGGGATGGAGTGAGACATCGAGGCTGAAGAGAGAGCTGAGCCACAAGGTAAAGCTTTTCAGTTATTGGTCAATGTATGTTCCAACCATCACCTGTGGTCATGGGATCTGGATGGATGGATGGATGGATGGATGGATGGATGGATGGGTGGATGGGTGGATGGGTGGATGGATGGATGGATGGATGGGTGGATGGGTGGATGGATGGATGGATGGTAAAGCTTTTCAGTTATTGGTCAGTGTACTGACCGGATGGGCGGATGGATGGATGGATGGATGGATGGATGGATGGATGGATGGATAGATGGATGAATGGATGGATGGATGGATGGATAGATGGATGAATGGATGGATGGATGGATGGATAAACGGACGGACGGACGGTGTTTTTCATGTGTGTTTAGCATGAACTCTTACACCGAAGCTCAGCCTCAGTTTGTTCTTGACATCATCTGGTCAGACTTTTTTCTCTTGTGGGGAAATCCGAAGTATGAATCAGAAAATTGTCAATTTCCATTTTCCACCGATAAGAAAGATAAAGACAACAACAAAAGACATTTAATTTTTATTTCTGACTAAAACTAAATTTAGTAAAATAAAAAAACCTCCAGACTTTCTGTCTGAATTAAGACTGAAGTGATGCTGCTGTTGCTCTGTGACTCTTTTCTGAAGGGCCTGTATTCGGGTTTCTGCTTGATTTGCATTTAGAAGAGGCGAACAAACGAGGCTACACTAGATTAAAGTTATTTTTTTCTGTTTTACATAAGCTCAGATGCATATTAGAGGGAACAGAAACAACTTTATGAACTGTGTCTGACATGATAAAGATTAAAACTCACATGACTGAACAGCTTCCTCAAAGATATCATGTAATAGGTATTCCTGGCAATTTAAGTAATTCCTCTCTCCATTTTTTCCTGCTGTCATAAACTTTTGCAAAGAAGTCATGATTACCCATTTAGCATCACATCAAAGGGGAATGGCATGACATAAGGGAGCAGAGTAAGAAAAACATTTTCAATCTCTACTGTACTGCAGTCTTTTATGCAGTAAACCAATATTTCCTGCTCTGTCCTGGGGTTGGATATGATACAGATAAAAGAGGACACGCACTGACGTAATCAACGCACAGAATTGTGGGAGTACTATTTTAGGTGTACCCATTGGTTCAGCTCAATAATCTATTTTTTACTCGGAATCTCTGACCAGTATTTAACCTCATTTTTTTCTCCGAGTTGTTTCCTCGGACGCAAAAAAAGGAAATGAATCAGCGGATTTCCATCCTCCGTTTCCGTCTTGGTGCAGTGCAATGAATACGCTGGATAAGCGCATCCCAGAGAACAGTGGACGTCGGCAGAAACCTCTCCAGCTGATGTGCTTCTGGCTGATGGTGGGCTGTTTTACCTTGCATTTACAAGGTGTCAGCTCGGGATGATGGGAGAACAGGTGAGGTGGTACACCTGAGAATTCATGGCTGCTGAAGCAGTAAGGATGTTATTTTAAATTAACCGGTCTGGATGAAGCTCCCATGTGCAGTTGAGAACTCAACTTTCCTCCACTAGATAGGGATGTTTTTTGTTTCTGATTATGAGACATCCAGGCACAACATTCAGAGTAGATCTGCCGTCCGATCCAGTAACGTGTTTTTGCCGACAGTTCGTAGACTTCCAGGTTTTAATCCATCTGGTTGTAAAATGGTTGCATGAACATTTAATGATCAGTAGGTTATTAATTCATGAGGGGTGAAGAAACCTCCAGTGGCAATGCATCTAAACCTTAGCTTCACCCACTGTTCAGCAGATTGCAACGATCTAGGCTATTACTAAAGAGTGTTTCTGCATCGCAACAACTCTTCACCTTTCTTGTGTGTTTATCACGGTAAGGACGTTTCCTTTCAGTGTGTACTAGTAAGTAACAGTGGCCGGGTGCCCCCAAAAATGTGTCGCAGTGACATCACATGTGCATTCTCTAAAGCTTAAAGCTGGAGTTTTCTTTCTAGATGATTGCAGTTTGGATGCAAACAGTTCCTCAGCATCTTACTATCAGATAGTGGAACCAGTTCTTCAACCAAAACCTTTGCAGGTGGTCCTGCTGACTGTATAGGCCCATCCAGTCCCAATCATTTGACAGTTCATTACTCAAAGTGGCCAATCTGTAAACAGGAGAACAGTAAGAAGAAGTCATTTGGGATTCATGCCAAATAAAAAAATGCTGTCTCAAAAAAATACTATCAGGCCATCATGAAATTATTTTCATAGCTCTGATTAAGGTACTTTGATTCCTCTGTAGTTGCCATCACTATCAACTAAACCAACAGCTTCACCCTGACTGTAAGATGATAGTGACTATGACCCATGTTTAATGTAGATAAGGACACAAGGAAGTAAACTT